>NC_044310.1:109853509-110155368 GCF_007474595.2 Lynx canadensis
GTGTAACCACTTTGAAAAACAGTTTGGCTTTATCTAGTGAAATTAAAAATATGTTTATCTATGACCTAGAAATTCCATTTCTAGGTATATATCCCAGAGGAATGTGAGCCCATGCGTACACATACAAGAATAATCAAAGCAGAAATATACATATTACTCAAATATTGGACATAATCCATATGACCATCAAAAGTGAAATGGATAAGTGAATTCAGATATATTCACACAATGGAATGCCTCAAAATAAATTAACGGCAGCCTATGCAACTTTCAGAAACATAATGTCAGGTAGAAGGATATAAAAGAATACGGGGCACCTGGGTGGCTCAGTCAGTTGAGCATCTGACTCTTCATTTCAGCTCAGGTCATGATCTCATGTTTCATGGGTTCGAGCCCCACATCCGGCCCCGTGCTAGCAGTGTGGAGCCGGCTTGGGATTCGCTCTATCTCTCCCTCTCTGTCTGCCCCTACTCCACTTGCTCTCTCTGTCTCTCTCAAAATGAATAAACTTCAAAAAAAAATTTTAAAGAATATAGGCAGCACTGTACACAATCTCCAATTCAAATCCCCACCTCCAAACTCCAGTCTTCTATGTCCAACTACCTACCCACCATTTCCATTGCATTTCATATTCAATGCACACAATCTGAATTCTTAACCTTTCCCCTCAAAGCCTGTCCTGCCCACCACCATGGTTTTTGGCAATTCCACAGTTCCAGTGCTCAGGACAAATACCTTGGAGTCATCCTTGCTTCCTTTCTTCTTTTTAATGTCTAAATCTAATGTCTACTGGATCCACTTAAAATTCTGTCCAGAATCCAGCCATCAAGTCCTCTACTGAATGCTGGTCCAGGCTACCACCATCTCTTACTGTGCCAATGCAACAGTGCCTTTGGGTATCCCTGCTTCCCCCAACACTGGCAAGACTCATCGGCCCAACATGTTCTGGTGATTTCTATTCTGCTCCTTGCTCACCCTGCTCTAGCCCTCTGGCTTCCTTCCTAGGCCTTCAACATGCCAAGCAGTCTTGCCACAGGGCTTTTACACCTCTGTTCCCTCCACTTGGAAGAGTCTTCCCCATGTGTTTCTCCCCACTGCTTTCTTCAGTCTGTGTGCATGTTTCAACCTCTTTGGAAGGTTGAGGCCTTTGGGGAACACCTTATATAAAACTTCTCTATTCATCTTCCCTTTGGCATTCCCACCCCTGGGACACTCACCAGTTTCTGACATTTTCTGTCACTTACTGTTTACTGTCTTCCCCAGCCCACTACCATTTCTAGAACATTAACTCCATGATGACAAGGATGTTTTTCTGTTTTTTGCATTGTTATGTCTAACATGCCCAGAACACTGCCTGGCAAACAGTATGCACTTACTTTAGCACAGGGTCCCTAGGAATCAGAGCCTGCGGTCACACATATGTGCTAATACTTGAAGGGAGCAATAGTGAGGGGAAAAAGTGAGCCAGGGAAGGAGGGAGAGCAAAGCCTGTCAGCACACAGCCAAGTAGGACACAGCTAGAGAACACAGAGTGGCCCCAGGAAGGGGAGGCACAGCACGTCACCTGCCTGCCTCTCTCATTGGCCAACATCCATCCCTTGGAGCACTGATTTGCCTTCTTCCCCCTCCCTCTCCAAACAGCCCCTGCGGGTCCACTGAGTCAGATCTGGGCAGAGAGATGTAGGTAGGATCCAGGGGTGACTCGCCCTCAGCCCCAAGGGGGCCCACACAGTATGAGGAGATGGGTCACCACAGTGGTTCTGTGCCCCATGGTAGTGGCCTTACTACCACAGAAAGTCTAAGAGCCATCACTAGGACCATTCCAGCCAGGAAGTAAGGCAAGTGGCGAAGTCCAGGCAGATCTCAGCCCAAGCCAACCACGTGGGATGAAGAAACTGGGCCTGGTAGAGCACTCACTATATTTACCAAAATGAATTCTACCTTCCCCAGCTGATCTGGAATACCACTGTAACATGTAATAAATTAGTGGAGTCACTTATTTTTAGTCATTCTTTTACATTATATATTCTACCTTACATTATTTTTATAGATGTTTTATTCTGTTTTGTGCTCTTATTTATAATAATTAACATAACTCAGCGCATGGTTTAATGGTTTGTAAAGTCAGGCTTGATTGCATACTGCTAGCACATTCAGGCCATGATTTCCCATTTTGTTTGCATATTCCTCCATGGACAGCGGGAATCTGATACTGTACCCAAAACGAGGTGAATGATTCTTCTTGGACCCCCTCACTTTCCACAAGGGTGTCTGCACGGCCTCTCTCTCAGATCTCACGTGGAAGGCTGGTGGCTGGTGGCTGAGGCACCTGTGTAGAGGGGCAGAGCCAGGCCCCAGGGAGTCCCGCCAGATGGACTTCACCTTTCCCTGCACTTCCTTGCCCTTGGGGCATCACAGCCAGCCGTGGGGAAGGTCTGGGCCAGGATCTGGTCATGTGGCCCACTACAGGTCCCAAGGCATCCCTGAAGGTGCGTTGGGGTGTCCAGTAGTACCATTGTACACTTAGTCACACAACATCCCAGCAGGTGTCAATAACATCAACAGCATCGAGTGTAGTAACATGCAGTGAAGTAACCAGGACTAGGGCAACCTGGGGAGGGTGGCCCCAGAGCCGTCCTTTCACAGACCCGGCTGGGGAGCAGTACCATGAAGGCCAGGGCTGGCAGAAGGGTGTGGAAGGACCAAGACTGGCCAGGTCTGCAGTCAAGGAGCAGGGCACAGCATGGGGCACAGAGACCTCAGGGATGACCACACTGGCCAGCCAGCTCAGGCAGGACAGAGTGTTCCTGGGGTAAAACCAGCTCTCTGTGTCATGCACAGAAATGAGGAGGACTCTGTGGAAGGTGAGCATGCTCCAGAGCCCAGAACCTGAGGAGGGAGGGCAGGCCCAGGGTGAGAGCGTGGGGCAGGAAGTGTGAGCATGGGCCATAGGGCAGCCCGCCTGCACCCACTCCACATTCTTATTGACCTTGTCCCAGGCCCAGTGAGTCGGTCTCCATTTCGTAATTACTGTATTGTCTGAGGTCTTGTAAATAGCCTTGAATCCTTTGTGGGAAGAAGAATGGCATTCATTAATTAACAAATTCATTAGCAAGTCCTTTCCATCCATTCTTATACCTGGGCCTGCCCATTGGCACAGCACCCACCTTGGGCACCCTACAGGTGGGGAGGGGGCAGCTTTAGGGAGAAGGCCATGTGCAGACAGGCAGGGCAGCCCCACTTGGAGACCCTGGCAGCCATCCTGCCTTACAGGGCCTCTTCCTGAGGCCTGTGGGCAGAAGACAGAAGCCTGGAGCTGTGGAACTGGGTACCACCCTCAGGGCATCCTGGTTCCCTGAGTGTCCCCCACCTGCTCTGTGCCCTATCAGCAGGACAGTCCCACTTCCCCCCTCCACTTCTTCCCAAACAACATGCCCCACCCCATGGTCATCATGGCACCTGGGCCCACAGAGGCTGTGTAGTTGGGCCGAGCTCAGCAGGCACAGGGCACACTCCTTGGCGTCCTAAGCCTCAGCCACCATCAGGGACCACGGGGACAGCCTGTACATTGGTCCCTCCCCAGCACTATAGTCAGGGCAAGCATGGCCTCCATTTGCCCCTGCAGACCCACTTGCCCTGCAGCTTCCTGTTGGACCTGAGGACTTTGCCAGAGGCTGGAGACAGAAGGAAGCAGGTCAGACCAGGCTGGTGTCCTCTGGCTCTCTCCCTGCCAGGCCACAGTAGGCAGGGCTATGACCTCTACCTGCAACCATGGCCTGTGTGAGCAGCCCTTTCCTACAACCAGAGCCTTCCCCAGGTTCTGCATGGCCCCCAACTCAGGCCTCCATGGTGACAGTTCCCATGGTCTTTATGCTCCCTGGTCAGTCAGGATCAGTGGGCCATTACCTGTCTGGACCCTTTCCTGAACATCCTTTTCATTCAAAGCTGGCTCAGACAAGGCTCTTTATTGGAAAGGGAGAGAAATATGCATAAGTCCCCTTAAGTGCTATGTCAGAGGTCCCCCCACCATCCTCAGATCGATGACTTACTGAGAGGACAAGCTGTTATACACACAGGTATGGTCTATCACAGTGAAAGGACATAGACAAAAACCAGCAGAGGGAAAAGGCACCCAGGAGAAGCTCAGGAGAAACCAGGCACAAGCTTCCAGGGGTCTTCTCCCAACAGTGTCACACAGGGACACGCTGAACTCCCCCAGCAACAATGCAGAAATACGTGCAAAGTCCCTACCATGGAAGTTCACCTGAGCCCCGTGTCCAGAGTTTGACTGGGGGTCAGTCACATAAGTCTGCAACACGTACATGACTGACTCCAGCCCCCTCCTGGAGGAAACCCAGGCACTGGCTATGAATCACACTGTCTGCATAAACTTATCTTGCCCAACCGGTAAAGCATGGCCCAAGTCCTCAGGCATGCAAAACACTCTTACCAGACAGAATATTCTAAAATCTCTGGAGACAGGTCTTTATTTGGAATGGGTAGGGTTTGAGCAACCCAGACCTGCTGACTTAACCCTTTCCTACCCAGCCACAAAGCAGAGTAAGGAGGGGCACCTGGGGGACTCAGTTGGTTAAGAGTCAGACTCTTGATTTCCACTGAGGTCATGATCTCACAGTTCATGAGATCAAGCCCCACATCGGGCTCTGCGCTGACAGTGAGGAGCCTGCTTGGGATTCTCTCTATCCCTCTCTCTCAAAATAAATAAATAAATAAACTTTTACAAAAGCAGAATAAGGGTAAAGTACTTCACAGAGCTCAGGGCTAGGCTGCTGGCTGGGCTGCCAGCTGGGCCTCCAGGGAAGCAGAACAGAACAGGAAAGTTCTCAGGCATCGAGGTTCTCTCCTCCCTCTTGCAGGGGCCTCCTGGTCTCTTTTCCTGCTTCTTCCTACCTCTGTTTCTTTGTCTTCCTTCTCTTCTCTTCCTCCATCCTCTCCCCTCCATTCTCTCTCTCTTTTTCTCTCTCCCCAGCCCCTCCCAACACCTTCCTCTTCTACAGGTGTATGAGCCAAAGGTAGTTGCCCCAGGCCACCTGCCCTACATGCTCTCTTGGTTCAAGTACAGTCACAGTCTTCTGGAGCTCAGTTCCAAGGGATGGGGAAAGAAATCTGACTGGTCCAGCTTGAGTCAGGTGCTCACACCTGCTCCAGTCAGCCACAGCCAGAGAGGTGGGGTACAGAGAAAAGTGATGTGGGCTGGGAGGACTCCTCACAACCATCCACTCCACAGGTGCAGTGCTCTGCACCCACAGTGGAAGGTGAGACACTGGGGCTCACACAGCTAGTAGAGAGAAAATGCACATGTGGAAAGAAGAGCCTGGGGAGGCCATACTGCCCTTTGTAGCCAGACAAGCCATCAGCACAGCACCCTGGAACTGGTCTTTTTAAGAAAGGCCTGAAGAAGCCTAAAATAATCTCAATCTAAAATGATTTGGCCTCATTGCCAAATAAGAAATGTGTTGAGCTGATGCTGCAGCTAAGTCCCCTAGGTAGACATAACTGGTCTCGGAGAAAGGGGACAGGAGCAAAGGAGGCACCTTAGCAAAAGAGACAGGGCTGCAGACCCCTTGTCTTTTGATCCCGCATTACTAGGACCCCTCAGAGGTGACTCTGTCTGTGCTTCATGGAACAAAAAGGACACCAGTGATCACCGTCCCCTGCCCCCGGAAGATCCTCACCTTGCAGGAAGAAGGAGGCTGGGTAATGAGGCGGGCAAGGGCCTGTGCTGGCCATGGCCATGAGACTAGATGCCAGGAGCATTTTCTTTGACCTGTGTGCAGATGGGGTGGGGGGCACTGATGTTCTTTAGGGAGAGGGAGGAGGAGAGCCAGAGCGCAGAGGCAGCGCACTGGGACCCAGCCAGCAGACTTACAGAGCACTGTTGCAGGACCTGTGACACGGTGTGGCAGGACCAGGAAGCATGTGGTACACTTGGACACAGGACAAACTCCACAGGTTGAGTATGCCTGGGGGCAGCCAAAAGCAGGGAGGTCTCCTCCCAAAAAGGTATATGGAGGCTCAAGCCCATAGCTGGACAAATAAAAGTGGGAACACCTGTTTGCATGTCTTTGCTGGAGAGGTGGGCATGTGACAGCTTGCCCAACTCCTGTCCCTGAGGCACCCTGTCCCCTTGCTCACTCCAGCTTCTCCACTATGGAAACCCAGTCTCAAGAATCATCCTGTTAGCTCTCACAGTGGCAGACAAGACTGGTATTAGATGAAAGGCTATTTCCTCCAGGAAATGTATTGTTGAACATACTGAGACCAGAGGATGGGAGCTCTTACAGTGGCCTGTCCACAGTGAGAAGACAAGGGAGCAATGCTGGGGGCTGCAGGGTCCTTCCATCTGCCCACAGGAGCAAGCCTGGCTCCCACCCAGCCAGAGAGCAACAGAGAGTACATCCAGAGTGCACTTGTCCATCATGATCCCACTGGCTCCCCAAACACTTCTGTGCACCCGATGCAGGGATGCTGGGCCTCCCAGGAGCCAGGGTCATACTCAGCATACATTTCCACATCACCATCTTTCTCACCTCTTCCCCCAGGCTAGGCATTTAACCCCCCTGAGTTGCTGTTTATCCATCAGTAAAATGGATAGAATAATATCAATCTCACCAGGGTGTTATTTAGACTTATTTATTAATGCTGGCAATATACTCAGAACCCTTAAGATTAAAGCAATAGATCACCAGGAAATATTATCGCATCCTGTTGCCATAGAGATGGTTCCATTCTCCTGGCTCCTCCTTGGAGCCCCGCTGCAGCATTAGGCTCCAAGGGTCTGGAGAGCAGAGCTACACCAGCCAGGACATTAACACTAACAACAGTGATAATTAAATTACACAGAGAGGAAGCCCATGAAATATGTATGGGAGAGAAATGGATTTGATTCATTTAGGCAAATGGGCATGTTTTCCCATTAGAAATGGCTCCCCAGAGCCCGCGTCTGGCTCTCTACAGCACGCCTTCCTTTAGACAAGGCAGGGGAACTGGGAAGTTTGGGTAGGAGGCTAAGTTGGAAGCAGAGGTGGGACAGAGATAGATCCCAATACAATCTTCCTGAAAGCAACAGCCACTGCTGGAGCCCAGAGCTGTGGTGGCATCTCTGAGTGCAGAAGTCCTGTGGGTTTGACCCTCCTCTACCACTCACAAACAACTTCCCTAACTTTCCAGTTGCCTCTCACATAAGGTGGGGGTGGTTGGGGGCAGGAGGGTGACCCAGGATTGTTGGAATAATTCAAGGACAGGAATGAGGCACTGGCCTCCTTCACCAATGACCCCTGAGGGAATGGGGTCGCCCACCCCTGTGGTGCACAGAGGGGCTCCAGGTCTCAGAACCGAGTCAGCAAAGTTCTCTACATGTTGTCGGCTCTCCAGTTCACTGTTCCACAGGAGCGGGGGCAGCCACATGAACTGGGCCACGATGCAGAAGCACTGAAGCTACAATTCCAACCACATCTCCCAACCCTCCCTCATGCAGCCCGTCATCCTCACCCTCTAGGCCATCCCAATCTGGGTCACCCCTTCCAGGAGCTGTGTCCACCCTGAGTGGCCCTCCATAGCAGAGGCCCTGGGGACAGGGACCAGCAGTCTCTCCTTCATGCTCTCTTCCTGTCCAGCTTGGAAGTGAATCTTGGCTACAACTCTCTGAGCCCAGAAATAGAAACAGGTCACTGCCCAGTTTGGAGCTGGGGGATGCCTGAGGGAAGCCTGAGGGAAGTCTGATACCAAAGGCCTGGTTCCCTGAAGGGAGGGACTGGAAGCCCCAGCTTTGAGCCAGATGCACAGTGAGTACTTAGTGAATCCAGTATTGCCCCAGCGACCCTAAGAGGAATGCCCCACACTCCCCACCTCTGCCTACCGTCGACGGCCTTTCCCGAGCTAGCTCGGTTCAGTCCCTGTGGGCCAGGCACAGACAGACAACAGACATACAAGTCAACCCTGAGGGCTTCCTCTCCCCAACAACGGCAATACCATGGGCACCTGGGAAGATGGCTGGATGTGTCCTGAGCCACTGCCCTCCTTTCTTGGCTGTGGTCTCCTCTCAAGGTCTCGCCCTTCCAAAAGGACAGAAGAGCTCCACTACCTGTCATTTATACTGTGCTGTGAATTTAATCCCCATGATAATAACAAGAACCAGTAGTATTTAGTGAGTACAGTGCGTGCAAAGCGTGCTCTCCTGAACCTGAGAGCCCCTTGAGGCAGCTGGTGTTAACTATGCCCATTTCACAGATGAGGAAACTGGGGCTCAGTGAGCTTAGTCATTAGTTCACAGTCACAGAGCATGTCATCAGGGACAGGATTCAGACCCAGCATGTTCCCCTCTCCTGGGAAACTTGTATTCTTAACCACATTGCTCATCATTGCGGCAAGGGCTCTTTGTGCAGAGATGGGTGGGAGCGGGTGTCCTGACTTTGCCCCTTTGCACCCCACCTCCCTAGAAGTTTTATAGAGCTCTCTTTTAACTGTGTGCCCTGTAATATCCAGGGGAGAACAGCTCTCAGCTCTCAGGCCTCCCGGGGTAACATGAGTAAGGAGCCTGGGTCTCACAGACACAAACAGAGAAGGTCAGGGAGGAGCCTGCCCCAGGAGCTGCCACCAAGCAGCCATCCGAAGTCCCCAGGGCATCCCTTCCCTGGGAAGTCATACCAGGGCCTGAGTCTGGTGTCATCCTTGATGGCTCACCTCAGTTAGGCTTTGTGTTTCCCCCTCAGACCAGGAGCTCCTCATAGGCAGGGACAGAGCCTTATTCATTTGAGGCCTGGACCACACCACACCCCTCCCCCAAAACACACACACAGAGTGAAACCAGCTTCATCTTCATCTGATGCCAAGCCCAGAGTTTTCTGGGCCCACTTTACTAAGGCTCAGAAAGATTAGCAGAGCCCCTGCCACGAAGACACTAGGCCCTTATTCCTGTAGCTCTGGGCATTAACAAGTAGAGTGCTCATGCCCTTGCACAGCAAAGTTCATCTCAGCAGGGTCCCTTCTCCCCTTGCAATGTCCCAGGCACTGTCCCAGGCATGGAGGAGACCCAGGGAACAAAACAAACCCCAGCCCTCATGAAGTCCACAAATCTACACCAATGGCATTGTGCTCAGGACTGGGGAGGGGGTGGGAGAAAGGGGTCCTCACTGAGAAGGTAATAGCTAAGCAAGCATCTGAAGGGTGTCTAGGAGCTGACCACGGGGCATCAGGAAATAAGAGTGATCCAGACAAGGACACAGCACGTGCCCAGGCCCTGAGGCTCAACCTTCTCACTATGTACAGGTAAATGGAAGACATCTTGTTGATCTCCTGGTGGTCAGATGGTGGCCTGGCACTTGCCAGCTACTTTTAGAGTTATCCACAACCATCTGACAACCATTTTGCTCTTAAGAAAACTGAGACTCAGAGACCTCATATGGCTTTCTAAAGGTCTTTCACTAGTGTGTATGACTTGATCGCTGGTCTGCCTGGTTCCAAAGCTTGTGTCTGTCCACATGCCCTCCTGAATGCCAAGGGTCCAGCTTGCCACGGGCTCACCCAGCAGGCCTTGACTTTGATGTTCCTCCTGGGGAATGAATGAATAAATGAGTGAATGAACTAACCAACACCAAGATACCCCTTCCATGTGGCGGTCTCCTGACCCCTGCTGGCAGGAGAAGCAGCCTGGCTGGGCAGGGGATTGGCTCTGGGGCCATGGCCGGCTGAGCCTGGAGTCCAGCCTGCTGCCCCATAGCCTCAGGCCAAACCTGTGGAAGCAGAACAGTGACCCCAGGTCACTCCCCTTTGCCCAGCTCCAGGCCCAGGATAGGCATATTGGGTTGACCAGCAGGGGCTACACACAGACACCCACTCTTGTCTCCCAAGTTGTTCTGATCCACCCTGTACCGCAGTCCTTGAAGAGTGGCAGCAAGGAAAAGCATCAGAACCCCTAGGACCACCCCTGCCCACCTCTCTAGGCATCCCATCTCCCTCCTTCACCCTTTGGGTCCCAGCCACACAAGGCTTCTGCTGGTTCCCTGCAAAAGACCACTCAGCCAGGCACTGGGTGTGGCATCCCTCTGCCTAACATGCTCTGCATGAGCACTCTTACTTCTGAGACTCTGCTCAAATGCTGCCTCCCCCAGGTGGCCCCCTGACCCCCAAGCTCCATCAACATCCCCTTGGGGGCTCTGCCCACCATGGGTTGACCACACGTTATGACCACAGTACCCAGTGTTGACCTCGTCCTGGAAGCAGCCCCTGACAGTGCATCCCGGTGCCCTCTGTACCCAGACAGCCACCAGCAAGCTGTGCAGAAAGCATCTGGGGATGGAACCAAGCCCTCTTTGCACATCTTGGGCAATGTGTTTTCTTTTTCCGAGAGTGCTGCAAATCCATTTGCCCGACAGTGATGGGAATGGGTATTGTCAGTGGTGGGGAGAGCACATTATGAATGATTCCACTTGAGTCCATTTTTAAAAGGAGGAAATCAATATGCTCTTCCCGGCATCGTCGGCTCCCCTCACCTGACCTCTGTGCTCAGGCCCCAGCGGCTCTTCCCACCACCCTCTCTCTTCCTTCCTTCCCAGAAGGGGCCGTTCCTTTCTCCAAACCACCCACAGAGCCTCAGGAAAACAGGCTTCTCTTCTAGGGAAAGTGCTGGGTGCGGGCACCCACACGGGACACTGGGGTAGAAGCACTTGATCTCCAAGGATAGTCTGTGCTTGAGGAACCTCCACGGACCCCGGTGAATGCACTGCCCCAGCCTGGGGACTCTGAAATCACAACCAAGCATGGGCCTACCACATGCTGGACAGTGCCTGGCATTCCCACACAATGTTTGCAAAAACTCGGGGAACACCAAGAAACAGTCCCAGGATCCGCCCTAGCACCTCCATCTGATGGGCTGGCAAGAAGCAGGCTCAGAGAAGCAAAGTGGTGCCCAAGGACACACAGCTCAAATGTGGCAAACTCTGGATGCTAAAGCAGGCTTTCTGCAATAGCTCCATGGGCTGGCTCCGGGAATGCACAGGTCCTGGGGCCACACCGCCAAGGGTCAAACCCCAGCTCTGCCACCCGAAACCTGGACAAGTCACTTAACGTCTGTAAGCCTCCTCTAAAACAGGGCTGATACAACCTCCTTGAGGTGGTGCTGGGAGGCTGTCCAGGAAGGGCTCAGCCAACACGAACCACGAGCAAGGCAGTCCAGAGCCCACCCCTCCGGGCTATCGGCCGCTGGCCTCTGCCACCTCCCCTCCTCACGGACCTCAGGCCTGTCTGTTCTCTACACCCTGGGTACGAATCCATCCTGGCCTCACCTGGCTGTCCCTCTTTCCAAGAAGCCTGCAGCCTGTGTGGCAACAGCTGTACACATCTCTTGGCCTCAGGCTAACTTTAATAATGAGTGTTCAGTGAAGATTCCTTTTACTTTATTAACTCTCCCTCACCCCAAAGTCAGGCCATTCATTTTCCTGTTTTGCTTTGGAAGCATTTCCACAAATCCACTGTGGAGGCAACATGATTCAGCTAAAAAAAAAAAAAAAGAGTGGGGGGGGCCACCACAACTTGCAGAGACTGGATCCCAGCTATGTCACCGACAGGCTGTGACCTGAGATGCTGTCCTTCCATCTCCAGCCTCAGTTTCCCCCTCTGTAAAATGAAAGGGTTGAACTAGCTAAGTCACCAGGGCCCCTTCAGTGGCCGTGGCTCCTCCTTTCTGGGAAAGATGCAGTTTCTACAGGGCCTGTTTCACTCAGGATAGTGCCTGTCCTGGCACAGGTGACGACCCACATTTAGCAACTTACAAATCAGAGAGACGTAGCACTGCTCACACTGTGAAACCCACAGGAGGGCTTCCCTCATGCAGAGACCCAGGTGGAGGTGTAGAGCTACTTTCTGGAATTTAGCTGGCCACGGGAAGAGGTAAAGAACTCTGAAGGGCCTGACATCAGAAACGAAACGCCCAGCCTGGGCATGACACTCATCACTTCGGCCCTCAGTTAAGCCAGAACCAGGCACTGGGCCTTCCCTGGCAAACCACAAGGGAACCAAGGAGTTTCCACTGCCGTGTGCTGGAAGGTGGAAAGCCAGGCATATGAGGAATAGCCCACTGATCACCACCCACGCCTGAGTCTCCCAGGGACGAGGGGAGCAGATGGGTGCTGTATGGCCCTTGGATAGCATCAGGTCTGAGCCCTGGGCGGAGGGGAGGCAGAGGCTTGGCTACACGGGCCTGGAGTGTGAGGAGTACTCTGGGCCTGGCATCTTGGGTCCCCCCTCGTGCATCTAAGCATTCCCACAAGGACTCTATACACAGGGCAGCTTCATGGGGGAGCAGGAGTGAGAAGACCATGCTGGCAGACACCTGGGAGCCCTGGGAATCCCAGAAATGCAGTGGTGTGGGGGTGGGGAGGATGAGAGAGACCAGTGAGGTCAGAATTAAACCTTGGAAATTAGTGCTGTTCATGTAGCTTCCTCCTCACATGCCGGGACTAGATACCCCAACCCTGTCTGGGGAGGTTCTTCCTGACAGAACGGCAAGAATGCACAGGTGCAGGAGAGATGGCTCCAGGCAGTTAGAGTGACCATCCTAGGGCTGCATTTACTGCACCTTCTAGCATGCCAGCCACAGGCAAAACCCAATGCCTGTCAAAGACTGTTTATTCATTCACCCTTCACTCATTCGGCAAAATAGGTGTCAGACATGAGCAATACCCAGCCCCTTCCCTCAGACACTTGGGCTTGGAGTGGGGACCAAGCTCTTACTTACCCAGGACATCCCTGACCCTGTGGCCCTGACAGGAGCATCATCCTATGTTTTCCAGGACCTTTCAGGACCAGGCCTTGGGAAGAGACGTGGTTGGAGCCTGCACTGAGCTGCTGCCCACCAGCCTGGCGTGACATGGCATCTCCACAGGCCTCTGCACAATGGCACCAGGCTCAGGCCTGTAGCAGCAGGTATGTTACCACTCCGATTATACAGATGAGGCAACAGAGGCCTCCAAGAGTTGCCCAGCAAGGACTAGACCCAGCTGGCCTGCCTCAGGAGAAAAGTGAGTGCACAGCAGCCAGCAACTCCATGCACCTCCTTCAAGGAAGCGGGACAATGGCATGCGTGGGAGGGCCCACGCTGGCCTCAATCCCAGCAAGCTGATGAAATCTTTGGTTTGCCCCTGGGTCAGGTCCTGCTGGCACCTCTTCCCCAAGAAGCTTTCTCTGCACCCCCCATGCCACCTCTGCTCCCCTCACCACAGCTGGAAGGCCTTGTCTTTGGCCACCTGCCCCCAGCACACAGTGGGTTCCCAAGGGCCAGGCCCCACCATCATCCCCTTTGGCCTCTGAGTCCAGCACAGGCTCTGCTTTGATGTGATCAGGACATTCATAGGACGGGAAGCATGAATTCATTTATATCCACCTTATACCAACACAGTAACAGCATTTCACATTCTCTTTTTTTAAATAACTTTTGTCTTAATAGAAAATATGTAAAACACCAAAAAATTTAAAACCCATAAACGCACCGTTGACATATTCATATATTTCCTTCCAGGCTTTTCTCTGTGCTTAGCTTCTGTTTGTTCACAAAGCAAAATTGCCAGGATGGGGTATGATTTTGTAGCCTGGTTTTCGTACTCAGGGTCACATTGCAAGCACTTTATAGTGTTAATTCATGTGTTGAGTAAACCATGTAATGGCTGCATGGCATTCATTCTAATCGCTCCATAATTTAGATGGCCATTCCCCTAATGTGGACGTGAGGTAGTTGACAATTTCAGGCCACATAGAAAAGGCTGCAGGGCCTCTTTCTGGGCGAGAATCGTGGTCTGCATGCCCAAGGCACATTCCCACCTGGCCTCCTTGCTCGAAGCCCTGCCTTTGTTAAAGCCTGTCACCCAGCATCCCACTGGCCCTGTCCCAAGAGGAGGCTCAGGAATCCCTCCTCTGCAGGACCTCCCAACTGCTCCGGGCCTGCTCCCACCTCCAGCCTGAAGAGGGCTGGGTGTTCAAAGGCAGTGTCTCCCCAGCCTGAGCTCTCCCTCGGCCCCCCTCTCCCCTACTCTCCTCACTCCCTCCACAGAGGGCTGGCCCAGGCCAGCCATGCGGGGACTGTGCAAAAGCCGTACCTGACAAAGAGCTGGTTACTGATTTGAGAGAAAACCAAGGCTGCCTTGGGGAAAGGTCTGGAATGCCCTTCTGGAAAGCACATACAGGCCCTGGGAGGGGGGCTCCCTGAGGTGGGCATTCCCCGGCCTCTGGGTGTCTCTCCCTCTCTGTGCATCTCCTCTCCTGCCAAGCCACCTACCAGAACAACAGCCCACTCTCAGTCCCTTTCTCTGCACAGGCTCTGTTGGCTTCTTCAGTTCAGTGTCCACTCCGGAATCTGACTGGCCCAGCCCAAGCCCTTGGTAGCTTTCCCTGGGGCCTAAGTCTCTGGTCGGTCATGGATAGGTTCCTGGTTCAAGCACCCTCCACTGGTCACTTATCTCAGGTGGAGGGAGAGAAGCAGCCCTGACCCCAGCGACCTAGGGCAGTGGACACCCTGAGGAAGGGGCAAGGGAAAGAATGCAGTCAACCACAAGTATGATAGGCAGAAGACACGGGTCTCGACGGTGGTGGCACCAAGGGCTGGGAGGACACGCTGAGCAATGACCAGAGCAAGGAGTATGTCTTACTCATGGTGGTGCCCAGCAGAAGGGACTGTGCTCCTGGGTAAGCAGGGCAGGACCAGCAGAGCCCACAGAAGCTGTCACAGCACCAAGCACTGCCATCAGCAGATTACTGGTCCCACACAGCTAAGCAGGCACCAGAGGCCTCTGCCTGGGGCACCTCTGGAGAGAGGCAGGGCTCAAGGGGAAGAGTAAGATGCCAGACAAGTATCCCTGGGGACCCCTGTGTACTGGGGGCTGGAAAGTGGAGGGCACAGCAGAGAAGGGGACGGCAGGATCAGGGGCAGAGGCAGGACACCCCAAATGGTCTCTAGGCTGCTGGGTGCTGTCAGCTACTGCAAGGTGGACACAGCTGCAGACAGCAGCCTGGCCTGAGGTCCCGCCCTCCTGCGGCTGGTGGAGGCAAGGCCATCTCTCCCCCTCACCTAGCCAGGGACGTCTCTGAAAGCCACTCTGGCCCAGCGCTCCCCGTGCAGCTGGCCTGCATGGCAGCCATCCACTTCTCCCCGCCCACTCTTGCTTCATCCCAAGATTCCTCCCCAAAAGTACAGGAAGCCAGTGTACGAACATCACGTGTGAATCCCAGGAAAGCTGAGGAAGCAGGGCCACCGCCAGGCTGGCATCAGGCCTCTCCCTCCTGAGCCTTCAGCCTGCCCCCCTCTTCTACCACAGCTTACCGCCTACCCCTCTGGGACTCTGTGAACATTTCAGCACCTCCAGACTTTGCTTTCCTTGCTCTTGACCTACACTATGCTTTCCTTCCCTGACCCTGTCCTTCCAGCAGCCTGTGCCATCTGATGACTGCTGCCCACTGCTATGGCCTCTCAAGCCCCACTAGCAGGCCTACCAGGCCCCACCCCACAGCACTCTGAGTTTGCCCCATCCTGCCTCAGCCTTGGCTTCAGCCTTCATGCACAGGACAACTGTGCCACGAGGAGCCTAGATGGGAACAGACCAAGAGCGGGTCCAGTGGGGCCCAAAGTGTGCGGTCAGAGACAACATGAGTAATGCTTGCCAGCAGAGCTTTGATTCGGAATTACTGGGTTGTCCCACCCTGGGGATTTCTCAGCCATAAGACACAGAAATGGAGGGACCAAGAACCCAGCTGCAGTGTCACTTCTGCTTGTCACATGAATGAAAGAGCAAAACCCCACAAGGGACGTAAGGGGTCACAGGGATGGGCGAAGCGTGGTCCTGAGAGCATCATCCTGGAAAGGAGTAGGGCCTAGCTGGGGAGGGGCTCCAGAGCATGGGAAGAGCCATGGACGGGGTCGGAGGGTGGGGGTGGAGTGGATGGGTAACCACACAGGATGCCCAGGAGCGTGGGCCAGTCCAAGCCTGTGGCAAGATGGAGTGCAAAACTGAGGTGTCAGCAAGGCGGGCTCCATCCAAAGGCCGTGGGAGAAGCATGGGTCCCAGGCCTGTCTCCTGGCCTGGATGCTCGTCTTCTCTGTCTTCACATCATCTTCTCTGTGTGCATCTGTGTCCTGGCCGCCCCTTCTCAGGAGGACTCCAACCACACCGGATGTGCAAATAAGGCCACATGCTGCGGTCCTGGGGGTTCAGACTGCAACACAAGAATGGGGGAAAACTCAATTCAGCCACAGCAGCATCGGTGGATTGCATTGCCTCACCAAGGGAGGCCTGGCCCAAGGACCGCAGGAAACCTGCTGGAGGCTTTTGCACATCCTTACCGGCTGCGGGCCACCTGGGCAGTGGGCTGGCTGCTCCCTGTTGCCACCCGGGAGACGACAAGAGGGAAGGAAGTGAGGCCCGGAGCCAGCTAGAGCTCCAGCAATCCTGTCGTCAATCATCAGACACTTCGCTGCCTACTTTGGGCTCTAAAATAACACATTGATTTTTGAGCCAAAGCTAACTTTAGTTACCAGTGATGCTGCTAACAGGGGGAAATAAGTAATCATCATTAGAACTGAATCCAAATGAATGAGCTAGCCTGGGTCTCACTGGGATTTGGGCTTCTTCATCTTCTTCTTCTTTTTTTTAATTGTCACAGTTTGCTGACATAGTTCTTCCTAAACTGAAGCGACATGAAAGAAATCTTTTACAAAATATGACACGTTACCATTTGGGAAATATTAAAGGAATTGATTATTCTGCTTATCTGCTGCTGTTCTACAAACCATCCCAAGATTTAGTGGCTTCGCACAATACCATTTTGTAACATCTCACTATTTCGTGGGTTGGGAATTGAGGTAGGACTTGGCTGGTCATTCTTCTGCTCTGCGTGACATCAACTAGGCTGCTCCATGGTGCTCAGCTGGCAGCATGGCAGGTCCAGGACATCCCGAGTCACATGCCAAATCCCTCCCATCATGGTCTCTGGGCTCCCCACATGGCCTCTCCGGCAGGGCCCAGCAGCAATAGTCTATGCAGAGGTGCTGGGACCCAAGCCCACGGTGGACACCATGGGTGAGAAAGTGCTTAGTCCCTTTGGTTGTGGGGAAAACATCTTGGACAGGAGCCAAGGGAATGGGCAGCAGGGACTAGTTATGTTCTTGTCAGCAACCAGCAGGAGTCTGGAACAAAATGCTCAGCTTACAAAGCAACCCCAGACTCCAAAGGAGACGGCACCACCCTTACCCACACTCACACTGCTTGAACTGCTAGTCTCTCATACAAACTCACCCACACTCACACTGCTCCTACTGCTAGTCTCTCATACACACTCACCCACACTCACACCTGCTCCTATGGCCAGTCTCTCATACACACTCACCCACACTCACACTGCCCCTACAGCCAGTAACTCATACATACTCACCCACACTCACACCTGCTCCTATTGCCAGTCTCTCACGCACACTCACCCACACTCACACTGCCCCTACAGCCAGTAATTCATATATACTCACCCACACTCACACCTGCTCCTACGGCCAGTCTCTCATGCACACTCACCCACACTCATATCTGCTCCTACGGCCAGTCTCTCATGCACACTCACCCACACTCACACCTGCTCCTACGGCCAGTCTCTCATGCACACTCACCCACACTCACACCTGCTCCTATGGCCAGTCTCTCACGCACACTCACCCACATTCACACTGCTTCTACAGCCAGTCACTCATACATACTCACCCACACTCACACCTGCTCCTACGGCCAGTCTCTCATGCACACTCACCCACACTCACACCTGCTCCTATGGCCAGTCTCTCATACATACTCACCCACACTCACACTTGCTCCTACGGCCAGTCTCTCATGCACAGTCACCCACACTCACACTGCTTCTGCGACCAGTCTCTCATACACACTCACCCACACTCACACCTGCTCCTATAACCAGTCTCTCATACACACTCACCACACTGCTCCTACAGCCAGTCACTCATACATACTCACCCACACTCACACCTGCTCCTATGGCCAGTTTCCCATGCACACTCACCCACACTCACACCTGCTCCTACACACACGCTCTCTTATATACACACTCATAGGCACCCACACTCATGCACATTCTCACACAAACACATGATCACATGCACATTGCTCTCTCTCTCTCTCTCACACACACACACACACATACATACACATGCAGTCACTCTCACAGACTCTCACACATGCTCACACCTGACACTGAAGCACAAAGCTATGGACCCCTGATGGAAAGTCATGGAGGATACATGAAAGAGATAACTTTCTCAGAAATTACTAATAGTCTACCAGGCACCAAGCCTATGACAGGTGCTGGGAAGCAGCAGAGTCGGAAGGAGACACAGTGCTGATTCAGATGCTGATTCCTCCTGTTTCCTTGTACAGATTTGGCTTCATAATTCATGGACTCAAGGCCCCAGCCTAGAGGTACACAGTGGCTCCCATAGGACATCCAGCTAGCAAAGGGACCTTGTCTAGCCTTCAATGTTTTGTTTTGTTTTGTTTTGTTTTGTTTTAAACCAGTTATCAGTTTTTGAAACTCAGGAGTTATCACATAAAATCTAAATTCTGGCTTCTCTAGAAAAACTGGAAAAGCTTGGAACTCATGTGAGCCTGAGCGCTGGGTCTGCCCACCTCACAGCTCAGGGTGCCTGTCCAGCCCCCAGTGCCTGGAATGGTGGCCTCCATGTCATAAAAGGGCAGCTCTTAGAAATCATATACCTCAAACCTGTAATTTCCTGCTGCAGATTCAGGGTCTGGAGAGGAGGAGGCCCTGTATGAGGCCACATGTGGGGCAGCCCAGGGCCACTTGGCTCAAACCACCTGCAGCAGGACCAGGGTGGCACTCCCTGTCTTCTCCTTTTCTCTCTCCAGTACCTCGGATAGCCTCAGGCCCAGTGAAGTCTCAGGAATGCAATCGTGGGAGAAAATGCAGGCCAGGTTCTTCAAACTCCACTTCCAAAGGAGCTTCATGGTTCCAGAAGCTGGACAGCCTAAGACAGAAGTTCTGCCCCCAGAAGGATGACTGTCCCCAAGTCCCTTTAGGGGTCCAGATTGTGGGTCTGTGTGGGGCCCAGCCTGATGCCAGTGTCTTGCCCCTTCTGTGTCCCAGGGGCCCTGTCCAACCCCCCCCCCACCCCCGGCTGGGGCTCCCACTCCCTGGAGCACCAGTCTCCCATCCTCACCCCTCCATGACCCTCCTTGATAGCACCCACTGCTCACACAGACCTCATCCACAGTCTGAGTTCTGAGCAACCGAGAAGACCCAGGCCCCACCTCCTACACGAACAAAGGAAGTTCCAAAACCCCCACCCAGGACATCGGGTGACATCAGGTAATGACACCTACCCTTGGGGCTGTCATGAAGACAAAATGAGACAACGCATGCCATGATCTGACACCGAATAGGTGCTTGGAAGATGACAGCTGCTGGCATTATTATCACCAAGGAAAACTTCACATCCTCTCCATACTAAATATGGCCTGCAATGTACAGTGGAAGAGATTCGTTAATTCTACCATATGTCCTAATTGGAAACATAGCTTGAATCACTGCCACTTGCCAGAAGAAAAAAGAGAAAGGCAAGCCAAAAAAAAAAAAAAAAAAAAAAAAAGGTTTTTCTTGACTTCCTACAGACTAGAGCAGTTATCAGGCAAATGTCTTCCCCCTGACTCTGGGATTTTCCCAACATCTCCATCATCTGCCTGCACTGGTTTTCATCTCTGCAATCATCCCACAGGCTAGGGACCCAAAGAAGCGTCTTTGAAACCCAGCAAAAACTATGCATTAATGGTGATCTTTCAGACAATGCACACAAGGAAATTTATTGAGCAAATCTTCACAAAACAACTTTTAGACAGATGGTGATGGGCCCATCACAGCTAAGCCAGACCAAGTACCCACTCCAGGCAGCTCAGAGAGGATGGGGGCGCCTTGTTAGGGCACCCCTGGCAGAACACTCCAACATGACAGAGGTGCTGGAGCCCCTGCAACTGTGAGGTCATGAAGCTCATGGACCAGCTGGGTAGAGGATGCCATGGCGTGACACACGGTCTCACCCTGCATCACAGAAGGCAGGGGTACCTGCCCGGAGCTGTGAGCCAGTTGCTCAGAATGGTCACATTAAGAAACAGAGCCATATATGCCTGAATGTTGAATAAGTGGACCAAGAATAATCAAGCTAGCCACACATGGCACAATGATTTGCATGTGTTCAGCTGAGTCAATGAGGGAAGATAGGAATGAGCACCACTGATGGTGAGAAGGGAGATGAGCCACTTCAGATCCTCTTGGCCTCCCATCTCTGTTCCTGCTCCTTTGGTCTCTGACCAACTTCACACAGATGAAATGAAGTTCCTGGCCCCTGCCTTTGCCCCTGCCACCCCTGCGACCTGAGCATCCCTGCTGACATCCCCAGGGAGGCCATCACATCTACACACATGTGTCTGGAGGAGCCAAGTGTTAATACCCCAAGGACAAACCTTTATCCAGTGGTATATACAAACCAGTGGGCAAGTTCCTTCCCTGCGGCTCAAGGGATACCCTGAGACCCAGGGTACAGCTTCTTAGGGACGCTGTTCTCTTAATCAAGTCTAACTCAGTGATAATCCTCCCACGTTCCCCCTTCTGCCCTCCTCCACTGCCCTGGTCCTCATGCCTGCTCCCTGGGTTTGCACTCACCAAGGAAAACATCCTTTGCACAAAAGCAGTACATAGCATCACCTACACAGAGATCATGTGGGAGATGTGAGCCACAGAATATCACTACTAGAAGGGTCTTCAAGGCCACCTTGTTTGACCCCAAACCTCCCCTTCCATTTTATAGATGAAGAAACTGAGACCCAAAGCTGAGAAGGGAATTCATTGTCCGAGGCCATACAAAACATTTTAAAACAGGAGTGGATATGTTAATATCAGATAAAATAGACTTCTGAGAAGAGGAATTACTAGAGACAAAGAGGGATATTACATAATGATAAAAGGACCAAATTACCAGGAATACATAACAATCCTAAATGTGTATGCACCAAACAACAGAGCCTCAAAACACATGAAGCAAAAACAGAGCTGAAAAGAGAAACAGATAAAGCTAAAATTATAGTTGAGACTCCAACACTCTCCTTTCAGCAACCTGCAGAACCACTAAGCAGAAAATCAGCAAGGATATAGAGGGATTGCTAACAACACAACCACCCAAGGAGCTCTAATTAACATACATAGAGCACTCCACCCCAGAATAGCAGAATACACATTTTAAAAGTGGCTATGGAACATTCACCAAGATAGACCATATCCTGGTCTATAAAACCACTCCTGAATAGGCTGATAATCACTAGAGGGGAGGGGGGTGGGGAATGGGTGAAATAGGTGATGGGGATTAAGGAGGGCACTTATTGTGGTGAACACCAGATGTTGTATGTAAGCAATGAATCACTAAATTGTACACCTGAAACTAATATTACGCTGTATGTTAACTAACTGGAATTTAAATAAAAACTTTAAAAAACCCACTCTCAACAACTGAAACTAATGTAATATTGTGTATTAACTATACTCAAATAAAAAAAAGTTTTAAGTCTCAACAAATTTAGAAGAATTGAAACAATACAGACTGAGTTCTTGGACCATAATGGAATGAAACCAGAAATCAAAATCAACAGACACAGTGAAACTAAACAACACACTTTTAAATAATCCATAAGTCAAGAAGAAAGCCTCAAAGGCAATTTAAAAATACATGGTAGGGGCGCCTGGGTGGCGCAGTCGGCTAAGCGTCCGACTTCAGCCAGGTCACGATCTCGCGGTCCGTGAGTTCGAGCCCCGCGTCGGGCTCTGGGCTGATGGCTCAGAGCCTGGAGCCTGTTTCCGATTCTGTGTCTCCCTCTCTCTCTGCCCCTCCCCCGTTCATGCTCTGTCTCTCTCTGTCCCAAAAATAAATAAACGTTGAAAAAAAAAATTAAAAATACATGGTATACAATGAAATTGAAGACACAACATTTTTGTGATGGAGCTAAAGCAGGGCTAAGGGGGGAACTTATAGCACAATTTATATTTGTATTTATTATTTATAGTGACATTAGATATTAATAGCCTAACCAATCTCAAATCAAATATAAAATCAACCTAAGTTCCTACCTCAAGAAACTAGCAAAGACAGAGCAAAATACATGAAAAGCAAGCACAAGGAATAAAATAATAAAAAGAGAAGTCAACGAAATTGAAGATAGAAAAACAATATAGAAAAATCAATGAAATAATAAATTGGTTCTTTAAAAAAATCAGTGAAATTGATAAACCTTTAGCAATACTAACAAAAACGAAAGATAAAAGACACAGATCACCAATATCACTCCAGATTCCACAGTCATTAAAAAGGTAATAAGGGAATACTGTGAACAGCTTTAAATTCATAAATTTGACAACTGAGAAGTGTACCAATTCATTGAAAACTATAATGTACCAAAACTCAACCAAGATGAAATAGACATCTGAGTAGCCCTATAATCATCAATGAAATTGAATTCATAATTTAAAAGCTTCCAAGAATGAAATGTCCAGAACCAGATGGTTTTACTGAAGAGTTCCATCAAATATTTAAAAGAAAAATCAACACCAATTTTACAAAATCTCATCCATAAAACATAAGAGAGGGGAATACTCTCATCCCAAAACCAAAGACAAAACTGTGCTCCAATCTCTCTTATGGACTTCAGATGCAAAACCCTCAATGAAATTTAAAAGAATTCCAACAATATGTAACAAGAATTATACATCATGATCAAGTGAAATTTATTCCAAGAATGCAAGACTGACTCAACATTTGAAAATCTATCTGTATAATACACCATGTCAACAAACTAAAGAATAAAATCCATACATTATTATCAGTTGATGCAGAAAAAGCTTTTAACAAAATCTAACACCCATTCATAATTTAGAAATAAAAACTCTCAGGAAACTAGGAATAGAGACAAATAACCTCAACTTTTTAAAGAATACCTTCCTCTCCCCAAAAAATTATAACAGTAATATTTATACTCAATGGTAGAAAAAAAACCTGAATATTTCCCCCAAGAAGTTCTAGTCACTACAATAAGGCAAGAAAAGTAAATGAAAGACATCAAGAAGGAAAAAAACACAAAACTATCTGTATTGAAGATGACATGATTAACTACATAGAAAACCTTAAGGAATCTACAAAAAAAAATCCTCCTATAATGAATAAGTGAGCTCAGCAAGGTCATAGGATACAAGATTAACACACAAAAAAATCAATCACATTTCTGAAATGAAATACAGAAAACAAATTTTAAAACACAATACCGGGGCTCAGTAGCCCCGGTGGCTCAGTCTGTTAAGAGTCTGATTTTGGCTCAGGTCATGATCTCATGGTTCATGGGATCAAGCCCCACATTGGACTCTGCACTGACAGCACAGACCCTGCTTGGATTCTCTCTCTCCCTCTCTTTCTGCCCTCCCCTGCTCTCTCTCTCTCTCTCTCTCTGTCTCTCTCTGTCTCTCAAAATAAATAAATAAAAAATAAAATAAAATAAAACACAATACCATTCACAATTGCTCCAAAGAAAGTGAAATAGTTAGATATACATTTAACAAAACATGTATAGGGTCTATATGTTGAAATTTACAAAATGCTGATGAAAACAATCAAGGAAGACTTAAATGAAAGGAGAGATATTACACTTCTTGGATACTCCATGGATTTGAAGACTCAAAATAGTGAGATATCAACTTTCCTTCAAATTGATTGATAGATTTAATGTGATGCCCATAAGGTTTTTTATAGACATAGAGAAACTTATTCTAAAATGTATAGAGAAAGGCACAGGAACTAGCATAGTAAACAACATTGAGATAAAAAAAAATTAAGTGGGAATAATCTATCTAATATCAAGGCTACAGTAAATGTGACATTGGTAGAGAAATGAATACATAGATCAATGGAATAGAATAGAGAACACAGAGTAGAACTAAATATGTCCAAGTAATTTTCAACAAAAGTGCAAAACCAATTAGATAGAAGAATAGCCTTTTCAAAAATAAAAAACAAAACCTAAAACCTCATATCTTACACACACACACACACACACAAAAGTTCATCCAAAATGAATCATAGACTTAAATGCAAAACATAGTACTATAAAACTTTCAGGAAAAAATAAACAAATAAGGAAAAATCTTCAGGATCAGTGCTAGGCAAAGAGTTCTTTGACTTGATACCAAAAGCATCATCTTTAAGAGGAAATTTTAATAAGCTGGACCTTATTTTTTTTTAATGTTTACTTATTTTTGAGAGAGAGAGAGAAAGAGTATGTGAACAGGGGAGGGGAAGAAAGAGAAGGAGACACAGATCCCAAGCAGGCTCCACACTCTGAGCTGTCAGCACAGAGCCCAACACGGGGCTTGAACCCACAAGCTGTGAGATCATAACCTGAGCCGAAGTCAGAAGCTCAACTGAGCCACCCAGGTGCTCCTAAACTGGACCTTATTAAAATGTAAAACTTTGGTTCTGCGAATACTCACATAAAAAAGATAAAAATGACAAGCTACAGACTTGGAGAATATATTTGCAAACAACATATCAAAAAAAAGGACTAGTATCTAGAATACATAAAGAATAATCAAAACTCAACATTAAAAAAATATATATATCCAGTCTGAAGATGAGCAAAAGACGTGAGAATACATTTCACTCAATAGGATATACAGATGGGAAAAAAGCCCACGAAAAGACAGCATCAGCAGCCACTAGAGAAATGCAAATTGAAACCACAAGAGGTATCATCATATACCTATGAGAATGAGGGTATGGTAAAAATAGTAACACCACCAAATACTAGGGGAGCATGCAGGGACACCAGATGTCTCACGCTTTCAGGCACATCAAACGATAGAGCCTCTCAGAAAAGCAGTTTGGCAATTTCTTCGCAAAAGCAAACATGCAATTGCCATAGGACTCTGGACACTATCCTAGAGAAATGAAAATTTGTGTTCTCACAAAAACAATTACACAAATGTTCACAGCAGCTTTATTTGTAATAGCCCAATCTCCAGGGAATTATGCTGAGAGGAAAAAAAAAGCCAGTCTCAAAGGGATTATATGATTTCTTTCATATTTTTGAAATAGTAACACTTAAGAAATGGGGGACAAACTAGTGGTTGCCAGGGATTGGGGGGTGGGGCAGGTGGTGGCTAGCAGTGGATTAGAAAATGCTAACAGGAGGGAACTTTGGAGTATTAACATGGCTCAGTAACCTGACTGTGCTGGTGGATACATAAAACTACACAAGTGATAGAATTGTATAAACACAGGCCTACACACACATACACACACACACACACACACACACACTCATAAATAAGCCAAAGATGGCCAGTATGTATTGCCCCTGAGTTGTTTATTTCTCCAGCTGTGGCTGAGACCCATTAGGTCAAAAGCCCTCAGGCACCAAATTCCAATTTACACACATCCAATTATTTAAAAAAGCAGCCCAAACAAGCAAAGTTTTAGCCATTTAGAGACTGCCTGCTTTGCATATCTCATGGAAACTCTCCCAATAGCTGTTCTTTATTTATAAGATAAAGCCCAGGGGCACCTGGGTGGCTCAGTCAATTAAGCTTCTGACTTCCACTCAGGTCACAATATCAGTTTGTTTCATGGGTTGGAGCCCCTCATTGGGCTCTGTGCTGACAGCACCAAACCTGGATCCTACTTTGGATTCTGTGTCTCCCTCTCTCTCTGCCCCTCCCCTGCTCGCACTGTGTCTCTCTCTTTAAAAAATAAACATTTAAAAAATTATAACATAAAGCCTGATGCCCCTGCTGCACTTCCCAACTCTGTGACCCGGACACGCCTGGGGTGCGGCTAAGTGACACCACCTGGACACTTGAGCCCTCTGCCCCACCTGCTTCTCTCCCAGAAGGTGTCCTGCCCTCCTCTCCTTCTGAGTAGTGACACCCCTCTCTGGACCTCATAGCCTCTGCACAGATTTATGTTGGGAAGGGTTCCCCCACATGCAACCCTGTCTCAACACGACCTCATTGAGCCTGTGGTGTGTTACTGCCCCACATGGTCATATCCTCCCCTTGATCAGCCCCATCCCTCAAACCACTCCTCCCACATACACATCCATGTACAAACACATGCACAAATGAATGAAAGTAAAACTGGGGAAACCTAAATAAGATCAGAGGGTTGTATCAACATCAGCATGTACTGTGTGATATTATACTATAATTTTGTAATGTTACCATTAAAGGAAACCCTGTAAAGGGTACAAGTGAACCTTACTATTTCTTACAACTTCAAGTGAATTTACAATTATTTCAATAAAAAATTTATTAGTGGGGTACCTGGGTGGATTAGTCAGTTAAGCGTCTGACTTTGGCTCAGGTCATGATCTCATGATGCTGCCATGAGTTCAAGCCCTGCGTCGGGCTCTGTGATGACAGCTCAGAGCCTGGAGCCAGCTTCAGATTCTGTGTTTCCCTCTCTCTCTCTGCCCCTCCCCACTCACACTCTCTGTCTCTCCAAAATGAATAAACATTAAAAAAAATTTTTTTAAATTTTCTCTTATGGCCCCTGGGTGGCTCAGTCAGTTGAGCATTTAACTCTTGGTTTCGACTCAGGTCATGATCTCACTGTTTATGAGTTCGAGCCCAGCATTGGGCTCTGCACTGACAGCCCGGGGTCTGCTTGGGATTTTCTCTCTCCCCCTCTCCCTGCCCCTCTTCCCGCTTGCTCACTCTCTCAAAATAAATAAATAAACTTTAAAAATGTTTTCTCTTAAAATATTTCTGGCTACTCGCAAGTTCTGCCCACACCACTCTCACTAAGATAAGTGATAGAATGAACAGACCTTTCCTCAGGCCTGTGTGTTGGTTCCACCACAGCAGCCCCACAGAACTGCTGAGCAGACCCCATGCATGCTAACACAGGCACACACACACACATGCACACACACGTGCACACACATGTGCACACACATGCACACCCTGACATGCCCTACACGGAGGCCCTCTGCCCTCTCCCGCTGGGGGGAACAGAAGCTCAGAGTCCCACTGGTCTGCATGCTACCCTAGGCTCTATTCCCAATTCTGGCCTCTTGAGCTAAACATGGCCACTCTGAGCCCCAACAGTCTTATCTGTAAAATGCGGATATGGCTCCACCCTCCAAGGTGCTTCTTGTGAGACCAGAAATTGAATCTGTGAAGTGTGTATCATCATCCCCATTTCACGGATGGGGACGTTTGGGACAAGGCTGGGCCTGCATCCCTGCCCTGGCCGTTTTGTCCTGTGTGCCTTCTCCCTCCATGTGACTGGGTCATCAGGAACCCCGGTGGAACCTGTGTGCATCAGGACACAGGCTTGGCCCAGATCAAATTCAAACCTGGACTTTGTTAAGCAAATGTTTTCTTTCTTCAAACCTCCAGCCCCACGTGCTACAGCAGGTAGACTTCTGGAGCTGCAAGGTGGGGAGTGAGGGTACACTGGAGAGCTTCAGGGGCAGACCCTCAAGGAGTGGACACAGGAAGGGTTGGAGGGCCAGAGGGGCTTGCCCATGGTCCTACTTCCACCCTGCCTGGGCCCACCCACTCCCCCAGCACACTAAGCCACACAGCACATTTGTCAGACCCCTGACTAGAACTCTCCACCCCCACCCCACCCCAACCAAGGGAATAGCTGTGCTTGGCATGCCTATGCCTAGTTAGTGGGGAGGAAATTCCAGGAGGGCTTCTAAGGCTCTCCAAGCCTTGAATCTACCAACTGGATAAGGGAGGGGACAGATAACCAATGCAGCTCTGGGAAAGACAGGGCAAATGGTTGAGTCCAACCCCTCCTCCTGGGCAACTGCCACAGCCGGGCTCCACACTCTCAGCTTGGGAAGACAAGGTCAGAGGGCAGAGACCCCAGGGTGGGTAGAAGTCAACCACAGAGGGTCCAGAATGCCAGAACCAGGCCAAACTAATGAGAAGCCCAAGTAGCCCCGGTCATAGTGTCCTCAAAGCACTGGCTGAGAGATTGTGTTAAAAATTCCTAAGTCCATAAGAGGCCCCCAATCTCCCTGTACCACCCCACAGTCATGGGCCTCCTTTAGGCAGAACTTGGGAAGGACTGTGACTGGTTAATGTGGGGGCTAGCCCAGCGCTCTGCACACAGACAGGAGACAGCTCTGAGACAGGCTTGGAGAGCCACCCTCATCTATATGCTAATTAGCCCATGCAAGAATTACAGGGTTAATTAAGCATCTCTGCCCTCCTTCCATTTTATCTGCCCTGGACACAGAGGCAAGAGGAGGAAATCACAACCTCTGATCAAATTAGCTGTCCGCAGGCTGCCTGGGCCTCTCCTCTTCACAAGGCTTCAGAAACCAGCCCCCAAAGTCCATCACGTTTATTTCACAAGGCACAAGGGATTTAAAAAGTGATTAGGAATCAAACCCAGGAGCAACCAGCCCCTGACCCCCTGCTCTCAATTTCCTTGGTGCAAAGAGGGTGTTTTATCGCAGCATCCAGGCTACATGCCCCCTGAGGTGGGATGGCCAAGTTGGTAGGAAAATGACTGTCAAGAAGGGAGGCTGGGGGCGGGGGAGGGGGACCTGGCTGTGAGAGGCTTCCTCTTGCTCTCCTTGCTCTTGCCGTCGATGCAGCACCCCAGTACTTAGAACTGTCAGAAGGGTGAGGGTTTCTTCTGTCTCTGCTCCAGTGTGTGTAAGTGATTTGAATGCACCTCAGCTTTCTTATTTATTACAGGAGGACATGGCACAAACCTGGCAAAGGAAGCCCATGACATGGTGCAGGTGACTCGGTGGCCCATGCAATAGGCGTCGAGGGATAACAGGCAGAATGTCGATTTTCTTCCTTCCCTTTCTTGGCTAAGAAAACAGGAAGTTACCCAAATAAGACAAAAGAGTTTATCTGGGGTCTTAGAATCGCCACTTGGGAAGCGTAGATTCAGGCAGCAACCCAAACTTCATCCTGTCGAGGAGCAGTAAACACCCAGGGTCTTTATTAGCAAACTGCAGAAGTCTCCAGAAACTTGCACCGGTTGTCTTCCAAAAATTCTGACTGGAAGACATACATTTCACAATGTACAAAATTATCTGAGTACATTGTGACAGTTACTAGGAAAATATTTTTTGCAGAGTGTCCAATTTTTATCAAGAATGTGGGTGCAGCAGTCCTGTGTTCAGTCATATGCTTTTGCCCAGTTCAATAGTTCAACGCAGTTTCTGTTTCAGGAAAAAACAAAACAAAACAGGATGAAGCTTTAGTCCCCAGAATAGAGTCCTTCGTGCTCGAAGGTTTTACACAAGTTCATGCCTTCCATTTATCCCCTAGTGCCCCAGTCTTGGGTTCCCATTATTCTCTTCTGCAAAAAAATCCTCTCAGATAGCTCAGTGTGAACTCGGCAGCCTGAAATGCTGGGGAAAGAGAGCGTCAGTAAATGTGTGCTGAACAAATGAGCTGGAAGCGTGCGAAGATCAGTCAGGAGATGGCAGGAGGGCCTGTGGGTATCCTTGAGAGACACCAATCACCACCCTCTTCCCCGCCAGGGTCAAGGCCAACCTTACAAGCCTCTCAAGAAGCACCCCAAGCACCATGGCCAACCAGCCAGATTTGGCATACAAGATAAAGCCCATCACTCAATCCCAATATAGCCACTTACAAACTGAGCCCCAGGGAGAGGCAGCTAGTTACTGACAGTGACAGGAGCGGAGCGTGGCTCTCCTAACACTCTCCACACACAGACTGAGTTTGTGTGTGTCAGCCTCGTGTCCCTGGACAGAGTGCAGTTATGAAGAGACAAGCCCAGGCTCCTTCCCCACACTGAGCCCAGTGCATACACACCCTGTGTATGTGATGGGTGCTACTTCCATAATTAGGTATGTCACTTGGCACAACAGACTTCAAGACTGGGAAATTATTGGGGCACCTGGGTGGCTCAGTCAGTTATGCATCCAACTTTGGCTTGGGTCATGATCTCACAATTCATGAGTTCCAGCCCCACATCGGGTTCTGTGCTAACATCTCAGAGCCTGGAGCCTGCTACAGACTCTGTGTCTCCCTCTCTCTCTACCCCTCACCCGCTTGAGCTCTGTCACTTTCTCCCTCAAAAATAAACATTAAGATTTGTTTTTTAAAAATATTGGGGAATTATTAGGACCTAACCTAATCACATGAGCCCTTTAAAAGGAGAGTTTTCTCCAGCTGGTGACCAGCAGAGGAAGTGGGAGATTCCAAGCATAAGAAGGACTTAATGCACCTTTGCTGGCCTAAAGATGGAAGGAGGCATGTGACAAGACTACGGGTGGCCTTTAGAAACCAAGAGCAGTCCCCAGCAGAGCATGTAGTCCTCCAACCACAAGGAGCTGAGTGCTGCCAACAAAATGAATTAGCAAGCAAAGCCCCAAATAGGCACTTCTGGAAAGAAGCCATCCAAATGGTCAACAGGTATGTGAAAAAGTGTTCAGCATCACTCATCACCAGGAAATGCAAGTCAAAATCAATGAGCTATCAGCTTGCACCTGCTACAATGGCTGTTACCAAAAGGACAAAAGATAAGTGTTGGTGAGGAGGTGGGGAAAAGGAAATTCTGTACACTGGTGTACAAATTAGTACAGCCATTATGGAAAACAGTATGAGCTACAATATGATCCAGCAACCCCATTTCTGGGCATATATTCAAAGGACTTGAAATCAGGATTTCAAAAAGATATTTGCACTCCCATATTCATTGCAGCATTATTCACAATAACTAAGACATGGAAATAATCTAACGTGTCCTTAGATAAATGGATAAGGGAAATGTGGTACATACATATAATGAAATATCATTCAGCCTTTAAAAAGAAGGAAATAACCTTTGTTACAACATGGATGGAGCTGGAAGACATTACACTAAGCGAAATAAGCCAGATACATGAAGACAAATACTGCATTATCTCACTTATATGTGGAATCTAAAACAGTCAAACTCATAGAAGCAGAGAATAGAATGGAGGTTGTCACGGGCTAGTGGTGGGTGGAAATGGAGATATGCTGGTCAAGGGTACAAAGTTTAAGTTATGCAGGCAGGATCAGTAAGTCCTAGAGATGAAATGTGTAGCCCGATGACCATAGTTAACAATACTGTGTTGTAAATTTGAAATTTGCTAAGAGGATAGATCTCAAATTAAACCTAACCACACTGTGTGTGTGTGTGTGTGTGTGTGTGTGTACATACCATATATACATATGTATATGGGGGCCATAGATGCCATGCAGGCTCTCAAATGGCTCTCCCACATATACACAATGTGTATATATATATATATATATATATATATATACACACACACATACACATACATACATACACATACACAATGGAATATTACTTGGCAATCAAAAAGAATGAAATCTTGCCATTTGCAACAACATAGATGGAACTGGAGGGTTCCATTATGCTAAGTAAAATAAGTCAGTCATAGAAAGGCAAATATCATGTCTTAACTTATATGTGGAATTTAAGAAACAAAACAGATGAACATAGGGGAAGGGAGGGGAAAATAAGATAAAAACAGAGAGGGAAGCAAACCATAAAAGACTCTTAAACACAGAGAACAAACTGAAGGTTGCTGGAGGAGAGGTAGGTGGGGGGATGGGAGGATGGGCTAGATGGGGGATGGGCACTGAGGAGGGCACTATTGGGATGAACACTGGGTGTTATATGTAGGTGATGAATCACTAAATTCTACTTCTGAAACCATCGTTACAGTATATGTTAACTAACCTGGATTTAAATAAAATTTTAAAAATTTTTCATTAAAAAAAACTAAACACGTGTGCGCGTGCACACACACATACACACACACACACACACACACGATAACTATATGATGTAATGGATGTGTTAACTTGATTGTGGCGATCATTTCACAATGTATGAATATACCAAACCATCATGTTGTACATCTTAAATATATATAATTTTTATATGTCCAAGGAAAAAAAAAAAAAAGAATGAACAAGAGAGCGATTTTTCCCCAGAGTCTCCAGAAGCAAACTCAGCCTGGCCAAACCTTGTATGTCAGCCTCGTGATTCCCTGAGCAGAGAACACAGTCGCACCATGCTGAACCTCTGACTTACAAAGCTGGGAGCTGGTACAGCCACGCAGTCCATGGTAATGGTTACACAGCACAGAAAGCTAACACAGGGAGGATGTACCACAAATGTGCAAGTAATCAATTGAACCACACTTGGTCTGGTTGGGGCAGAGAAAGATCTACCTTGAATTGAATTTTTCTTTATTAGACACTGGGGAGAGAGACACAGGATCTACCAGCATGTGCTTGTCATAACTTATGCAAATCTGACCCCGTGAAAGAAAGTCCTCGTTGCACTCCAGGACCACGTGAACTAGAACTGGCCCTGAGGAGTTCACCCAGTGCTGCTGCAGAGTTTTCTGAGGAGGTAGGAAGTACTCCACAGTGTCTTTGTGGAGTGTGGGTGGGAGGGGAGAAGGAAGGGAGGGCTTGCCTGCTTCTTTGCATGTTCTTTTCACTTTGTCTTTTACAAAGCTTCAAACATCGCACTGTTGAAGGCACGCTCTAGGCCTCACACCTCTATTCATGTCTATCCGGGAGCCATAGATGCCACGCAGGCTCTCAGATGGCTCTCCCCTTAAGCCAGTGTATGACCTGCTCTGGCACCTGCTACCCGAGACTGTCTTCCCACCAGTGTCAGCCCACATGGGCAGGAACTTTCCCATGGTCCTGCCCCATCCCCAGCCCAAGGCCAGGCCCTAGAAGGTACCAATAAACATCCTGTGCACTGCAAATGCCTAGAGACCCAGCAAGCCCCACGTGTAAAATAATTCCACAGGAAACATGTAAGGTGCCACAGGAGGCAGGGGAAAGAGCTTACCCAAGAGGTATGGCAGCCACCATGTTTCTTCCTAATGGCTGTGCATTTCCCTGGAGTCCCTTCCAGACTGCAGGTAAATGTGGAGTCTGATCACACCCACCATTGGCTCTCCCTCACAACACTCCACTAAAATGACATCAGTGGATTTTTTTTAAATATATAAATCCATAAGAACTGAGGGCACAGACGCAGATGCAAAATGGCAGTAACATTTTGGAATCTAGGAAAAGGCTGGAGGAGAGTACCAGCCCCCGGAGGACCCAGGAAGCTGCCCTCAGGGAAGCACAGAGGCAGTGCCCAGGGAAGGAGTTGGCTGGCCCCAAACAAGCCCGTGGGGCCCAGGATAGGAACCCCCAGGGCACACCGGGAGGCTGGAAGGAAGTGTGGGGAGAGGGCCACAATGGGACAATGTGAGAGGGGCACCATCAGTAATTGTGCAGCAAACATAACCCCTGCTGGCCTGGGGAGGAAACCCCAAGGGCCCCAGAAGCTCAGGGGCCCTCCTGTACTTCTGAAAGCCAGTGAGTCAGGACATCAAACGTTTGCTTCTGGAGAAACTAAGCCAGAAGGCTCCAGCCTGGGGGACCCAAGCACAATGGAGGATGGGCGTGAGATGCAGAAGAGAAACAGAGGAGAAGAGAAAGTCTGTACTCAAACAGCAGAACAACCACCACCTAACCCACTCCTGGCTCTGGCCCCAAGAGAGAAGACAGGATTATTGTGCAGAAAAGAGACCCCAAGGTCCAACATCTGGGGATCCCCACTGATAAGTTCTCATTGCCAGCTGCTCACGTAGCCTCTGGTTGACTGGCCCTCCCATACCCCAAGGGCTCCCCACTCACTTTGAGTGCTTCATTGTTAAATCTGAACTGGCAGCCAGCAACCACCAAACATTTGAGGCAATCTTCTAACATGGGGAAAATGAAACCAAAATAGAAAAAAAGGAGGAAAAAATTTAAATCAGAAAGATCCTGCAGGCACAAAACAAGAATAGGGTTCTGTGGGAAAAGTAACAGATGCATGAAGAACTCTTAGAAATTCAAATAATAATGTAATGGCTGAAATAAGTAGAACAAAAAGACAAAAATTAGTACAGAAAGAGACGGAAAGCAGAGAAAGACAAGAAACTGAAAAGGTCAATTCAGAAAATCTGCAATCTAGAAAATGAAAACATAGGAGAGGGAAACTATCAATGAGATGATATTAACTATTTCACAGGTCATCTTAGTCCGCTCAGGTGACTGGAACAAGAATACCATGAACAGCAAATACTTATCCCTTGCAGTGCTGGAGGCTAAGTCCAAGACCACGGCACCAACAGGGTCAACAACACACAAGGGCCCTTTTCCTGATTCACTGACATCTGTCTTCTCTCTCACTGTGTCCCCACATGGTGGAGGACTGACGGAGATCTCTGGGGCATCTTTTCTAAGGACTACTCCCTTTCATGAGCAAAGCACCACCCAAAGGCCCCACCTCCTAATACCATCCCATTGGGGGTCAGGTTTAACATAGGAATATGCAGAGAGGGGGACACAAATTTTAGTCCATAGCACAGGTCATAAGGTTCAGATTGAAGGGGTCCACTGAGCACCCCACAAAATGAAAGAAAAACACCCCACATCAACATACATCATCATAACATCTTATGGTGCCAGGGGAAAGAGAAGATCCTCAAAGCTTCCATAGAGAGGAAAAAAAGAAAGAAAGAAAGTTGCTCATAAGGGAACTAGAATGGCATTAGACTTTCCAACAATGAAACCACAAATTCAAATATAATGGAGCAATGCTCTCAAAATTCTCAGGGAAAAAATTGTTTAATCTAGAAGTGTATATCCAGTTGTATGGCATTCGTATTGCTCTCTAAACCTCCAGTTTTCCCTCCTTCTATTCGTAAAGATTAGATAGATAAAACTCTATTTCTGAGACTTGTTTACAGCCACTGTCCTGTATATTAAGTAGGTTTTGTGTTAGGGGGAGGCAATTTTCATGAAATCCTGGTTAAGAAGGTGTGGACACCAAGCTATGGCAGTGGTAGAGGTGGTTTCTTTCTGTATGACTCAGGCTGCCTGGAAGAATTGAGGGTCTATGCCTCAGCTTGCAGGAGACCAGAGGCTTCCTTAGGGGGAATGGCTCCCTTGTGAGCATTCTGTATCATTCTGAAAATCATCCCAAGGAGACTCACCTAGAAATTGTCTCTTTAGCCCTTTCAACACTGGTGTGAACACCTGTAATGATCCCTATTTCCTGCATTGAATGTTGGACCCTGCCCACACAGCTGCCGAGCTGCCCTGATGACGTTGGTCCTGATCTCTCAGCCAACCTCTCCTGGTCTATGCCACCAACTGTTGTGTGTTGGGCTCCCAGTGGCGTACACCACAGTGGTCTCCAGATGACGACCCTCAGGCCCAGACAGAGTGCCTAGAGCTAGGGTTCCCCTACACCCCACCGCTGCCTTTTGCAGGGCAAACTCTGGGATGTGGTATTCACCCCAGGGCTCCTTGGGAAGGCTGTGACTGGCACTCCTGCTGAAATCAAACTTGGCCTGGCTTCCTCCTCCTTGCCCTGCTTCCCCACCCCCTCCCCCTTTCTCCTAGAAGTATCTTTTTAATGAGTCATCTTCACACAAACCCATGTCCCAGAGTCTGCTTGGAGGAAATATTTTCAGACACATAGGGACTCTTTTCATAACTTTTCATAACTTAGGGAACTATTAAGAGGACATGCTTCAGCAAAATGATGATGTGAAGCAGGCAAGGAAGCCACGAGACCCAGGAGTCCATCCAGAGCATGATGCAAAGTAAGCCCCAGGATGACAGTCTGCTTGGGAATCTGGAGAGCAACCAAGTTCCAGAAACCCCGTGTGGGAGGGTCTGGGAGAAAAGGAAATTGATAGAATGTCAGTTTGACTATTTGGAATATAAAACTGGTTCATATAGAACTGATCTGGCAAAGTGGTTAGGAAAAATAAACATAGGTACATGGAAAACCAAATAAAAGGAAAACATGCCCATGTTAAGTCCAGGAAACATCATCATTGTCTACTTCACTTAGCGGTAAGCAAAATGTACTGTCATAGTAACAGAAACACTGACCATCGATTTAACCAAAAGTTGTGACAAAAAGTACACCGAAGGATGGCGGAAGGGCCAATGCAAGGAAGTCCATGCAGAGCTAAATTGCCATCTTCCACTGCAGTCCATAGACAATGTTTAAAATCGATTAGTCAAGGAATAGCAGTGTCAGCATATTATTTCGAAATATGGAAGTAAATACCAGCTGTGTGCATTGCAAACAGAAATCTATTTGTTATGAATTTGCTTTTTTTTTTAAGTAATTTACCCATTACTTCCAAAAAGATGAAGCATAGCTTCTGATGGAAGGTACATATACACACACATGCCTCCCACACCACAAAAAAAGAATAAGAACAGAGCCATGGAGAAAGGAGATAGAGAGGGGTGATGGGGGACAGAACACATACAGAAGCCCTCTACTCAGGAGTCCACCAGGGTCACAGCCAAGGAAGACTCAGCAGTCACACAACTCTGGATGCTCTCCATACTCAGCAATTTAAAAACTCACCCTCTATCTGAAAACTCTTACCCACCATCAGCCATGGCTGCCTCAAATTCCACAATGCAGACTCTCAGTTATCTGAGTTGAGCATTGCTCTCTCTTTAAGAGTTGTGTTTCCTTGCACACCACATTCAGTATTAGAAAAGCACAGGCTGGGTTCCCGTTCTAAAGTTTGTTTGTATGTTTAGGAAGCATGAGTGGGGGAGGGGCAGAGAGAGAGGGAGAGTGAATCCCAAGAAGGCCCCAGGCTATCAGCACAGAGCCCAACACAGGGCTCTATATCATGGTCCATGAGGCCATGACCAAGCTGAAATCAAGAGTCAGACACTTAACCAACTGAGCCACCCAGGTGCCCCAGGTGGGTTCCCATTCTAGCTGCATGCCCTGGGCAGGCTGCTTCAAGTCTTAGAACCTCAGCTTCTCTGTGTGGTGGGTTACAAAAATGGCCACCATCCTTGACAGCCCCTCCCGCTATTCTGGGCAGCCCCAGTCATTTGCTTTGACCAATAGCAAGTGACAAAAGTGACATTGTGCCCACTCTGAGTCTAGACCTAAAATGAAGCCTTTCAGCTTCTATCTTTGATGCTCTTAGAACCCTCCACTGACATGGGAATGTGCCCGGGCTTTCCTGCCACAGTGAGAGATAGAGTCACCCCCACATCCTAGCCAACTGCCAGCTCACTTCCAGACTTCAGAATGAGGCCACTCAGGATCAAGAGGCCTCCAGTCAACCCACCAGCATCAGTCTGACCCAGCCCAGACCAGAAGGAACCAGCCAGTAGAATTGTGAGCTAAATAGACAGTGATGTGCTCTTTTAAGCCACAGAGTTCTGAGCAGGTTTGCTGTGTAGCAAGGAAAACCAATGCACCTTCCATGTGAAATGATGATGCCAACACTTAGCTCACAGGGTTGTTAAGATGTAATGGTGATATATGAAGTCACCATAAGCACTCAAAAAAAAAATATCCCTTACCTCTTGCCCCCATCTCTAATGCATAAGTGCAAAAGAGTTCCTGGCAACTGTTTTTTCCACTGAGGAGTCCACACAATGAGGGCAGGGCTCCCAAAGGAGAGAGAAGAGCCCCGCATGCAGCCTTCTCACCCTTCCATCCCTGCAGTCAGGGCCACACAGCCACCTGATGCCACAGCAAGCAGCTCAGCTCCACAGGCGGCTCCGAAAAGGCAAAGATTTAACCGCTGTAATTGGCTTATTGATTTTGCAATCACATTTTAAGATGCATAATCTGCCACCATCTACATTGGCCATTACAGCATCCTTCCAGGGGAGTTTTATCTCCGCCACCTGTGGACCAGACCCTGTGCCAGGAGGCACAGAAAATGACTCTTCCTAATCACACTGGAATTGCAGCAAACACGGCTCATGGCAGGCCCACCAGCCATTCCCCAGACGTCAATGGTGAATTAAATGATGAACCAGAACTCAAGAACTCTCTGCACTGACCCTGGATGGCCTACCTCACTTAGCCACTGCACTAAGTTTGTCTACTTCACTCTGACTTACACAAGACCTCACTTCTCCCTAGGGGTAGGCTCTCCTGCCAGAAGAGCATGGGGTTTGGAGTGTGAACACCTGGGCCAAGCCAGTCATTCTACATCTAATAGACAGCATAGCCACAAGATATACACCCCAGAATATATGGAACTGCCCACACAATCATCTATTATCTGCCAAAGACTCATGTCCCTCCAAGAAAGTAGACTTAGACACTGTCTCCCACACAGACCCCCACCGGAGAGAACCAGCAGGTGTCTTGGGTCTGCTAAGAGTGTCCTAAGCACCTAAGCTAGGCCAAAGGGAAGAAGTCAAAGTCTAGAATCAAAGTGTTTCAAAACTGTAAGGACCAGGCAGCTCATTGAGTCCACTCCAGCCCCCATTTTATGGGTGAGTGAACAGTCACCCAGAGAGGGACAGTAACCTGTCCAAGGGACCTCAGCTCCTGAATGGCTGAGCACAAAAGCAAATGCTTGACTGCACACGCAGTGCTCTAACTGCAGGGCTTTCTCATGAGCAGACCTCAAAGCTTAGAGAAAATATGTCATCTCCATGAATAAGAGAGTAGCTCCCTAGGCTTTGCCTGCTCTAGGTACCATAATCTTGACTGTGGGTGAAAAACTGTCCATCTAGAGGGCTTTTTAACTCAGGACTAGATGCAGCTAACCAAGGGATTAATTGGCATTGCTTGGACACATACTACCTGAGAAGATCTATTCACCTACATTAATGGCAGCAACATGAAGGATAGACAAAAGATTTCAAAACCAACATCTAGAATCCGTGGCCAGTCTGTGCTCCTCTCATACCAGATTCTCTGGATTCTCTCCAGGTCCCTTGCAGTTATCGGCCTGTGCTCTGTTTGTGTGATCTCAGTGAGCCCCAGTAACAATTTGCAAGTAATTCTCAAGCTCACTCCATGCTTTTGCCAGAAATTTACTTCAAGACACCAGTTTTTCTCAGTTGGTTTAGATAAGGCTTTGCTTCCTGTATTGTGCTTTGGCAAACCCTTGGTGTGCTACAGCTTCTGGCCACTCCTACCCCACCAAGAGCCGTGGCTTCTCTGAAGTCCCTAGGTCAACATTGGGCCAGAAATAGACAGGAGTCTGATGTGTAGAATCTCAGAACATGGTCTTGATTTCCTGCTGCCCATCAGCATTGTAGGAGAAGGAGATGTGATCCCTCCGCTCAGTGCTGAGGAGTTCATAGCCTGTACACACTGCCCATCCCCTCCTTTCACCATCACAACCCAGCGCCCTTATTGAAAAGGATAACCCAAAGCCCCTCGTCCTGAGGACACATGTGCTAATCTCACCTGCCCCCTTACTGCATGATGCACAGTGTATAGCAATGAGCACCAGGAAATCCCCAGGTGAATCTGCCACCTCACACACCTCAGCACTACTCTTGTTTAGCCCACAGAGATTGTGGGCTATTGGCTCCTGACCTACTCTCTAGATTAGAAAACGCACAGTGGAGCATGACTGCTGGGCTGTCCATGGAGAAAGGGTCGCCCCCTTCTCTAGGCCATCCATAAGCCAATTCTAGCACAACCCTTGCTCATTCACATCAGGTGTGCAGTCTCTGTCCCCCGTGCAGGATCCCTCACACCATCTCTCTCGGCTGCTCCAGCAAAGCTCCTGCCCAGCTTTGTCTCTTGGGCAGGAGGGCTCCAACCCAAAGTGGACACTTCCTTGCAAAGGACCACGACACTTCCTGGGAAATGCCATCACACCACCCCAGCCCACAGCAGTGATTCATGTTGTTCCTGGTTAAAAACTTTATTCTTTATATTGAGTATACTGTGTTAACACATAAAATCTGTCCTGTTTTGTAAAATAAGTATATTCTTTAAAATAAAGGGAGATCAAATTTTGAAGGACTGAGAAGCTGGATTTACAGAGGCAAATCTTACCATCCTGAACACCACAATAACAGCAGCAAAGCCAGATCCTCACAATGAACACACTGCCCCCAGTGAGAGTGGGAGAAGACAGGGAGCCCTCCAAGGTGTCAGGTGTCATGGGTGTCCCTGCCATGATCACTCAGGGACATCTAATATGTTTGCAGCCAGGCCCTCCTTAGACCTGGTACAGTCTGTGATCCCTGCTTCCCATGGGTATCCCCACACCCAGGGTTGCTACCCCATACCTGGTCTCACCTCCCGGCTTTCCCACTGCTGCTTGATATCCGACAGAATGACACCTGGGCCTGGCATTCAGAGCCCACCTCATCCAGCCCCCATTTCACCTTCTGCTACTCCTCTTACCCCAGGGAAGATTCACTCCAAATCCAAGCACCTCATCAGCACATACCACCAAATGGGCTCCCACTTTGCCACCTTGAGAAATCCCACTCATGCCCTATAATTCAGGCCAGATGGCTCTCCAGGGGCAGCTGCCTCCCAGGGGCCCCTCAGTACTTCATCTTCTCCCTCAGCCCCTCAAGAGGTGCTATCCCATGGGATGCCACCTATCTGTCCCCCAGGGCCTGTAGGCCATGGCAGAGTTGGGGTCTTACCTCTGGAACCCAAGTGCCCACGCTGTGCCTGGCATGTAGCAAGCTCTCAATGTCTGGTGACTGGATGGCTGAATTAATGAAAAAATACAGAATAAAACCTATGTGCAGAACAAGAGTCCCGGGGGTAAAACGAGTCCCAATTAACGCAATAAGTGGCATTTTGTTGTCTCTATTTCAGGACACATGAAATAATTAGTGCTTGGTACACAGAGAACTCTGAGTGTGAAGCTGGATGTAATCAGGTGTCAAAACACAGAAACCTAAAGAGAAAAATAAATCATGTGCTTGGTTATGAAGGGGCAACTTCTCTGGGTGTTTTCTCTCTGGAAGAGAGGCATCTTGCTGCAGATTCCAGCTTGTTACAATGGGAACAAAGGCAGCTGAGAAATGTAGCAGTCCCTCTCCAGACGGGTGGCTGAGCAGCCGAGCACCATGTGGCCGGCCTGCCAGCCCCAGGTAGTAACACAGTGTATGTCTGCTGAGTGCCAACCATACCAGGCACTTTACACTCACAAAACTCTCGGAAAGTAACACTCTTATTATGTGCATTCTGTCAATGTGGGTACCGAGGTTAACTAGGCACATAATTTGCTCAAGGGTTCAGACCCAAGTCTATCTAGATCTAAGACATGCACATATATACACACTCTGACAAGGAGAACTGGGCTCCTCCTTCTCAGCCCACGAGTCCATGGCACTGCTCAGTCGTCAGGCAACTGCCCCCTCCTGAGCATCTTCTCGGACTCTCTTGGCCTCTGGTTCTCCTAATCATCAACTCCTGACTCCTTGGACACCAGTGCATCCAACCACACTGTAATTCCAATGCTTACCTCCAACAGGTCACACTCCCAAAGTTTCTGGCTCCTCCCACCACATCCAGACTCACAGATGAGGTGCTGTCAAACACCAGCAATGCAACCCTGCACAGGGGATTTCTGCCCAGGCTCCCCTTCAGTCTTTCCACTCATCTTCCCAAGAAAGCATTAGTTTGTAATCCTTGCCTCAGGCTCTGCTTTCTAGGGAACCCAGGCTGAGACACTGCCTTGGTGTTTGCCTCTACTTTCCTTTGTCCCCAACCCTGCCCTCCATCCTCCTTCCTGCTAGAGGCATCTACTCCCCTATGTGGAGGGACTTCCTGGAATGTGGAGGCTTCCTCCAATCTGTCTTTTGAAGGTTTGCATTGTAATTTACATAAATGAAATTGTACCACAAATTTCATTCCTGTCCTTGACTTTTGCACTTACCCCTGGTTCTCAGACCACTTGCAGTGGTTACCTATGCTCAGCAATGGCATCCACTGCTGCATGGTGCCCACGGCATGGCTGCAGTTCACTTACCCACTCCCCACCACGTTGGTGTGTCTCTCAGAGCAGATCTGGGAGGAGGATCACTGGTCCCATGCTGCACGCAGTCTAAGACTTCTCTCACACCAGCAGAATACAAGGGCTCACTTCCCCACATCTTAGCCAAAGCTTGCCATTATCTGATGTTCTAAGTTCAGTATGATTGGACAGGAAGCAGGACCTCCCTGTGTATCTTATTCCTGGTCAGGTTAGCAGCTTTTCTTCTACTCATCAGCCATCTAAGATTCATTGCTGCTTCCTCAAGTTTTCCCTTTGAGCTCATATTGCCCCAACAGTATTGGCCACCCCGACTGGTCACCCTCAGAGTGAGTTTCCAGAGCTTAGGAAGGAGAAGGAGGGTGCACATCAGGACACAGAGCCCATTGGACCTAACTCCTCCCCAAGTGCCCCCCTGGGGAGTGACCCCAAGTCCTCCAGGGGAAGTTCAGGTTTCATGGGGTCTAAAAAGAATCTTGACTCAACACATTTCAAGTTTTATTTCTTCCACATTCCCCACCTTATTCTCTAGTTCAGGAATAACAGATCAGGTGCATCTGTGTGAAGGCCTCAAGACCAGGATGTTATGGCCACAAATGACCCCATGTGTACCTGACCCCAAACACTGCTGGTCCTCAAAAGATCTCACTGTAGGAGCCCAGAGGTGCTGGGTCACCCTGAGTCAGCCTGGCACCCTGGTGTCAGGCATCCAGTCCTTCACAGGGCCAGAGTCCAGCCAGAGGAGCAAACAAGAAACAAGAAACAGCTCAATGGCTCCTCACTGCCCACAGTATTTCCCAGAGTATGTTCCACAAAACCCATTTCTGTGTTACATTAATACGAATTACAAACTAAAAGTGGCCTGTCAGCCTTGGGTCTGCCAGGAGATTTTCAACCTTTAGTGTTTGGGGGTCCTGTTCCTGGGCTCCCAGGAAAGCTGTCCTTTAACATTTACAAAGGTCAAAATGACTTGGCAAAACCTCAGAGCATGGGGTCTATTTCTGCCTGGAGAACACATTGTATGTCTGCTTCGTTGAATAGATAGATGATAGATAGATAGATAGATAGATAGATAACCAAAAAGGAGCATTCTAAGCACAAGATAAGAAAAAGAAAGAAACCTCCCTGGTTCCCACAAGCTTAAGGTCCAACAGCCTTGATGTACTAAAGATAGAAGATAAAGTCTATAACTTTCTGGAATGTCCTTTGTCTTGATGATTCGTAACTCTTTATGTAAAAAAATGTATATAACACTGCACCAAATGTTCCTTTCTCAAACCACTCTCTTCTTGGTGAGGACTATGTATCCCAGGCAGCTGTCCTAACTTGGGCTCCAGTAAAACCCTCTTCCTTTCTCCTTAAATTTCTATAAAAAGGTTTGCCCGTTTTGCATTGGCACCACCCCCGCCCCCAGAGGGCTGTACTTCTCAGACTACCCAAACCACGGAGCCTCGGGAGCTGCCCACCCAAGTGCACTGTTTGGAGTCAGCATCTCAAGACACAGACCCCACCGCCTGTCACCAGATAACCTTCTTGGTCTCCCATGGCTCCACCCAGGGTGTTCCAGATAACACTTCCCCAAATGCCAGGTTCTCTCCAGGTCCCAGGACCCCAGGAACTTCCACACACCCCACTTGTCCTTCACACTCAACCCAGAGTCCTCTCCCTTTGGAATCCTCTCGGACTTCCCTAGGCAGGGTCAGTGCCTTCTGACTCCTCACCTCGGCAACCCTGCAAACAGATAGGCTTTCTTCCTGTGGTGTACACTCCTGAGACATGAATTAGACACAGTGCAATCGATTGATTAAGAGACGCAGTGTATATTGCACATAGGGCCCAGTGAAATGCGGAGGCGGCGTGGTCCCAAGTGTCACCCGTGGGGGTGACGTGGGTAGTACTGGTTCCGTGTGCTTGGGGGCTCAGGCCTCTTCCAAACCTTTGCTTTGTGGTTGCTGCTGTTTAACTGTGCTGAAACTCTACAATTTTAGCTTGCAGCATCAAAATACACTTACAGCTATGAAGACAAGAGTAGTAAAGGTCGTACAGGGGGATAATGAACTTTATTCCTGCAAGCAAACTCTACAGCCCCAAAGGATGGCCTTGCAAGGGTCCTATTGTGAAAGGCCTTACAGAGTGCCTACCCCATGTAGCTCAGGAGTGATTGCACACACAACATGCCTCCCCCCCCCACACACACAGGCATACATTGCACACAGCATATTATGAAGGAGCTGCATAAACCCCAGCCAGAGGCCCAGACCCTCCTGCTATCCCACCCAGCCCCCAGCCAAGGCCAGCTCAGGTGCTGCCTGAACCCCCAGGACACACATCTCTTCCCCCAGGCCATAGCCCCTCTGGGCACTCCTGAGCCCTGCATTCAGGGTCCGAAGCCCCACTCAAAGCATGGAGGCCTCTGGGAAGTAGCCATGCACGTGGGATGGTGAGTATAAAGATATAGACAGATGGGGTTCCTCGGGCTGGGATCTCAGCCAGCTCAGGGGAATGCCCTCTGCTCCCCAGCCACTCTCTAAGGTTCTCAGGAACTAGGAGCCAAAAGTTGCCCCCTCTCCAGTGGACAAAGCACAGTGAGCGCAGCCCTCCTGTGAGCAAGCTGCTGGACAGAATTATCTGGACTCCAGATGAGGCTATAAGGACATATGGGTGACCATCCCCTTGTTCCAGCACAGGCACAGAGACTGGGGTGCAGGGAGGTACGGGGTCTCTCGCAGGCCACCCCACACAGTGGGTGCAGAGCCACCCCATGTCCAGCCGACTGGCTTTCCACCCACCAACTGCCTCCCAGCACCCAACCACAGCCTTATCCCCAAGGCTGAATGAAGCCAGGCTCCTCAACACAAAACAAGCTGGTTCCTTTATTGCATCTCAGGGAGGGGCGGGGAGGGCATGGAGTGGGGGCAAAAAAGCCTCACCACTTCCTGATGCATTATTTATCAGGAGCGCATTAACCGCGGGTGACATCACAGGCATTAGAAGGTAATTTGTGGAAAGTATTGTTAAAGCAATTGATTTGCAAATTCCTTGACAGGGAAAACGGAGCACTGAGCAGGCGGAGAAGTGACGTGGAGACTTTTTTCTAATGTATTTGGAATAATTGATTGAAAGCTAAGCTGTGTAGCCAGTGAGAAAATGAGATTATTCTGTCTGTTATGCAAAGAAATTGTATATTGTGCAAAACAGCAGATGAGGAGCTGTCAGGGCAGCTGAAAGGCACTTGCTCCTTCTGTGGAAGGTAGGGAGGGAATGTCTTTCCAAATTCAGAACAAGTCCTCATCACTCCCTTACCCCTGAAAGTGGCCACCACCTCTCTTCCTGGCTCCTCCACTGCCCACCAACCCCTCCAACTCTAGGCCCTGGGCCTCAGGCCAGACCCTCCAGGGCCAGGAAGAACATGGTGCAGTGAGCAGGGGCTAGAGAGATTGGCCCCTGCCCCGCTCCCTCTCAGTCTTCACCATCCCTCACCTGTATACTTCAGTCCCCCAGTAATCCCAGCTGCTCCTTCCTAGCCCACGAAGCTGCCACTCTTCAGAACTCTCCTGTGACCCGCTCACGGCCTCAGAATGACCAAAACCCCCTCCTGAGGCCACAGAGCTGGTGTGGCTTCCTCCCCACCACACCCCTGCCACACTTCCTCAACTCCAACATTATCAAACTGCCCCTTGCCTCCTGCACTTGTACAATGGCTCCGACCTTTCTGCCAGAACACTGCCAGCAGCTTGTTCACCCAGCAGAAGAGTCACTGTCTCCAGGCATAGTTCAAATATACCTCCTCCAGGAAGCCTTCACTGACTGCCCCAGGCAGACAATCCTGGGTGCTCCTCTCTCCCTGGGAGCACCAGTGTGTTCACTGGTGGGGGGTCTCCGCCTCTTCAGGTGGTTGGTGAGTGCTTACCTGAGTGAATTAATGCATGCAGGAATGATTGTGCGAATGAATGAACGCATCACTGCCCTAATCGCCTTGCTGGGTCCCTTTTTCCCCAACTCTGAAGAAGCCCTGGGCAATGTAGCACAGGCACCCAGAGGGGCTGCTGGCTTTGCTAGCTGTTCCCACTGCCCTAGGCCAGAGGATCAAGCCAAAGGCTTCCCAGCAGGATGGCCCAACAGTGGTCCAAGAGAAAGCAACCATATGTGTACACCTGGCCAGCCCCCAGAGCCTGGAGTCAAGAAACAGACAAGGGCCCCAGGACATTTGAACAATTGCCTAGCCCTGCCACCTGCGTGTCTGTAACCAGGCTTCTGGTCTGTCAGAGTCATATTGGCTCCCATCTCTAAGACTGTTGAGAGTTGAAACTATAGTGTCTAGCCCCCATTATGTACTAGAGGTACACATGACCACGTCGCTCCAGTGGCTCTATTTATATCATGCTGAAAATTCCCACCAAACTGATTTAGGATTTTTATGCCCATTTTGAGTACTAGGAAACTGAGGTTCCTTGGAGTTAAATTGAGATTACAGCTGAGCCTTGAACAACACCAGGGATTAGGGTCACTGTCCCCACAGTCAAAATTCCCCATATAACTCTGACTTGCCAAAACTTAACTACTAATAGCCTACTATTGACTAGAAGCTTTACTGGTAACAGCCGACTAACACATACTTTGTATGTTACATGTATTTTTTCCCTATATTCTCACAATAAAGTAAGCCAGAAAAATGAAAACGTTATTAAGAAAATCACAAGGAAGAGAAAATACATCTACATGACTGCACTGCAACTTTTTGAAAAAAAAATCTACAAAGAAGTGTTGTTCAAGGGTTAACTGCATTCTCTAAAAGTGGCAGGAACCAGGCCATACTGGCCATGCCAGTACCAAGTACTACTGACTGTCCCCTAGAAAGCACCTTCCTGTTGACCCCACTCTTCACACAACAAGCTGGGCTCTAGGAGAGGAAGGTTAAGAGACCTCACCAGGTAACTCATACTGTCAGCGACCAGCCATCAGGGTTTATGTAGGACACAAGACTTTCTGGCACCAGAGATGGGAAAGCCCCAGGCAAACCAGGGCAAGCTGATGACCCTACTTCCAACCACCTTTAAAAAGCTGGAAAATGCATACCGATTCATTCAAGTATTTTGATAACAGAGAGCATAACATTAGGTCCATTCCTTTTAAATGATCAATGTTTCCTAAGACTTTAGTCTTAGACTAGAGAAACGGATAAGAAACTCTCTGACCATCTCCTCATCTGACTTCCAATGGTCAGCCCACCCCTACAGGCCCATTTCAACACCACTGAGCCCCTACCGTGGCCCCTCCCCAGGCCTGGTGCTGTGCATGGAGAATTCAAGTGTGACCAAGACATAGCCCTTCACCCCACAGGGAGGCCAGAGGCAAAGGATGAGTAGCAACATAGTAAGGGCAGGACAGAGAGAAGCCTGGAGGACTGGGGGACATGTCGGAGGGAGGGGAGGAAAGAAAGGGCTTCCTAGAATAAGAGACACCTGTTTAACATGAGCCACAGGTAGGTATTAGCAAGGTGACAAGTTGGGGAGTGCATCCTAGACAATTGGAACAGTGTGGTCAAGGCCCAGAGGTGTGGCCAAGCCAAGCTCACTCTAAGAATCACAAGTAGGACTGCAGACCAGAGCAACATGGAGGAGAGGGAGGAAGCAAAGACAGATAAATAGACCATACACATTTTTTTTTCTCTAAAATTGGCATTTTTTTTAACTTGGCAGTGTTTACAACATGGAATTTCTCCAAATGAATAGATAGACATCTAACTCACTATTTTTAATAGTTGCATAATATCTTATGATGTGAGTGTATTCTGATTATTCAACCATTCCACTTTTGACAGCTTGCAGGTTATTTCTGGTTTATACTTTGTGATCTATAAGAAATTCCTCAGTAAACATTTTTGTATTATGGTAGAGTCCCAGATATGGGATTTCAACAGGAAGTTAACTTCCAAAAATGCAATAAGAAGTCACATTCCCACTAACAATATGCAGAAGTGCCCTTCCAGTGCATCTTTGCAAACACTGTGTGATATGTTTTGTTTTGTTTTGTTTTGTTTTCATTATTGCCACTCTGATGAATGAAAAATAACTAGCCATTGTTACTTTCATTTTTATTTACCTATTAGTGAAGTTGAACCTCTTCTCACTTGTTTAATTTTTTTTTTTAAGATTTCCTCTGATTTTTTACAAGATTTCCTGTGATTGCCCAATTCAAATACTATTTGCATATTTGGACACATTTGGATTGTTTGTTTTTACAGGGGCTCTTTGTATGTTATAAATAATTATTTTTTCAATTGCTGTAAGTGTTATCTGGCCCCCCAACTGTACAAAATGTTATCAACCCTGACCCTGACAAATCTACCTGCTTTAACTGGACTCTAGACCCCCCAGCAATCTCAGCTCTGGTGGCACGTTGGAATCACCCAGAGAGCTTTGAATCGTGGCACCTGGACTTCGGCTCCAGAGGCAGATTCCAGAGGTTTCTGGTGAGCTCCAGAAATCAAAATATCTGGGTAAAATTTACATGACATAAAATTCATCAAATAAACCATTTTAAAGTGTACAACTCAGAGGGCCAACTGAGTGACTCAGTCAGTAGAGTGTCTGGCTCTTGATTTCGCCATGAGAGGTCATGATTCTAGGGTCATGGGATTTAGCCTCGCATCCGGCTCTGCACTGAGTGTGGAGCCTGCTTAAGAGTCTGTCTCTCCCTCTCCCTCTGTCCCTCTTCCCCACTCATTCTTTCTCTCTCTCCAAAATTAAATAAATAAATAAATAACTAGATAAATAGTACAATTCAATGACATTTAGTTACCTGTAGAATGTTGTTTCATCACCACCTCTCATTCCAGAACATTTTCCTCACCCTATAGGAAATGCCAGCCTCATGCAGTCATTCTTTGAGCCTTAGCCTTTGGCCACCACTCATGTACTTCCTGTGTTCACGGATTTGTCTGTCCTGGACATTTCATATAAATGGACGAAAAGTAGCCTTTTGTGTGTGGCTCCTTTCACTCAGCATAGTTTTTTTCGAAGTGCATGCATACTATGACATGTATACATACTTCATTCTTTTTCGTGGCTGAATAATATTCCATTGTATGGTAAATCACATTTAGTTTATTCATTCACCTGTTGATTCACCTTGGGTTGTTTCCACCTTTTGGCTATTGTGAATAGTGCTGCTGTATCACTTGTATGTCCTCTTTGGGAAAATGTCTATTTCAAGCCTTTGCTTATTTTTTAATTAGATTATTTATTTGGTTTTGGTTTTGGTTTCTCTTCGCTATTGAGTTGAGTTCCTTATGTACTTTACATATTAACCCCTTATCCAAAATGTGGTTTGCAAATATTTTCTCCCATTCCATCAGCTGTCTTTTCATTTTGTCAATGGATTCCTTTACCGTGAAGCTTTCTAGTCTCATGTAGTCCCACTTGTTTATTTTTGCTTCTCTTGTCTATACTTTTGATGTCTTGCTTTAAAAAAAAATCATTGTTAAGACCAATGTCAATGAGATTTTTCTCTGTTTTCTTGTAGGAGTTTTATGGTTTCAAGTCTTACACTTAAGCCTTTAATCCATTTCAAGTTTGTTTTTGTTAGTGGTGTAAGATATGGTCCAGTTTCATTCTTTTGCATGTGCATATCTGGTTTTCCCAGCACCATTTATTGAAGAGACTGCCCTCTCTCCATTCCCATCAAAGACTAGTTGACCATATATGCATGAGTGTATTTCTGAATTACCAAGAAGCCCTTTATAGTCTGGACTTGATTCAAGTGTTCGTGGGGATCCACTGAAGAATTTTAAGGCAGTCAGTGTTAAGGCTCCCAAATCATTAGGTTTGAGGACTACATGTCCAACTGCCTCAGATGACCAATGATGAGACCAAAGCCCAGAGAGGGCAGGAAATCACCCAAAATCACACAGCAGAAGGACTCAGGGAAAAGGCAAACCTCAGACCCAGACCTCCTACCCCCTAGCCCACACTGCTTAGTGAAAAGAACCACCCTACCCTACTTCACATGCCACTCCAACTTCTGACAGATGATCATAATTGTTTAACAAACTTATCTTAAGGTCTTCTACAAATTTGGATAATCTTCATTTGTTTTTCTTTAAAATCCTCTGACATTCCATGGAGAAGAGCTGAATATTCAAATCACCCAGGTAGTTCAAACAGAAGCTGATCTTTCATTTATTTACTTTAATCCTGAATTCTGTTCTATTTTATTTAGCTTCTCCTGGATTTGAGACATGGGTGAAGGATAGAAGCTTTAACTGTCTCAACCATGATAAACATCTCTCTAGATCTCTGTCATTTGGGGTTTTGGGGGATCCCACAGGTCACTTTTAGGAAGCCAAATGACCTCACATAAGCCCTTCCCAACTATGAGCCTCCAAGTCTCTGTTACAGAAACACTGCCCACACACACACCTAGTCAGAGCCCCAGGCATCCTCTCAGCCTCTCTGGCTCTACCCAGCTCAGTTTGTGGCTCCTGGGTAACAGAGCTGGGCTGGGCTTGGGTCATAAAAGGAAATAAATCTCCCTAGTCATGGGCACATGGATGGGCAAACAGGGAGATGTGTGGTGTATGTCCAAGGGCAGGCAGCATAGGGGAGAAAGTATCTCAACTTTGGGCTGCCAAAAACAGGAAACCCTGTGGGAGTCGAGGGTGTTGGGCCAGGTGTGGAAGAGAGGTCCACAACAGAGAAGCCCTCTCCTCCCTGCAGCAAATATTCTGGGGGAGGATACAAGCTGTTCCTACCTCAGGATGCCCTGTGCCAGGCAATAAGAGGAGACGGGGGTACCCCAGTCTTTGGCCAGCAGAGTAGCCTCCTGAGTGAGTTCTCACACCCAACCTTAAACCAAACATGAGAATACTCTGGGAGAATACGCTGGAAGAGAGAGAGAAGAAGCCTGCCCAGCTAGGGAACTTGAGGAAAAACATGGCAGTGATTTCCCAGGATTTTCTTTTTGCCACATATATCTGAGACTGGGTGCTGGAGGAAGTGGCCACCCACAGTACCAATGGGCACAGACAAACAAGGCCCTAAGGAAAGCCTGCTTTCTCTAGCCAAAGGACCAGGAAAGGGCAACCTACCAAAACAGAAAACTTTGAAATTGTAATTGCCCTACTCCGACCAAAGAGAAAAAACTGTGGCTCCACTCCCAACAGCAAAGGCTGACTCAAGACTTCCATGCTCACCTGCAGTAATGAGTCACCCACCTTACTCCCACAGGGTCCTCAGAGTCCATGTAGGGATCCTGGATTTCTACCCCCACCCAGGTATTGAGTGGTATTGAGGTATCTCTCCCTTCTATTCTGGAGTGTGTCAGAAGGGGCCTAGCAGGAAGCTGGCAGTGAGGAACTCACCCCTCATCCCTGTCAGAGGAAATCACATAAGAAGGTGTCCCTCCCCTGTCAGCAATTATGAGGCCCTCCTCCCCACACAGAGTGGGGACCACATGGAGAACCTGGATTCCACCCCCACCCAACAGCAACAAAGCAATATCTTCCCTCCACACCAGCACAGAGTCAAATGAGTCCTGCTGAGACAAAAGTTTGAAATAAGATCCAGAGTCTCTTAAAATACCCACAATACCCAGAGTTCACATGAAAATCACTCATTATATCAAGAACCAAGGAAATGTCAACTTGAATGAGAAAAGACAATCAACAGATGTCAACCCTGACATGACAAAGATGTTGGAATTGTCTGACAAGGATTTTAAAGTAGCCACAATAACAATGCTGCAAGGATGCTACAGAAATGCAGTTTTGAACACATTTGAAATAAATGAAAAGCAGAAAATCTCAACAAAGAAATAGAATATACAAAAAAAGAACCAAATGGGAATTTTAGAACTGAAAACCACAATCACTGGAAAAAAAAAAATCTCAATGGGTGGGCTTGAAAGTAGAGTAGCAACAGCAGAGAAAGTGTTGGTGAACTTGAAGATAGAATAGAAATTGTCCAATCTTAACAGGGAGAAAGGACAGTGAAAAAAATGATCACTCAGGGATCTATGGGACTACAACACAAGATCTAACATTTGTGTCATCTGAGCCCCAGAAGGAGAAGAGAAACGGGGCGGGGGGAGGGGGAATTAAACAGTATTAAAATAAATAATGGCTCAAGTTTCCACAAATTTGGCAAAATGCATAAACTTCCAGATTCAAGAAGCTAAACAAACAGGAAAAACCCAAAGGAACCATGTCAATCATATCATAGTCAAACTTCTGAAAACTAACAACAAATAAAAAATCTTGAAAGCATCAAGACTGAAACGACACCCTACCCTGAGGAATAACTGCTCTGAATGAGAGCAGATTTCTCCCCAGAGACCATGGAAGCCAGAAAGAGGTGACACGACCTGGTTCACGGGATAAGAGAAAAGAACTGTCAACCAGAATTCTATACCCAGCAAATACTTGAGGGGAAAGCAAAACATTCTTAAGTGATGGAAACGCAAGAGAATTTGAGCCAGAGACTCATCCAAAAGAAAAAGGCGAAAGAAAGTTCTGGAAACAGAAAAAAAATGATGAAAGAATCTTGGACAATCAGAAAAGTAAAAAACAAGAGGAAAAAGTAAAAATGTAGGTAAATACAATAAACTTTCCTTCTCTTGAGTTTCCTAAATTATGTTTGATGGCTAAAGCAAGACTTACATTATGGTCTGAGGTGGTTCTCAATGTATGTATGAAGCAGAAGTATATAAGAATTATATTATAAATGGACAAGGATAAAGGAATTTAAAGAAGAAGGTGTTCTACATTTCATTTAAACTAGTAAAATGTTGATACCAGTGACAGTAATTTATAGCACTAAACGCTTACATTAGAAAAAAAAGAAAGACTCAATCAGTAAACTAAGCTCTCACCTTTAGAAACTATACAAAATAAAATAGAGCAAATAAACCCAAAGTAACCAGAAGGAAGGAAATACTAAAGGTAAGAGCAGAAGTCAATGAAATTGAAAACAGAAAATAGAGAAAATCAATGAAGCAAAAGCCAGTTGTTTTGAAAAGATCACTAAAATTGACAAACCTCTATCAACTGACAAAAAGAGAGAGAAAGAGAGAAAAGAGAAAAATTATCAATATCAGGAATGTGACAGGGCTCTCACCACAGGTCTCAAACCTGCAGCCAGCACAAGGATAAGAGAATACGATGAACAATCTCTCACATGTAAATATACAATTTAGCTGAGACAGACCACTTCCTCAAAGTGCACAAATTACCACAACTCACTTAATATGAAATAGATCATTTTAATAACTCTGTAACTCTTAAAGAAATTGAATTTGTAAATCAAAAACTTCCAAAAATGAAATCTCTAGGCCCAGATGGTTTCACTGGAAAATTCTACCAAACATCTTAAAAATAATTAACACCAATTTTATACTACCTTTCCCGGAAAATAAAAGAGGGAATACTTCCCAACTAATTTGATGTTGCCAGTATTACCTTGATAACAAAATAAGACAAAAAGAGCACAAAGAAAGAAAACAATAGTCCAATATCCCTCATGAACATAGATGCAAAAATCTTTACCACTGCATTAACTAATACAATCCATAAACAAATCCAATAAAAAGAATCATACATCATTATCACATGGATTTATTGAACCAGGTATGCCAGCCTGATTCAATATTTGAAAATCAATCAATGTAACTGATATATTAATAAACCAAAGAAGAGGAACTTGGGTGGCGCAGTCAGTTGAGCATCTGATTCTTAATCTCGGCTCAGGTCATGATATCACAGTTTGTGAGTTCAAGCCGTGCATCAGGCTCTGCGCTGATGGTATGGAGCCTGCTTGGGATTCTGTCTCTCCTTCTCTCTGCCCCTCCCCCGTGTGTTCTCTCTCTCTCTCTCTCTCTCAAAATAAATAAATAAATAAATAAACTTTAAAAAAATTCTAAAAAGAAAAACTAAAGAAAAATCATATGACCATTTATTAGTTGATGCAAAAAAGCACTTGTCAAAATCCAGTACCCATTAATGATAAAATCTCTCAAACAACCAGGAATAAAAGGAAACATTTTCAACTTGATAAAGATCATCTACAAAAACCCTATTGCTAACATTAGACTTAATAGTGAAAGAGTAAATGTTTTCCTACTGAGATTGGAACAAAGCAAGGATGGTCATTCACCATGGCTATTCAACATGATACTGGAAATTCTAGCCAGTGCAACAAGGCAACAACATGAAAGGGAAGGGAAGGGAAGGGAAGGGAAGGGAAGGGAAGGGGAGGGGAGGTTGTAGAATATAAGCTGAACACACACAAATCAATTGTATTCCTATATACTAGTAATTAACACATGGACCAAAACTAAAAATACAGTACTGTTTATAGCTGTGCAAAAAAAAAAAAAAAAAAAAATGAAGTACGTATAAATCTAATAAAATTTAAGTTAGAGCTGAAACCTACAAAGTGCTGATAAAAGAAATCACAGTCTAAAATGAAGAGACATATAATGTTCATAGATTGAAAGACTCACTTTAGCAAAGATATCAATTCTCCCCAAATTGATCTATAGGCTTACTGCAACTTCTACCAAAATCCCAGCAAGAATTTTTGAAGACATATAGTCAAGATTATTCTAAAATTTATATGGAAGAGTCAAAGGAAGTAGGACTAAATAACTAATAGCTAAAACAATTTTGAAAAGAAGAATAATGTGAGAGGAATCACTCTACTCATTGTTAGGACTTACATAGCTGCAGGTGTCACCCTGCAGGGTGTGAGCAGAGGGGCAGACGTACATCAGTGGAACAGAACAGGGAAATCAGAGACTGGCACGCAGAAGTAATGGAGGAAGAGTCTTCAACAGGTGAAGCCGGAGCTGTTCTTTATCTATGGGCAAAAAAATTGTCAACCTAAATTTCCTAACTTATATTAAACTTAAAATGGATTTAAAAGCAAACATAAGACTATAAAACCCTTCAAAAGAGACATAGGAGAAAGTCTTCAGGACCTAGGACTTGCTGACCAGTTAGACTTAACACCAAAAGCACACCCGCTAAAGAAAAAAAATTGATAAACTGTACTTGATCAAAATTTAAAACTTTTGCTCTGTGAATGACCCTCATGAAAAAAGCCAGACTGGGGGCAAATATTTGCAAACGACACACGTGACAAACGACTTGCTTTTAGAATGTATGGTGAACACTGTTTATCTTTTCTCAGTGATGGTAAGGTGGGGATTGGGAGGGATCTGGACAAAACTCAAGTAAATAAGTAGATAAAAATCTGAAAGAGTGGTGATGGGTATGAAGGAATAAATCAGGGTAAAAGAACAGTAAATGTAATTTATTAAAAATAACAAACAATCCAACTAGAAAATGGGCAAAAAAAAAAAAAGCATGAAGAGCCATTTCACAGAAGAGGATATACAGGCACCAAATAAGCACATGAAAAGGTGTTTAATCCGCCAACCACTGGGGAAGCCTTGCATACACAATTAAGACCAGGACTCCTCGCCACCACCTGCTCCGTACCCCTGGCCATGAGGTTCTGCTCACCGTCTGGAATTAGAAATGAAGAGAACAAGGATCCCCTCGGTGAGCACCATCACGCTGGGCAGAAGGAAAAGCCAGGGGAATAGGAAAACCACTGCAAGCCCCAGCCTTAGGACTGCCCATGCCCTTCCATGCTTGCACTAGGCGGGACAGGGTTGAGACCACCAGCAAGTCTCCAGAGCACTCCCCATCCTTTTTCCATGACTGTCGAGCAGATTAATAACCTGGCCCTGGAAAAACACCAGTGAGTGGCAGGTGCTCGTTAAGATGTGCTCGTTAAGAATGCTTGGCAAAAGATGCTGTGCTTCCTACCTACCATTTGTTGACAGAGAAATGGGCCAGAACTTGACCAGATGTGTGAACTCCTGAGGAGTCAGCAGCTGCGCTACAGGACATAGGGCAACGGCTGATCACATGGGGAGGGGCTCAGACAGTAAGGCCCAGAGCTGCCCTCTCCACTCTGGGGGCGGGAGTGGGGGGATAACCTGGTGGGAGGAGCAGGAACACCTGTGCAAGGGACATCTGAGTCCAGATCCTGGCAGAGATGCTTTGTTGCTATGTGACCTGGTGATCCGGTGAAACAGCAATGATGAGAATGCCCATTGCACGACACACAGTGTTCAGCTGCGCCCGGAAACAAGCTGGCGGCAGTCACTTACGGGCAGTAATAACTTCCTGGAACTGGACTTCTGCATTCTTTTATTCAGCAGCATTTGTCAGGCTCTGAGGCACCCACTCTGTCTGGTATTTTAATCCCATGGCTTTAGAGATGAGAATACTGAGGCCAGAGAGAACTTAGGTCTCCTGCTCAAATCCCAGGGCTGGGGAAAGACCCTCAGCCTCTCAAGGCCTGTCAGGTGTGTTGTCCCTGGGGGGGAAAAAAAGCAAGAAAGTATGGACACTCAGGACCCACCCACTCACACGTTCCCCAAAATGCCCCCAGCACCTTCAGCTTTGCAGGAACTCTTAACAACTCCAACCTTCAAAGGAGCCCAATTTTAGAATATTCAAAAGATGAAAATAGACACTTTCTAACCAAAACTTTTAATGAAATAATAATTGACAGTATAAAAAGTCCTACTCTAATGCATTTAAGCTTTGAGCCAACATCTTAAATTCTTACTACTGTGCCCACCTCTCCAAAATTTGCGTGAGCCAAGACTGTGGTCCCAACAAGGATTTCTGTCTTGCCCCTCAGCTGCAGCCCCAGCATGGGGACTCCCGGGAGGGATCAGACCAACAAGGGGCCTCAGTGCTTGTTACCCTCAGAGAAACCCTCACTCTGTGTGCAGCCAGACCCAGCACAGCTTCTTCTGGAAACTGGTGCCCAAGGAGCAAAGGAAGGAGATGATTGTTTACCCTCTCAACTGGATTGAGAGGTATCCAGTGCCACTTGGGTACACCTGCAATTGAAATTAAGCAACTTAAAAGTCCCTCCCACAGAAAAGGACAGAAACTCTCAAGCTGAAGAGTACCAGTCTCCAGAGAAAAGCCTGACACGGACTGGAGATCATTTGTCATCTTGTTCCTTTGTTGAAAGTGTTCTTGTTTGAAACCTCAAATTAAATCAGGTTCCTTTAGACTCATTCACATTTGTTAATACTATAAATGGGTCCCCCAAAACTCTTTCTTGTGCGTTATCTTCTTTGACTCCATAACAACCCTGCAAGGCAGGAGTTATGAAACCTCCCTGACAGAACACCAAGCCTCAGAGAAGCTAAGGGATGTGTCCAAGATCACACAGCAAAGGACCAATGTCTCCTGCCCCTGCCTGGTGCTGGTCCCATTGAAACGGACCTGCCTCCACACAGCTGCTTAACATCTTGTCCTCGGCACCAGCCGACTTCTTTCTGAGTTGGCCACTGGCTGGCCAGCACTTCAACTCCCTTCTACCAGGTAATAGAGCCCTGACTGTCACAGAGAGAACAAAAGTCAAAGCTAAACTGAACTACACACTGGGTTTCAATTTCCCCAATTCTTCCAGGTTGCAAAGGGCCAATGAGAAGCTTATTTACTTGATCCAGTCTTCCCTTCTAGTTAGCTTCATTACCATGCTGATGACCTACCTTTCTCCTGAAGCAGGTTTCTGGTTAGCTAACAGGTCTCTGTGGCTCTATAGCCATCTTTATACCAACAACAGAATACTGCCATAAAAAACACAGTGGACTCTCATCGCTTCACAAACCTAGAAATGGCCAGGCCAATTTTTCTGAGGTTCCTTCCAAATCTAAAAACAAAAAGAGATGACCAGAGGAAGTCACACCGCTGAAGTACAGACAGATGCATGGTCTGCCCAAAATCTTTGCTCTCACTGCTCTGGTTAGGATGTAAGAAGAGAATGGCCTCAGAGGCGAAGGGAGGAGAAAGCCAGAAACGTGTTGCTGCCAAAGCTGGGGGTTCATCCACATGTTTGCAGGAGCCTGAAGGACCATGTCTGTCGCTCCAGTTCCTGGGACAAAGTGGGTACTTAATACACACTGACAGAATGGAACTGGATTCAATCATAAATATGGAAACAAAGCTGTGCCGCAGGGAAGCCTGGAGGTACAGCAGTGAGTGAACACGTAGTGAGAACTGAAGGCCCACACTGAGTGAGTGGGATCCAGGTCGAGCCTGTAATGGGTTGCAGACCCAGAGAAGGGCAAACTCAGGGAGAGCCCGCCCACGGGCACAGAGCAATGACTGGGAAGCTTGTCTCTTCCTCTTGGTCTCTGCATACAGATTTCAAATCCTCCCCTGAAAATCTGAAACACAATCCTGAGACTCGTGTATTTCAGCTTTTAAAAATTACCTTAACCTCATGATCCACAAATCACCAACCTAAGAAAATAACATAAAAATGAATTTCCAGGCCAGCGATGTCTCTGGGTCACTGGCAAAAGTGAAGACTGAATCTGGAGGGATGTGACCTCAGCTTAAGTCCATGAGAGCTTCAAAGATGTAGTCACTGCAAAGATCAGCTCACAACAAAAAATACTAACACATTAAATAAAGATCACCTACCATGGGTGAGAATCAGCAAACACCACAAACTAGAGTTTTAACCCAAGAGGCACAAACCTTAAAATAATCTGATAGGGACTACAAATAAATTTATAATTATTCAAGAAGCAAAAGAACACTTGGAAACCAAAGATTATTTTTAAAGGAACAGATCAATTTGGAAAAGAAGATAACCAAAGAATCTCTACAAACAAGCAAAGACATTTAAATTAAAAGCTCATCAAGTGGATTAAATAGTAGACTATAAACGGTTGGAGGAAGAATTTATTTATTGGCTGATTTGTTTATAGATCTGAAGAAATTAAGCAAAGTGCTGCAAAAAGAAAGAAATAGAAACTATGATAGAAAGGTTTCCAAAACAAATTTGAAAATTCAACAACTTATACCAACTCCAGAAAGAGAAAATAGAATGAGAGAAAGGCAGTATTTGAGAAATAAAGAGAATATTCCAAAATGATATTAATCCACATATTTGTGAATCAGAGCCCCACATAGAATAAATAAAAATAAATTCACTGCAGACACATAAAGTATGATTGCTGAAGCAAAAGACAAAGATACCACCTTACAAGCAACCAGGGAAAAGAGGCAGATGACCCACAAAGCAGCAAGAATTAGACAGCCAACTCCACAGTAGTAATGACAGGGACCAGAGGACAATTAAATAATGCATTCAAAGTGCCAAGAGAACATATCAATCAGCTTATCAACTGAGAGAGTTTACTACTCAAAGATTCACTGAAAGAACACTAAAGAAAGAACTTTAAGAAGAAAACCAAAGCCAGAAGAAGGTAATGGCACAAAAGGCAATGGTAAACAAAGAAAGTTCGCAAGATCGTTGGCAAACTGTTCAAGCACTGACTAAATAATACACTGATTGTATAAATCACCGATTTATTATACACTGATTGTATAATACTAGGAGCCCTGTACCCTTAGCCACAATACTACATGGCCTCCTGAATCCCCTTCCTTGCTCTGAGTTCTAGTTCAAGTGTAATGTCCTGAAAAGTGACGTGTCTGCCTGGAAAAGGTTTATGAACAGCCAGCTGCTCAGATCAATAATCCAAGGCCAGTTTGTTCGCACTACAGGCCTCCTCTCTCAGAGATGATAATCACAGCATTAAAATACGTTGCAAGAGGCACCACTCGCAGTGGGCCTGTCATACATTATCTCATTTCATTTTACACTACACCTGCAAGTGGCTGTATCATGACTCAGACGAGGTAGATAAGCTGTCCAAGGTCATACTGCCCATAGTGACAGCGTGGCTGCTGCTTCTGGTAGGCCATCTGCCTCCATCGTGGCCGAAATTCTCTCCCTGCAAACCCAGCCACGGAAAACATCCCCGCTTGTCAAAAGTAAATCCCTCTTGCTAACTACTGATGTGATGTGAGGTCCAAGTAGGCAGCCTCTGCGGGTCTCCTTTTCCAAGGTAAACTGCATTCAGCATGTGTCAAGGATCTCAAGGTGGGTTGGCACAGGGAAGACCAGGTCAGAGAAATAGAGGGGAGCTGACACAGGGGGCTTCGAACCCTGAGAGGAAGAGACCAGGCGTCTCAAAGGGAAGGAGTCACCACCTTGAGGGAAGATGGAGTAACTGTCACGCACTGCCAGGCAAAGAGGGGCAACGTTAAATTGTCTCCATCTCCCAATTCGGAGCATCAACATCTTGCTGGGAAGACCCTCGCCCGACATTACATCCAGTCTTAAAGTTCAGGGCCTTTAAAGATAGCATATGTACTTGGAAAAATGACTCCCCAGTGAGTTCCTTGAGACACCAAAGTGGCCGGCCCATCTCCCATCGCCATGTGTCCAGGCTGTCTCTGGCACAGACAAGCAACAAAGGCTGTGGAGTGCACCACCCTGCTGGGCGGGAGGGCCTTAACACCCATTCACCCAGCCTCTGCTGAGATGGCTGGAAACTGTCTGGGGCCAGCTTAGGAGTCAGGCCAGGTCCCCACTGACTAGAATTCAGGGTTGGGGAGACACACTCAGGGGTCCTCAGCCATACAGAAAATGCCAAACTTCCCAGATGTGATTTCCCCACAGACCCTTCTTACATTTTCTTTTTAATTTCCATAGTCTAGGAAGGAAAATACTCTGCATTTGTTTCTTATTAATTTACAAATCATTAAAAACATATTTTACAAGAATTTTTAACATCCACAAAGCTCTTTTTTTAACCTCTTGTAAGTCATTTAGCACTCTTTTCTCAAGGAAGAGGAAAATGCATTTTTTGCCAAGAATAAACTCCTCACTTTAAGTTGGGTTCGGCTTTTAGTCCCAGGCTCATAAACTCCAGCATGGCTTGGACAAACTGAGAAAGGAAATTCTTCCCCAGCCCCAAGTCCGCAAGATTGTAAGCAGCATGATTTTCACACACACACACTCGCCAAACAAAACTGGGGGTGAAGACTGGATAGTCTTCTGTAAGCTTGGCCTCAACCCTAACCAACAGACCCCCAACAGAGCCATCCAAGGGAATTTAGAAAGGGGTTCTCAGCCAGGGCACCTCCCACCCTGAGCAGCCACAAGCTCCCTGAGCAGGATGCAGCTTTGAGCAATACTGTGCCTCGGAGGATGCACAGCCAGGCTGACCAGGACACCTGAGCTCTCCATGTGCTGTGCTTAAGAGGTGGCAGACAGCATGGTGCCAAGCTGGCACTAAAGGAAGATTGTGCATGTGTGGAACACGCAAGAATTCTGCTTTGTGCATATGCAGGAGAGCACGGTCGTGCAGTAAACCAGTCACCCAGACAGTGTCAGCACCAAAGGGCAACCAAAGGGTGGTGATTTTACCAATGCAGTGGGGCATCATAACACTGCAGTGGTTACTGATCTGGAACTATCCCTGATTTGTGCACACTTTGGTTTTATGGATTCCACATGTGCATTCCCCCCAAAATTCATATGTTGAAGCCCTAACCCCAGAGCAATGATATTTGGAGTGATGAGGTAATCAGGGCAGGATGAGGTCAGGAGGTAGGGCCTTCATAATGGGTTCAGTGTTCTTATAGAAGAGACACCAGAGAGTTTGCTGTCTCTCCATGCACACACAGAGGAAAGGCCATGTGAGCCCACAGCAGGAAGGCAGCTGCCTGCAAGTTTCTTAGTAACACAAATGAACTTCACTAGAAACTACCACCTTATCCAGGGGCAGCTGAGGACAGAGTCTTGTTTCCTCTGCTTTTTAACACTCCAGAGCCAGGAGCACTTCCCCAATACGCGCGCACGCACACACACACGCGCGCGCACACACACACACACACACACACACACGCCAGTCCTTCCCACTACAAGTCAGTGAATCAAACAGCTGACACTTAACCGATTTGATTTTGCCATCTTTTAGCCACAAAAATGCATAGAATAACACAACCTGGGATCATATAAGACAAAGTGGGAACAGGTAAAGTAAAGCTCAAAAGCAGAGAACACTAATGGGAGCCAGGAACAAGGCGGCCCAGCAGGCAGCCCTGGAGCTCCAGACCTTCCTGATGTGTGGCCTCTACCAGGTGACAGGACACTGATCAGGAGCATGGCTCCCTCGGCCCACAACATCTAAACAAATGTGTGGGTTTTAATAGTTTAGGAAAAGCATGAATGAGTAATCACGGGGAGGGGCCTGGAACTCAAGTACACTAGGGAGCCACACCAGCCATGACGTCTTTCACCAGGCCTGTCTCTCCCCTGACAGCTGCATCTGCCTCTGCACTGGAGGCCTGATGCCTGTCCCCCAGCCCCAGCCATCAGGTTCCTGAGCAGGAACAAGGGGATCTCTCACCACAGGGGGCAGACCTCAAGACTTCCCTGCTCAGAGCTAAAGGTCTGCCCCCTGCAGCTCAAGCTAACTCCATGCCCTCTGTGTGGGCTCTCCTGGCACCCAGCCATGCCCTCCTTGGGCCCTTGGTGCTCCAGACACTCAGGCCTGAAGGAGGCTCCCCACTCTGCCCGCTCACTCTCAGGACTCCAGAGGCCTCCCCAACTCAGTAAGGTTCCTCTGCTATACCTGTAGGACCTGTCGTTTCACACACAGCCGACCCAGGGCCTAGATGATGCCTGGCATACAACACATGCACAATAAACACCCAAAGGGCAAGCTGTTTCCCAGAACCCAGCACACCCCCTGGCACACAGTAAGCACTTAACAAGTAGTACTGGAAGCACAAGAACACTTTCCACCCCAAATGTTGCCTGCACCAAGGAGGGTGTGTTCAGTTCTCCAAGGAAAGGGCACACAGATGTAGGGAGGATGTCCCTGGCCAGCCTCCCACAGAGGTAGCATGTGAGCTGGGCCATATGGACGGGAGGACTAGGGGAGGAGTCGTTCCAGGCCAAGAGAACAGGAAGGGCAAAGGCCAAAGAGCCTGGTGTGTTCAGGGACATCTCCCACTGTTGGGGGGAGGGGGTTGAAGTGTGAGGTTACTGTCTTATCCTCGTTTACAGCAGTAAAAGCCACTAGTTTATTGGCAGCAATTGTTAAATATTCATGAATTGTGCAAGCCTGTTGTTAAACCATTGTTAGCTTGAAATCAGTCATGGCTGAATTCAAAAATTGCCAAAGGTGGCACATTGGGGAAGGACAGCCCCAATTGTGCTGCCCCGACCCCCATGCCTTTCTTTTCCTAGGAAAATTGAACATTTGAGAACAGGCATTATCAACCCATATTCCCAATGAAAATATTAACTTTAAAAAGTAGGCATGCATGTTGTAGGTCAGAAATGGATCATAAAACGTGAATTCCGAGGGATGAATTCAGAGCCTCTCTGCCAAGGAGCCCAGCAGGAAAAGCTCCCCGTCTCATTGGTGCTTTCCTTCCCTAAGCCGGTAGCTTTACACAGCCAGTAACTTCTCCAAATGTTCACATCTGCAGCAGGTTGTATTTTCCCAAAATGGCTCACAGCACTGTCTCCAGTCTCACATGCTCATCTTGCCTTGTGACCTTGACACTGCTCCCGTCAGATTGGGGTGGGTCTGCACACCTCCCATAACGCAGGCAGGCCTTTGGACTGCCTCCAGCAGCAGAGCACAGCAGACCTCACGTTACGTGATTGCCAAGGCTGTGCCATGAAAACGCCAGACACTAGACCAGACCAGGACGACACACGCACAGCCCATAGAGAGGCATCCCCTCAAGCCAGCTGACCTCCCAGCCAAGAGCCATGGTGGGGGGGGAGCCTTGGAAAGCAGCCCTGAGTGGAGCAGAGGTGAGCCACCCCAGCTGAGCCCCGCCCAGTGGCAGACTTCTGAGTAGGATCTGTGATAAATAGATCTGTTTTGGCCGCTAACTTTTGAAATGGTTTGTTACGTAGCAGTGTAGAACTAGAATAGATTCCTCATCAGGAAAGTGGGGAAAGATAACATCCTCCTTGTGCAGTTGCTGGGATGGTCCTGTATGGTGAAGTATGACAGGTGCAAGACCAGCCCCCTGCTCCTTGCAAGTGCTAGGCACACGTGCATGGCCTCCTTCCCCCAGCACCCCACCCCCATTCTCTGCCCACCCCTCAGGATTCTTGTTTCCTGCACTACTGTGCTCCGTCAGCCTTGGCCAATGGGAGATTTTATCCTAAGACAAGATTCAGGCTGTTCATAATACGCTCTTGTCTTCCAGACACAAAGAGATCTCAGAGATCTCCATGCAGGTCAGCACACCACCTGCTTCAGAATACATTTTGCTGTCTATCCCTCAGAATCAGAGCCACAGCAGGGCCCAGAAATTCGTATTTTCCACCAATAGGGCCCAACACCCAGAACCAAGGATTAGCACCTTGGACAAGAGCCACAGGATGTTTCCTTAGGTTTCTTGGAGCCTCAGTTTCTTCATCTATATACTGAAATAGCCCCCTTGGGATGCCCATTAAGTAGATAATGTGTAAACATCCTGACACAAAGAGGATGTCCAGCAGATAGCAGTGTCCCTGTCGCCATCTTGCTGGTCTCTTTGGGCTCTTCAGAAGCCCTGGCATTATAACAGTCCCTCTTACCTGTCCAGAAGTAGAGTGGCTTAGGTCTGCACCTCTCCCCACGACAGTGGTTCTCAGCCTGGGCTGCACATTAGAATTGCCTGGGGCTCGTTAAAAATGCCAACCCCTTTGCCCACCCTGAACCAAGAGAGTGAGTCAAAAAGTCTGATGGGTGGGTAGTAAGGTGGAGGGGGGATCTGTTTTGTAAACACCCAGGTAATTTCAACGTACCCCAAAGTGGCGCTGAAGTATGAACAGGTGAAGAGCAGTTAAATGTCTTACTCTCAGTGCCTGCATGCCTAGGCTCTGCACTCTACATACAGATAGTGGTTTAGCTTAAGTCAAAGCAGAGCAGAGCAGATAACAGAGAGACAGAACTGCGTTTCCCAACTCCCCTCTGTTGGAGACACACCTGGTCAATTGTCGCGGGAACTGAATCTAACAGTGTAATGTATGACATGAGTCAGTGTGGTGCTGGCACACGGTGGGTGTGTAAAGAATGCAAGGTTATTTAGTACAGTACTTACTGTTTTCAAACAGGAGCTGTTATCTGTGTCTAAGAGGCCTTCAGTTCCACCCAGAAAGGCCCACACGCTCAGAGCCACTGGGGACCCCAGGCATAGCCATTAGGCAGCTAAGTCTCCGTAAGACAGAACAGCCACAGTGTGAGAGCCCCAGGTACCAGACAGAGGGAAGAGAACTGGGAGCCTGCCAAGGACCCTGAGAAATCACCGCTGGGAGGAGTGGGAGACAGGCACTCCCACACCTGTCCCCCTGCAAGTTTCCATCGGATTTTATAGATGAGGAACTGAACTGTCAGGGTCACAAAGCCCCTGTCCTAGAGGGGCTCCTCCCCTTCTCCTGGCTAATGTCTCCCCTGCTCACTGGCTTTGATGGAGCTGGAGTCCTGAGCCCCTGTGCTGGTACTGCCCACCCCTTCTCAGGCCTGGTCCCCAGATACTGGGGAAGATAAACAGGTTACCTACACAGGTGCCCTGAAAGGGTCCCTGAAGGAGAGCTTCCCTGGATTCAAAGGCCTATCCAGGCTGGTATTCGTGTTCCCTGTCCCCAAGCCTGAAGGTCTGGGTGCCTGCCCTGTGCCACACTCATCCCCTGGCCCCCCACTCCTGGCTCACTTCCTCAGACTGAGCAGGGACACCGTCTGGAGCCATGGTCAGCATCACAGGTCAAGGTGCAGGGGCCCATCCAGTCCAGGCCCTGTCTGCACTGGCCCTGGGCCCACAACTGAGTTCTTGGACCCTCACTGGGGACAAACACCCATGGAATGAGATGCCTTGTGAACTGGAGGAAGAGGGAGACGGCAGGGGCCCCCAGTCTTCTAACCTCAGAGCCACAGGGGAGACAGTGCACCATGCACAGGGCGAGGCAGGAGAGGCCAAACTGTGACACACACCACACACTCCCCAAGGAAAGGAGGGTTCCCTGTCATACACTCCCTCTGATATGTCAGCTGCCATCTAGGGTCCTTGATGCCTTCTAGCTTCTGCAGATGTCAGACCCCTGCTAAGCTAAAAAAGACCCCCAAACTGTCCTAGAGAGAAAACAGGAGCCCAGGCCAGGCTCCAGGGAGCTGGATGGCCTGGCGTGACCCTTCTTCACTGACAGGCCGGTCCCTGGTGTCTGTGATGTCACCCAGGCCCTGAAACACAATCTCTCCATGCAGGGTATCAGCTGTTGGGGCTCTGGAGTGCACAGAACTCCTTCTTCCAGGGACCACTGCAGCACAGAGGCAGGTGTGGCTATCCCAAGTCACAGACAAGGCTGGGGGGCTTGTCCCTTGGCAGGGACCTGCTAATAGCTACCCAGCAAGGGTGCTCAAGGGAGAGGAATAGGGACCACACATGCAGAAAAGGCCCCCATAGGCAGGAGTCTGGGGACAGTGAGGATGGGTCCGAGCAACCACAGTGAAGTATGCAAAGTGTGACTTGTCCGGTGGTGCAGTGGACAACACTCACACCTGCCCAGCAGGCCCACATTGAGGGACCTTGGCTGTAGAGGCCATAAGACTTTCAGGTACTGAAGCGGCCAGAACGCCCAACAATGAGGGTTGATCAGTGCATTATAGTCATCGTAAGGGGGAATATTATGCAGACTTTAAAATGTTATTTAAAGAATTTTTAATAACCCAGACCAATGTTCTCTACAGTGTACCCTTCTGCACCTCATGCCTTTTCCCCTACAACAGACGGCTACCAGCTGTTTGGGGACAAGACCTGAATAGCATGGAGGGGACCAAAGATGCTGGATGAGCCCCAGTGAGTCCCTCTGGCCAGCACCCCCTTTCCCTGGACCCCTGGTAACATCTGCCTCCCCTGGAATGTGAACCTCTGGTTTCAGGGAGGGATTGTGAAGAGGAAGGCTTTCCAGGGCTCCATCCAGCCCTCAGCACAGCCACTGAAGCCACTGAAGATGTGCTGTGTGGGTTCCAGGCCAGCCGGGGACCATCCACAGACCTTGGTGACACAGCTTTGAACCAAGCCAGAGCCCAAGGAGGAGAGAGCAAGGCCTCATCAACCACGAAAGTCTTCAAAGGCTGGTGGGAAGTGCCCTCTGTCAATTCCAACCACATGGCAAATTAAGTTCTATTTAGCCTCTTTCCAAAATATTTTCCTCTCTTGATTTAATAAAAGTTGGAGCAGTGCCACTGTTCGTAGGCAGGCTGGGATGCAGCTCAGTGAAGCAGGAGCGAGCTGCCTGCCCCCACAGACCGGGCCACAGCCACTCCACTGCACCTCCCCAGACTGCTTCTGTTTGCAGGCTGCAAAGATCTTAACGCCAACATGTCCTTTGGCACTGGCAGTTTGTTCTTCCTTTTTTCCTCCCTCACCTTCTTGGAATGTGTAAGGTGGAGAAAAAGAGCATGGAGACAGAAGAAAATGGCCGTCCTGTCCACAGAAGCCCAAGCCCAGGCAAGGCCCTACATCACACACAGGGACACAGCCCACAGTCAGCCTCCCCACCTCTTTCCAGGGCAGGCCGCTTCCCCTGGTGACTCCCACCAACCTCCGATGGGGTCTTCACCCTCTCCGTTGCTTGGTCCCACCACTCCCCTGGAACGAGGGACAGCTCTCTGTCCACATCTCATGTGACTCCCTGCAGCAATAAACAAGATGGGCCCCTTCCTCCTCCTGAAAGTACACTGCTGTCCTGGCCCCTGGAAAGCAGACCTCCTCAGAGCCAGCATACCCAGCCGGCTGCTGGGCAGATGGGCTCAGAGCTGTGCCCCTCACTAGCAGCTGCCCCCAGCCCTGGGGAGCCACCCACCCACCTGCCCACCCCCCGACCTTCACCCTCTTCTGGGGCTGTTCTATAGGCAGTGACCTGATAGAGGGTCTGGAGGCTCGGTCCTTTGCCTCCAATTGGGACAGCTCTGAGGGCTGAGGCCCCAGTAGCAGCCACATTGCAGATTAGTGCCTCCCTCTACCCAGCTCCACTTCCAACTGCCCTGCAGGTGTGTCTCCCAGTAAACGCCCTGCACCTGCCTCTCCATTCAGAATCTGCTTCCCCCACCTAAAATGGTTGGTGGCAGGCACAGTCCTTGAAGGCAGACTTTAAAGAGGAATTTGCAGCCAGCCATCTGGCCAGGCCCCACCGCTGGGCCAGCACTGGTGTAGGGACCACAGGCCAAGCAGCATCCCCGGCCTTTGAGAAGTCGGGAGAAGCAGTGAGCAGAAGGACCAGGGAATGGGTGGCACTTGAAGGAAGAAAATGACAGCTCAGGGTGATTAATTACCAACTCAGGGCAAACATGAAAGCTAAGGGGGCTTCCCCCACTGCTTTTAAGAAAACTCTAATGTCCTGCAGCTAAGAATAGAGTGGGGGTCAAGTTCAGGACTTAATGTAAGAGTGCCAACTTCAGAGAAGATGGAATGTTCAGCCCTGGCCAGTCCCCCACAAGTTCAGGGCCCCAGTGTGCAAAGAAGGGGACCGATTCTCAGGATGGGGCACTCTGGGGATGCAGGTCCAAGGTCCCTGAAACTGCCAGAGGAAGGGCAGAGCAGCTCACTCCTGTCTGAGAAGACAGCACCCCACCTGATGGAAGTACTGCCATGGCTTTAATGAGGTATCACCAGGACAGCACCGCCCCCTGAGAATGTGCCCACCACCCCCTGGCAGCCAGCCTACACACTAGGATCACACTCCACACAGCCTGGCAGGGAAGGTGGCTGGCCTGCCAGAGGAAGGAACATGTGGCATCCCCCATGACGACAGGGCTAGCCAGCACATTCCAGCAGAAGCCACTCCATGCAGCAGTGGGGCTGAATTTGGGGTACTGCATCAAGGGGTAGAGATTTTGGACAGAGAAGGGGTGCTGACCCAGGAAGGTTTTCCTGCAATTCAGGAATTTAGCACCCTGGCAAGGACCCAGGAGAGCAGGGCTCCCACGCGTGTTTCCTGGAAGCTTGCGGGAAGCAGTGGCTCACGCTCAGTGACACACAAGTGTCAGAGTTGCCACAACAGACAGCAGAGGCACAGCAAAAGGTCTCCAAACAGTGGACCTCCATGAGTAGACAGACTATGTAAGAAGGACAACACCAGGTGCCCATGCTCCCCAAGAGGGACACCCCACCTGTCAGTGGGGAGGATGGTGATGGTGAGTGGGCCCACGACCCTAAGGAGCTCAGGGATGGCTGTCCATGCAGGCTGGACGCAGAAGAGGCTGCCACAGAACTGGTAGCATTGGACACACAGGAGCCCGCCCCACAGAGGCCGGGGGGCAGTTGTGAACATCACAAGCTGAGGATGCAGGCTAGTATAATGGGCTGAGTGGCAGCCAGTGGAGATAAAGAACATGGAGTTCTTAGGGGAGAGAAATGGGCCAAGAACAAGGGACTGCTAGTTACACAGAGTAAGTGAGGGTTGGACGACCAGAAGACTGAGGACAAAGGCTCCACTAAAAAGCCCCAACCCCTTGCCCGTTGGCAGGTCCATCTTCAATCCAGAAAGTACAGACCAGAGGGGATGGTGAGTCCCCAGGAGGAAACCCCAGACACACTGTGGCAGGATCCTCAGTAGACTTCCTCAGACCTTCCCCGGAGGCTCCTACAGTCTCATACTCATACGTGCTGGGGACATGGCAGTGCCCAGGCCTGTAGGGTTGTTAGAGCCGCTTCTAGGAGGGGCCACATGCCCCCTGGTCACAGCAGGGTGTGGCCTGTCTCAGCTCACGTCGGGTCCTGAGGTCCCTGGACGGGCCTACTTGTCTCCACCTCTGAGCACCAGGGCTTACTCCAGACCCCGGTCTTTTCTCTCCAAGCCCTCCCTGCCCCCACCCAGGCCTATGTGTGTGGATTCCCAGATACATGTGCACCCAGACCTCCCTCCAGACTCTTCCTCCTCCTCACTCAGCATCTCTCCACCTCTCACGGCCATCTCCAAGTCAACACGTCCACACTCTTCCTTCCTCCACGTGGGCCGTGCACAATAAGCCGCTGCCTGCTCTATTACCTCATCCCAGCTCCCCTGCCATCCAAGATCTGAGTTCCCTGGGCCAGGTTGGCCACAGCGGCTCCCTGCTGCCACACAGGCCCCTCCATGCACCTACCCACGGCAGCTACACCCAGTCTTAAACACCAGTCAGACCTCATCCTTCCCTGGCTCCCCAACCATGTGGGATGAGATCCAAAGGCATGTGTGGCTTTTCAAAGTCCTCCTGACCCAGGCCCTGCCTGGCTCCCCAGCCCAGGAAGTTGTCAGATCTTGTCAGACAAGATTCTGTTGACTGTCCTTGATAAAGGTCAGCTGTCAAAGACCACAGCTTCAAAGGCCTACCTCTCTGTTTCTGATAAAAGCCATTAGGGTTGAGCACTGATACTCTCCCCACTGCATTGTAAAAGACACATAGAAAAGACTTTCTCATGGTGTGATTTCTGGCCCAGAAAAAAAAAAAAGGCAGGGTCATGAGGCAATCGAGTGCTGTCAGGCAAGAATTGCTTCCATAGTTCTTTCAATGGGCACCAGATCAATGTTTGTTAAAAAACAAAATTAAATTAAGAGACCTTGCCTTCCTCTCCCCAGACATCCTGAGGATATCTCTAGCATCATGTTATTTAAAAGTATCTTACCTGTTACCCACTACCTTTTCTGCTCCTCTCCCGAAATTGTGACCTTGCTGAGAACAGGTGTATAACCCATTATTCTCCGAATTTTTAACCTCCAGCCAGGCACTGAGCAGGTGCCCAGGGATTTGATGAAGAAACAGAGGTAACTGATGGAGGCCCTCCCCCGGGCCTTCCTTCCTCCCAGCCTTGCACACGCAAAGGAATCCTGGGCAAGGCTGTGGCCCACACGTCTGTCTCCCACACATCGGTCTGCCAGCCTGTGAGCTCTCCAGCGCAGACATGCCCAGGCCAGCCTGGATTTAGCACCGCTGCCAGCCCAGGTCCTGGCACCCAGAAAGTGCTGGGTGAAGTCTGGCTGGCTGGGCTCCTACCCAATGAGGAAGGAATTACTCACTTCCCTGAGGCTTCATTTTGAAAATGTATTTAGTAACTTCTAAACAAATCATACCAACCCTCCAAGTTTTATTTGTTCAGTTAAATTAATTCTATTTTAATATTTCCATTAGCCATTTAATTTATTCTAAAACCTGGCACTGCAAAGTAATAAAACCTCTCAAATATTGACAGACAGTAAAGTAAATGTCGCCCAGCTACAACCATCTGTTTTTCCTCCGAATTCCTCAAGATGGAGAGTGTGCCACCATGATTTATTTATGGGCCTTCCTCGGCCTGTGGTGTCTGCTCCCAGCCCTCCCTCAGCCCTGGACCAGGGCTGCCGGATGCCACGGTCTGGACCCAGTCAACACAGTATGAGGGAAAGAAGGAAAGAGTCTGGAGTAAAAATGAGAAAATCTGCACAGCACGGAGAAATGGAGTGATCTCAGGTGAACTGTAAAAGCTCACCGTCCCCCACCGCCTGCCCCATGCCAGTGGCCTTCTGATGTCCCTGGTGCACTGACCCCATCTCGCCCCCACTCCTCCCGGCCCTGCCCATGGAATGAGAGGGCCCTCTTCCTGTCCCGCTAGCCTGGACAGGGCAGGGGCACCAGGCTGCACAGCCCACACGGGGCCCTCACAGAGGCAGTGTCTAGCTGGCTGGCAGCTGTGCCTCCCCACCGAGGGTCTGCTTCAGCATGGGGGTGACACTGGTGACCCTACTCAGAGGCAGCTCCCCATGAGCCAGGTGCAGCAAGGTCCGAAGAAAAGGCTTCAGGGGTGACAAGGGGCAAAACGAGGTTCAAATCCTGTACCTACATAGGGCCTGGGTGGGTCAGTCATTTAAGCATCTGGCTCTTGATTTCAGCTCAGGTTCGTGAGTTCGAGCCCTGTGTCGGGCTCTGTGCTGACAGTGCAGAGCCTGCTTAGGATCCTCTCTCTCTCCCTCTCTCTCTGGCCCTCCACCCTGAAAATAAATAAATAAACTTTAGAAAAACAATTCCTATACCCACCACTCCCCTTTCCTAGAGCAGAAGCATGAGATGTCCCACGGGTTGGGGGTATGTCTGCCCAAAGCAGGGGCCCAGAAGGCCATGTCAGCACTCCTTGCTCTCTCCAGACACCCAGCATCTCTGTGAAGGAAGGCTGTCACGTGAACCACTGCTCTCTGAGCCAGGGGTACAGGTTCGACTTCCCCCAGGGTTGGCAGGGAGACAGGGAAAACACACACACCCGCCAGGCACCCACACACCTGCCAGGAGGTTCAAATGTACCTGGTGTTTACTCGGCACACGTAATTGCAATTCCTTTCCTACCCTTACACCAAGCCAAGGCAGCCACAAATATTCCTCTGCACATGTCAGAGCCACGCAGCCCCAAACCATTTGGTCTTCCTCTCCCTAATTGCCTCTTGTTGTGGCCTCCCCGTTCCCACCCACACGCAGCACAGCTACAGGATTGCATCTTTGGTGGAAGAGCTAAATGGGGGGTGGGAATGGGGGCATCCAGGCCTTTAGCCCTGAGCTCCTGCTGCAGCCCAGAAGGGAATCAGAGCCCAGGCCATTCGCTCGTCCCACAAGCAGGTGTGTCAGCCCAACTTACTTCAGGGATGCCAGATGCCTCAAGTTTCCTGGAGCCCTGTGGGGAGAGACCAGCAAGCGAGGAGATGCGCCTGTGTGTCCTGTTTTACAGCAGGGTTGTGCCCACCCAGCAGGGCCCAGGGAGGGGTCAGGGGCCTGCTTGCAGGACAGGAGTGGCTCCCAGAGGCAGTGGCACCAGAGAGGAGTCTGCAGGTTAGAGAGCGTTCAGGAAGAGAAGCTGGTGTGAGCGAAGGGTCAGAGGAGGAAACAGCAGGCCCCACACGGCTCTCTGGACTGGAGCGGAAGTCATGAGAAGGGCAAACACAAGGGAGGTCAACACTGGGAAGAAAGCACAGACTTCTGCCCAAGGGCCGTGGGAGCCAAGTTGTGAGCCTAGGGGAGGGACATGCCCCACTTTTGAAACTGAGACCCCCCTGGGACAGCCATGGAGAGCTGGAGGAACTCAGCCCAGGAGGAAATGCTGGAGACAGTGGGAAACATGAGACTCAGGAAGGGCCTGAAAGATGCTCCCCAGACAGAGGCCTGCTCTGCTCCTTCATTCTGGGTAGTCCCACAGACAGAGTCTCAAGGAGGCAGTTAGCCAGCACCACACAGACGGGCTCAGGAGGGGCTTTGCAGACTTGGTGAGCCCTCCATGGGTGTCATTGAAGGGGATGGGCTCAGGTAAGCCCTCTGACACCAGGACAATAAATGTTTACAGAGCAATTGCTGTGTGCAGGCACCCTGCTGAGCACTTGGGGAGATGATAGTGAGCAGAAAAACTGCCACCTGCCTCGTCCACCCAGAGGCCCCTCTTGTGCAACTCAAGATGGGAATGGAAGAATTGCACAACTCAAGTGACAACTCAGGGAGTGCAGCCAAAGAGGACCACACAACCGGTAGGGCGAAGAGGGAGGCGTCCTCCCGGGCCCCTGGTCTCAGCATCATTACCAGGTCCTCAAGGAGGCCCCCATGCACAAGCGATTCTTCCTGCCCTGGCCCTCCCAACCCTGCCACCCAAGGACCAAAGAAATACATTCAAATAGCGACCCCAGCCAGTGTCCTGCCCGTGGCCATCGTTTCTCTCACGTAAGCTCAGGGCAACCATAGGTGTGGATACCACACAAGCAAGGGAAGGAAGCACAAAGAGGGGAGGAGCCTCCAGTAAGAACACATAGACTCCAGGAGAGTGGCGGGTGGTTCCAGGCTGGATCTGCGGGGTCTAAGCCCCACGCTCTGCACCCCCCAGCCCTGCTCTCAGCCACAGGACAGCTGTGAAGACCCTGGCTGGCTATGCCTGGCGCCCCACTGCGGCCTGCACAACACATGCCTCCCCAGAGTCACTTTACCCCCACCTCCCCACACACTGTACCCCAAAGAACTGCCACAGACACGCCTTGGTGGCAGTTCCCCCATTTTTTTATCTACATGTTTGGGTTTTCAATGATCTCAACAGGTTCTGCCGACATCATCCTGGGAATCAATGAAGGCTGCCAGTCTCACAGCTCAAAGAGAGGAAAAAAGAAGTTGTGTGTTCACAGCCAAAAGAGGAGTTCATAAATTTTCACAAAATTGCTAGATGTGTGTGATTTATAGCCAAGGCAAGACGCTCCAAGCCCCTGAGGAGCGGAGCGATGGCTGGGAGGGGGCGGAACATGGTGAGAAGGCGGCAGAGCCAGCGGGCTCAGAAGGACGGTGGCACTCAGCAGAAAGGCACGTGGGCCCAGGACCAGTGTCTGCAAAGACGGGCAAAGGCGGAGCTTCCTGCAGTTCCTGTGCCTGGGACATCTGTGAACATGATGCAGAGCAAACACCCACAGAGGTGACCGGCCTCAGAATGCCATGCAGGACCCCAGTGCAGTCCTCCAGTGCCCCCTGGGTGAGTGACAGCTGCCCAGCACACCAGGATCCCCTGGAGATTCAACATGGCCCTTCCTGCTGCAGCAGGCATCTGAGGTGCCCTGACACAGGGATACCACCAGGGCCGGGCTGAGGACCATAGGGCAGGGCAGCATGGATACTTGGGGGACAAATCTCACAGCAGTCCCCAGCCCCCACACCTGATGCCCCATGGGTGTTCACTCACAGAGCATCCGAAGGTCCAGAGCCTGACATGCAGGAGCCAGGGTACAAGACAGCCCTCAACAGAGAACCAACCACCAGTCCTGGTGCAGGAGGGGGAAATAAAGGAAAAGTTCTGCAGGGGTCTCAGGACACAGTTCTCCACGACACCCTGAACTCTTTGTCTACCCACTTTTCGGCTGGGCACACCGGTCTGGGCATCTGTGACCTTTCCAAGGGTTAACAGGTGGTAAGTGGTAGAGATAAGGTTCAAAGCCATATCTGATAGACCAACACCCACATTCTCCACCAGCTGCTTCTCCTTACGCTGATGACAATCAGGCAATAGCAATTGGTTCAGTGTAGATGTTCCTGTTTATGTCATGGTCATGCCTTATATATTCCTTTACATGCACCAAATATTTCACTTAGAAAAAATTTTTTAACGTTTATTTATTTATTTGTTTATTTTTTTTGAGAGAGAGACAGAGCACCAGCGGGGGAGGGGCAGAGAGAAAGAGAGACAGAATCCGAAGCAGGATCCAGGCGCTGAGCTGTCAGCACAGAGTCTGATGTGGGGCTCGAACTCATGAACTGTGAGATCATGACCTGAACTGAAGTTAGACGCTTAACTGAGCCACCCAGGAGCCCCCAAATATGTCACCTTAAAAGATAATTTTTTAAAGTTCTCAGAGCCGATGGAAAGAGAATCACTCCTCTCCCTGCACTCTTCACCTGGATGGGCAGCCACCCGAAGAGGAAGCTCAGCAGGGCAGGGTGGGAAGTGTCCAGATCTCCCATCCACCAGACTGAGAGCTTGTCTGCGGCCCATGGCACACCAGATTCTGGGGGAACTGTCCAACATCAGCGCCATCAGCTGGTCCCATCCCCAAAGTGACCGCAGCCACTGTGGGGGACACCCACACTATGCCACTGTGCCTGGGCCCTGGACCTAGGGTAGAGACTGCCACCACTAGGGAATGTTCCAGGAGCTATGATCTGTGGACAGGCTACTTCCTTACAACTCAGGCCCTGGAGCCATGTCACTTCTGGGATGAAAGGCTCTGGGGTAGGGAAGAAAAACATGCCCCAAGGGGCAGCCTGCCCACCCATCTGTCAAGACAGCCTCTCTCTGAGGAAGGTCGGGTCAGGGAAGGGATAGAGAGGGGGAGAGAGGAGGACAGTGAGCTTGATAGAGGGCAGCCACCCGATGACAGGACCCAGTGGCCTGTCCTCGGAGAGGCACAGGGGGGTGGGACCTGGCAGCTGGGAGCAGCTGAGCAGGGACAGAGGTGTTCATCATTTTGCGGGGTCAGCCTGAAGCCAGGGTCACCGGAGGGCCATCTAGGCAGCCAGCCCACCGAGAACAGCTGCTGCCCCATGCACAGGCCAGCACGATCTGGGACATGAAGGCAGAGAAGTAAAACTAAATTGTGAGGAGGCCAGAGGGGCCTTCGGTAACTGGACTTGTGTTCCAGCCTGCCCTTGGGACTTCTGGCAGGCTGTTCAACCTCCCCACAACCGGTTTTCCTCATCCTTCTGGAGGGACTAAGAATTCCTGTCTCTCAGAAGGGCTAGTGGGATGATTTGAGATCCCGTGTCTGCACATGAGACACAGGCATAGATAATACAGCAACTCCTGTCGCTGCAGGCCTCTGATGGGCTCCCATACGAAGGCTGCACGGTACTCACTCCCATTTTACGGATGAGACAACTGAGGCTCAGAGAGACAAGTAGCTAGTGGAAACCCACAGGGCTAGGAAGTGCCAGTCTCCCCATTTCTGCTCTCCCTAGAAAGAAGTCTACAGACACCAGCCACTTCTCTAGCATAAGCCTATTTACTCACATCTCTCCCCAGGCAGAGATAAAAAGCCAGGCCATTTCCAATGTTCACATTTTCATTCCTTGAAATTCTGGGAAATTCTTCCAATGCTGTACAGCGCAGACAGGAGGCCAGGGGGCCAGGAGGCCAGGGCGAGGTGTGGCGCACTAAGATGGTGCTCATCCCTCTCAGATGTTTATGGGGAGCCCTTCTGTGGCCCCGTGACCTTCTCAACCGGGTGGCTGTCAGAAGAGAAATGTTTCATTATTCAGAGATGCCTCCCACCTCTGGTCGCTGCCACCCCTGACCTCACATGGTGCCTTGGGGTGACCCTAAATCCTCCACATTCCTCCTCCCTTTTGCAAGGGATACTTTCAGAGCCTCCCCCAGACTGTTGAGGGACTTAAATCACAAGTATCCCAGGGCAGGACCAGCTGACAGGCCCAGAGTCCCCATCAATCTTCCCACAGGACACTCCAGGCTCCGACTGACGGGGTGGGAGGGACACAAGACAATGCAACCCCACCCAGGCCCCCGCCAGCAGCCTTTTCCCACGGTCAGCTCCAGCTATCCCTACTGGACGGGTCAGAAAGGCTGGCTCAGGGGAACTCACCCTGTCGGAGTAGAGGATGCTTCCCTGCAGGTAGCTCAGGCTGGTGGGCTTACCTACAGCTTCCCTGACTTCTTATTCTTGTCTCCATGTGTCCAAAGTCTCTGCAAAACCTCTGCTTTTTAAATGAAGGAATAAAAGAAAACAATGAGCTTTGTTTTGCTTTGCTCTGCTCTGCTCTATTCTGTTTTGTTTGGTTTGGTTTTTAAGCAACTTGTTCTCAAGTGCTAAGAATCACAAAGGCATCTCCTGCCAGCCTGCAGCGAACGCGGACACGCAGCGGGGAGTCTGGTCATGTCTGATTTCCCAGGGAAGCCACATAAAAAGCCCTTCTCGTCACAGGAACAATGCTGTGCTGAGAGCAGGCACAAACCTCCCCTAGAGAGACCCCAGCAGAATTCCAATCACAGCCCAGAAACTCAGCCTGGGCTGGTTGCCCGCATCTAACACCCCAGCAGAAGTTCTGTGCCCTCTTCCTCTCTTCCCCCTCCACCCCCCGCCAAGCTCCAGCCGATCTGGGCCTGGCCCTCACGCTCTGGCCTAGGTGACAGACCAACAACTGTGCCATTTTGGTTGGAAAAGTCTGGGCTCCCCTTACATCTTTGCTTTTTCTCCTACCTCCCCTCAGGACCTTTGCAGGTAGCTTCAGCAATCTGTGCCTCAGTTTCCCAATCTGTAAATAGGGACCACAATAGCACTCCCCCACCCCTTGTATGGAGGAGTACTGAGGAAAGGGCCCAGGCAGGATCTGTCTCATGGCCGGTGCCCCATGCAATCACAGTTACTACTGTTAATATGGACAGTTTGCATTCAGATATGGCAGATGTGGGGTCCCGTGAGTCCCTGTGCTTGAAGCAGCTGCTGTAGTGAACGCTTGCTCCCTCATTGCCACCTGAGGTTCTACCCACAATCTGGGGGGCCAGGACAGACACTATCCCCACCACGTGAAAGATGAGAAAGCTGAGCAGCCAGCCCCACCTTGTCATTCACCAGACCCTCTGCAGGGCCTGCCCCACACCAGGCACAGGGCTGGGCCTGCAGGGCACAAGGAAGGGAAGACCTTGCCCTGCCCTGAGCAAACTCATACTTCATTTAACACAAGAAAAATAGGTCAGGTTTAAGTCACAGGCCACCTGTGGCTGGTTGATCAGAGCTGCCTAGAACAGTGTGTTGAGAAGGATTCTGAGGCTGCCTGTCAGCTCGAAATGACAGCGCTCTGTGATGGATTTGTGATGCCTGCCACAGACACAGAATGGGCCTAGGTTGTAGGCAGTTACAGATAGTTGTTTAGGGTGGAGCCAGAATTAGAACCCACGTTTCTTGACCCCAATGTGGTGATGGCAGGCATGGGACCATCAACATGCCCAGAAATTACTCGTAAAGTTTTCATATTTCTATTTTGATGAAAATGTCACTATTTGCTACTGACTGAAATATATGTCCCCCAAATTTGTATGATGAAGTCCTAACCCCCAGGGTGACTGTATTTAAGCATAGAGCCATTTAATTAAGGTTAGAGGTGCCTGGGTGGCTCAGTTGGTTGAGCATCTGACTTCGGCTCAGGTCATGATCTCATGGTTTGTGAGCTCAAGCCCCGCATCAGGCTCTGTGCTGACAGCTCAGAGCCTAGAGCCTAGAGCCTGCTTTGGATTCTGTGTCTCCCTCTCTCTGCCTCTTCCCTAGCTCACACCCTATCTCTCTCTCTCTCTCAAAAGTAAATAAACTTAAAAAAGAATTTAATTAAGGTTAAATGAAGTCATAGGGTGGGGATCTAATCTGATAAGAAGAGATGCCAAAGAACCTTCTCTGTCCCCTTGTGTTTCTCCTCCCTCTTTATTCTCTTTCTCCTCTCCTTGTTCCCTCCCTCCTATCTGTCTCTCTCTATTTTCCCCTCCCCCACTATGTGAAGACACAGTGAGAAGTCAACCATCTGTAAACCAGGAAGACTCCTCACCAGAACCTCACCACACTGGTGCCCTGATCTGGGACTTCCAGCCTCTAGAACTGTGAGAAAATAAATGTCTGCTGTTTAAGACACCCAGTCTCTGTCATTTAGTTATGATGACCTAAGTAGACAAACACAGCATTTTGACACTGGTTCTGGGCAATCAGAACTCTGGAAATGGACTCCCTGTATCCATAGGTCTCTGCCTCCCCCTAAAAGTGAGTGGTCTCTTCTGTGGGACCTGAGGGAAGGTCCACCCCTGCCCTGTACTTCCTCTTGCCCATGACCTTCCTGGGCAGGACACACACCTTCAACAGCCACTGAGAACCTAGAGGGAGGTAAGAAGCTTCTGGATGGCATCCATCTTGCCTCTGCACCCTCACAGCCTCCTCACAGGCTTCTGAAGCCAGGCCCATCTCCCACCACCCACATCCAGCCTTTGGGAACAGCCCAGAATCCCGAGGGCACCCTTCTCTTTCCTCAGGGTGACAGAGCAGATCAGTGGCATCGGTGGGGGCCCCAGTCCTCTGTGTGTCCTTGATGCATCAGCCACTGGGCATAGAGCACTGTGACTGGCACTCACTCCTTAACCCAACAAGAGTCACCAACCGCTATAGTCAGAATGCTGAATGCTGGCTCTGTGACTGCCCCTGTGTGCCCATGGCCCTCACCACCACACCTCTCAGAGGTTTATGCCCTATCTGCGAAACGGGGCTGGAGGTGGTGAGCCCTGTTCCCAAGGATGTGAGAGGAGTAAAGTATGTACATACAGCAGTACCAGCACAGGTGGGCACTCCACGAAATAAAGTGTTGTTATTCTTGTCGTTTTGCTCTTGTACCAGGCACTTTCCTCACGTAGCCTCATTGAATGCTTGTGTGATCCCCACAAAGGGGTATCAGTAACCCAAGAAATGAGGAAACTGGGGCTCCAGGAGGCCAAGGCCACGTAGGCCATCTGAGAAGCAAGAATGAACCATTTCCAGAGCCCAGTGGGCAGTGCACAGGGATGGTGCAGGGAGCAGCAGGAGGCAACAGCCATGGGCTCTGGCCTCCCTGCACCTTGATCAACAGCCTGTGCTACTCAGGGGCCCAGAGAAGGAAATGTGGCAGAGACCCAACAGGCACAAAGAAGGGAGGCAGTGAGGATTAGGGGAGATGACAGCCACCTCAACAGACAGGGCAGGGTCTTTTACAGAGAATCTGGGTGCCTGGCCAAGGAAGGGGGCTGGGCCATGGACCAGGCAGGAGCACAGGGAGGGAAGCAAGATGAGCTGGGGTGCCAGGATCTTGCCAAGTTTTCCTCAACAAGGCCATCATACAGCTGGCAAGTTAGGGCCGAGGCTGTAAGCTTCGGGGCTGGGCTCTCCCCTCACCAGGGCCTGTGCCCCTGAGCTGCCCGCTGCAGGAGTACCTGTCACAAGCCTTCCCGAGCAGCTGAGGCCACAGTTGCTGGGATGGCCAGCACTTCAAGAGGCAGGACAGCACCTGGGAGAGCAAGGGCCCAGGCCTTCCACCACCGCGGGACACATGACTCACTGCAGAATCCACACATCCTGCAGCTTCAGCTTCCCTGACTTTATGCCTTCCGCCCACCCCCACCTCAGGCCCCAGGTCTCTAGTGGCCAGCCTACGACCCACACAGGCAGCACCATTTTGAAAATAAAGCACGGCATGTAAGTGTTACCTGTGAATTCTGAGGGCTCCATACAGCCCCTCTTTCGAGGACATTTCCCCATTTCAAAGTATTTTTACTTCTGTTGTCTGCCTTTTCAACAGCCCTGTGAGTGGTTTGGGGAAAACGCCATTCTCACCAATTTTACAGGTGAGAAAACGGAGTCTCCATATGTTAGGGCTATCAATGCTGGCCATGCTAACAACCAAAAAATCTGGCTTGACACAAGGAAAGCTTATTTCTTACTGATGCAAAACCCAGTGCAGATGGTCTGGTCTGTGTCTCTGCTGGCCATCTCCTGCCATGTAGCAGGGGCACTGTCTTCAAGGGTCTTTGGGGTCTTCCCCTGGACCCTCTACATTGTGCTGGTCAGTAAGTGACAATGGGAAGAGCCCTATAGGTTGTGGTTCTGCCAGGCCTGAAGGTTGGCACGCCCCTCATTTCAGCTCACACCCATCGGCTATAACATAGTCACATAATCTAGCTTTCCAGCAAGGCAGGCTGGAAAATGCAGTCCAAGTGTGCCCAGAAAGAAGGATGTGACTGGGGGCATCAGGCCAGGTGTTGCCAGCCCCGGCTTGGATGCCCCGGCTCTGGTTCCCCTCACCCCACCACCCACCCTGCCATTGGGCTTCCCCACGCATATCTTCTCTGAGTCTGCTTCTGGGACAGGGGCTGAATCAAGACTGTTCAAACTGAAACCCCCACATGTGGCTTTCACTACAGGATGTTTGATCAATTAAATACCAGAGAAGTGTAAAGAGACGAGAAGACATTTCCATTCACCTAAAAGGAAATTGCAAGGAAGGAGATTAAAACCACATTTGAATTATAGAAAAAAATAATTGGCAAAGTTCCTGGAATCCAAGCACATTCCTGTAATGAGTTGCTGTGGGTGGAATTCTCTCCCCAACTGCAAAGCAAGGCCCGTCCGATTCCAGGAGGCCCGACTTAATCACCATCTACTTGGATATTAAAGTTGCAGCTACTCAAGTACAGCAACAGTTGCCTAATTACAGGGTCTCAGGAGGGGATCTATAATCAGTTTTTAAAGGAATATCTTCTACATGCAGCACCTTTCCACAAGGGGCTCCTGGAATCTTTACAAATATTAATTAATGTCCCTTCAGGGGGTCTCAGGCATGTGGACTTCAGTGATTGACGAAATTTGGAGTCTCTGTCAGCAGAATAGGGATGATTCAGATTCTGTCAGACTCAGATACAGAACTTTTGGGACATTAGGTCAAGGTCCAAACTACAAAAGGGAGAAGTAAAGTAAAGGTGCCAAGGGCAGAGAGGAGCATGAACTGCAGGCAGGGTGGGATGGGAGTCAGGACACCCAGAGGCCTGTCTGAGTCCCGGCTGGCCTCCGTTTCCAGAACATTCTGTGTTTGTGTAAACGAGTCAGTGGTAAGCTCTGCATCCGGGGGTCTGTGCAGCAGAGCTGGGACATCAGGACATAGGTTCCAGGGTGTGAGCACCAGGGGTCTGGGAGGAGGCCTACCAGTGTGGGAGGTAAACTCGGGGAGGGGAATGGGTGGGAAGGTGGAGACACTGGCAGGCCAGGGAGGAAGGGAGGAGACACCTGAACAGGTCACAGGGATGAGTGGGGAAGGAGCACTCTAGGGAGTGGGGGAAGCATCTACAAACAGCATCTGGAACAGCCCGGCCAGTCCAAGTCCCACATGGGTGTCGGGGTGACAAGCTGCATGGGAGAGTAAGAGTTACAGAGGCTGGGGAGGGGCTGGCACTGGAGAGTCAGGGCCTCCCCTTACAGCAGAGAGGTTCCCAGATAGGCCCTCCCCTCAGAGACCCCCGCTTCCCCCCCCCCCCAGTGCCGAGAGCATTGTCCACACCCTGGAGAGGAGCTGGGGTCCTGGCGCTTACTACATCCTTGCTCACCCGTGACAGCCTCTGATGTGCAGCCCAGACCTGGTTGCCTAAATTCTCCTAAGTCATCACCTCCACTGCAGGCTAGCAGGTGCACCTTCTGCCTCCTCCAGCTTCTCCCCTGCTGAGGAAAGGCAGCTCTGAGGAAAAGCCTCAGCCACCTGCCCCAGCCAGGTATCTTTACCCACCTCCAGGCCTGATCCTCCCAACCCTACCTTTCCACACACCTGTGCCTCTGCAGACCCACCCACACATCTCGTTTCTGTGGCCTTTCCCTAAGCCCTCCCTCCTACAACTGTGGCCTGTCCCATGAGGGACGCTTGGCCATCTGCCTCACCACTGCACGCCTGCACCCAGCAGATGCTGTGTGGATCGCATGAATGAACTAGGCAGTCACTGGAGAGCAGAGAGCTTGGCAAAAATACCTCCTTCCTGGTATGGGAAACTTTTCACCAAACCACTTTTTTTCTTCCTTCCTTCACCCTTCATTCAAACCATTTTTAGCAGCTGTCAGTATGACCCATGTGTATTTGGAGCCATAGGGCCCCCTGGGTGGCTCAGTCACGTGTCTGACTCTTGATTTTGGCTCAGGTCATGATCTTACAGTTCGGGGGTTCAAGCCCTAAGTCAGGCTCTTCATTGACAGTGTGGAACCTACTTGGGATTCTCTCTCTCTCCCTTTCTCTATGCCCCTCCCCCTTTGTCTCTCTATCTCAAAATGAATAAGTAAACTTTAAAAAAAAAAAAAAAACTATATTTGTAGTCTTAAAGGCCAGCAAAAGCAGGACATCAGGAGAGGAAATGGCCCTATCTTCTCTGGGTTAAAAGGACACAGTAGTGCACCATGGGTTCAAGCTATTCTTTATGGCAAAACTGTTTGTATTATCTGCTGCTATGTAACAGATTACCCTAAGAACAACACATTCATTTTTTTAAGTTTTTTTTAATATTTATTTATTTTTGAGAGAGATGGAGACAGAATGTGAGTGGGTTAGGGGCAGAGAGAGAGGGAGACACAGAATTGGAAGCTGGCTCCAGGCCCTGAGCTGTCAGCACAGAGCCCAACCCGGGGCTTGAACTCACAAGCTGTGAGATCATGACCTAAGCCGAAGTCAGATGCTCAACCAACTGAGCCACCCAGGTGCCCCGAGAATAACACATTCATTATCCCACAGTTTCTGGAGACCAGGATCTAGATTCGGCTAAGCTGGGGACCTCCGGGGAGGGGTCTCTCATGAGACTGAGGTCAAGCTGTCAGCCAGGGCTGCAGTCTCTTCTGAAGGCTTGACTGGAGAACTCTGCCGTTGAGCTCTCTCACATGGTTTTGACAGGCCCTGGACCCTTGTCACATGGGCTCTCCATGGGGCTGTTTTATGACAGCTGGTGTCCCCCATAATGTGTGATCCTATAAATAGCAACAAAAAGCACCCAAGACAGAAACCATAGCCTTTTTGTAATCTAACCTCAGAAGTGACATCCTATCACTTCCACCATATTCTGCTCATGAGAAGTGAGTCCACATGTCCTGCCCACACTCAAGAGGAGAGGATTGCCCAAGGACACAAATCCTAGGAGGAGAGGATTCTTGGGGCCACCTCAGAGGCCACTTATCATCTTCATTCCTGGAGTAGATCTTTTTCCCAAAACTGGCTGTGATAGCATCTCCCACCCCCATGCTCTTCGAGAACCGTGCCACTCACCCATCAAGAGATGGAGCCCATGGCCCCTCTTCTTGAATCTTGGTGAGACTTGGTGACTATTTCAATCCCTATTACATGGCAGAAGTGATGCGGTATAACCTTTCAGGCTTCTACCTTGTTTTCTAGAGATGCTCACTTTTGGAACATAGCTGCCCTCCTCTGAAGAAACCCAAGCAACCCAGAGAGAACCAAGACCCCAAGCTCCCAGCCCCAGCCAAGATCCCAGCTGACAGCCAGCACCAGCATGCCATGCAAGTGCACGGTCTTGGAAGGGACCCCTCCACTGATGCCAGAAGCAGCCAAAATTGAAGATTCACAAAGGAGACAAATTATTGTTATTTTTTATGTTTATTTACTTTTGAGACAGACAGAGTGCACAAAAGCAAGGGAGGGGCAGAAAGAGAGAGAGAGAGAGAGAGAGAGAGAGAATCCAAAGTACAGAGAGCCCGATGCAGGGCTCGAACTCACAAACCATGAGATCACCATGAGCCAAGGTCAGACATTTAACCAGCCAAGCCACCCAAATGCCCCAAATTGTTATTTTTAAACTACTAATTCTTGGGGTGGTTTATTACTAAGTAATAGATAGCAGATTGCATTGCCAAAGCCCCCCTCACAGTGGAGGGGTGAACCTGAGGGACTCCCAGCAAGACTGGCAGGAAGAACTCATGAAGCTGGCCAGGAAGGAGTGGCCAAGCTGTGGGTCCAGCAAAGGCAGGAGAGTCCACGGGAGGAGGGCGTGAGATGTCATCCGTGGTCTGGGAGCCCTCGAAATGCAGGGCTGTGGCAGGGCAGGGCCACTCAGGCAGCAGTCTGAAGTCCAAGAGAGGGCCCCAGCAGGCAGGCTGGCCCCTCATAGCAGCTCCCCTGAGGACCCACACCCCAGCTGGAGTGGGCAGGACCTGACTCAAAATGCAAGCTCAATTTCAGCTGCAGACAGCCATCGCCAGGCCCGCAGGCTGGTGGGGGACGTCAGGTTCGCACACCAAGGGTGCTGCCTAGGGACAGCTGTTGTGGAGAGCAGTCACATTCAAGAGGGGACTGGGCCTCTCTGGCTGGCCTGGAGAGAGGGGGGAGAGGGGGTGCTGAAGAAGGACTTTCCAGCCTGGGCACCAGTCTGGCCAGGCAGGGAGGGTGGAGATCATGGCATCTGCAGGAGCAGCAGGTCCCAGGCCTTCTTCATCCAGATCTCCAGCACCCGCTTCCCCATAGGTGGGGGTGGGAAAGCCAAGGTCACGGTGTAAGAAAGCCCTCTCACAAAGGACCTCTTAGGACCACATGCAGATGTACATGGTGTCTTAACTCCAGTCTCCCCTGCTGCCTCGCCCAGTGATGCACACACCTGACAACAGACATCGACACACACACCTGACAGACGTTTTGCAGACAGAAATGCCAAATCTTGCAAGAGAAATGAAGGATGTGGTAAAGCCAAGGAACGTGGAAAGCTGCTGCCTTAACACCCCGAACCCTCGTAAAGAGGGGTCAGCAGGGGGCGGGTGACCAGATGAAAGGGAGCACCAGGCCACCACCCAGGCCCCAAGGCCAGCAGGGTGTACAGGGAAACTGACAAGCTGACAGACTTTTCTTTTCAAAAGAGACACTTCCTATGGTCATGTCACAAGAGCCAAATGTCCAGCTTTGTCAGTAACATCACACACACATACTTATGTCTTTGCTTGGAGTTATAGCCAAAAGTTAAGAACAAAATAAAATTGAGCTTTTTAAAAATGTTTAACATTTCAGTGGTTACACAATGTCCCATGTAAACCTCTTTTAAAAGAACTCCCTACGATATTTTGATCTGTAAATTAAGTGATGTCATTTTCTGTGGCCTTTTCTAACACCATGTGTCCTGGGGGCTAAGTCCCCCACCAGAGTCGGGACGAGGCTGGGGGATGCCCCACCCCCCCCTCCATCCTCCACCCCTTAGCAGAGGCTAGTGGGGGATTGGGAAGGCCTGACAGGGAGGAGGGGTTTCATCTGGCAACATTTTGAGAAGACCCCACTCCCAGACCTTTGGGGTGGGACTAACCGGCTCCTGGCTTCTAGGCCTGGCTTCTAGATCCTGGCCTGGAAAGGAAGCAGACATGCTTGGAATTCCAAAAATGCACCCCTGTCTCAGCCTCTGCCTGCTTCTCCAGGCCTCCTGGGATTCAGGGAGCAGGGCTGGGAAAGCAAGGGAGGCGCTCCCCTCCCACAGATGAGCTGGAACTCTTGCCCCAACTCCAGTCTAGTCCGAAGGTTTCCTCTGCACACCCCCAAAGCTGTCTGTGTGCCCAGCAGGCCAGCTCCAAGGAAGAATGCTGACCCCTGTCACCCCTGATCACACAGCTTTCAGTGACCCCACCCCAGGGTATGATCTTCAGGAGGGATCCCCACCCAGCTCAGCCCCTGACCCAAGAAGCAGATGCAAGGGGACCCGGAGGGAACCCCAGTCAGGCCCCCAGCTCCTGACATGTGGCAAACCCCTGCTTTTCCGTAAGGGCTTCTCTCTGAATTCAGCTCACACAGAAGGCCCTCCCTGACACTGGCCCTGAGAAGGAAGTCAGAAGCTGGTGGGAAAAGAATGCTCATCCACCTAGAGACACATGTCTCTGATGAACCCCCCAGCAATGAGTCTGGCATTGAGGGCAAGGAGGAACCTATAAGATAAATTGTATTCCATTAGATCAGTCTAGACTACCTCTGACAGGCAGGTGTCTCCCTCCCAAAAGTAGACAAGGGATGGCAAGTAAGACGGTAAACAGAGCAGACAAGGGACAGCAAACAGGACACAACAGACAGGACACGGCAGACAGTACACAGCAGGACAGGACAGCAAGACACAGCAGACAGGACATGGAAGACAGGAGACATCAGACAGGACACAGCAGATAGGGGACAGCAGACAGGACATGGCAGACAAGGACAGCACACAGGACACAGCAGATGGGGGACAGCAGACAGGACATGGCAGACAGGGGACAGCAGACAGGACATGGCAGACAAGGACAGCAGACAGGACACAGCAGACAGGGGACGGCAGACAGGACACAGCAGACAGGGGACAGCAGACAGGACACGGCAGACGGGGGACAGCAGACAGGACACGGCAGACAGGGGACAGCAGACAGGACACGGCAGACAAGGACAGCAGACAGGACACGGCAGACAGGGGATAGCAGACAGAACACAGTGGACGGGGGACAGCAGACAGGACACAGCAGACAGGGGACAGCAGACAGGACATGGTAGATGGAGGACAGCAGACAGGGCACAGCAGACAGGGGATAGCAGACAGAACACAGCAGATGGGGTACAGCAGACAGGACACGGCAGACAGGGGACAGCAGACAGGGGATAGCAGACAGGGGATAGCAGACAGAACACAGCAGATGGGGTACAGCAGACAGGACACGGCAGACAGGGGACAGCAGACAGGACATGGCAGACAAGGACAGCAGACAGGACACAGCAGACGGGGGATAGCAGACAGGACACAGCAGACAGGGGACAGCAGACAGGACACAGCAGACAAGGACAGCAGACAGGACACAGCAGACAGGGGACAGCAGACAGGGCACAGCAGACAGGACATGGAAGACAAAAGACAGCAGAGAGGACACAGCAGACAGGGGAGAGCAGACAGGACATGGCAGACGGGGGACAGCAGACAGGACACAGTAGTCGGAGGACAGCAGACAGGACACAGCAGACAGGGGACAGCAGACAGGACACAGCAGACAGGGGACAGCAGACAGGGGACAGCAGACAGGACACAGCAGACAGGACATGGAAGATAAGACAGCAGACAGGACACAGTAGATGGGGGAGAGCAGACAGGACATGGCAGACCAGGGACATCAGACAGGACACGGTAGACGGAGGACAGCAGACAGGACACAGCAGACAGGGGACAGCAGACAGGACACAGAAGATAGGGGACAGCAGACAGGACACGGCAGACAAAGACAGCCGACAGGACACAGCAGACAGGGGACAGCAGACAGGACACGGTAGACGGAGGACAGCAGACAGGACACAGCAGACAGGGGACAGCAGACAAGACATGGCAGACAGGGGACACCAGACAGGATGCAGCAGATGGGGGACAGCAGACAGGACATGCCAGACGGGGGACAGCAGATAGAACACAGCAGACGGGGGACAGCAGACAGGACACAGCAGACAGGGGACAACAGACAGGACACAGCAGACAGGGGACAGCAGACAGGACACAGCAGACGGGACAGCAGATGGAACACAGCAGACAGGACATGGAAGACAAGAGACAGCAGACAGGACACAGCAGATGGGGGAGAGCAGACAGGACATGGCAGACGGGGGACATCAGACAGGACATGGTAGATGGAGGACAGCAGACAGGACATGGCAGATGGGGGAGACAGCAGACAGGAAACGGCAGGCAAGGGGACAGGAGACAGGACAGAGCAGACAGGACATGGAAGACAGGGGACAGCAGACAGGGGAGACAGCAGACAGGACATAGCATACAGGGGACAGCAGACAGGACACCACAAAAGGGGGAGACAGAAGACAGGACATGGAAGATGGGGGAGACAGCAGACAGGACACGGCAGACAGGGGACAGCAGACAGGGGACAGCAGACAGGGGACAGCAGATGGGGGAGACAGCAGACAGGACATGGCAGATAGGGGACAGCAGACAGAACACCGCAGACAGGACATGGAAGACAGGAGACAGCAGACAGAACACAGCAGACAGGGGAGACAGAAGACAGGACATAGCAGACAGGACACGGCAGACAGGGGAGACAGCAGACAGGACACAGCAAACGGGGAAAGGCAGACAAGACATAGCAGACAGGGGACAGCAGACAGGACACAGCAGACAGGACACGGCAGACAGGACATTGCAGGCAGGAGACAGCAGACAGGACACGGCAGACGGGTGACATCAGACAGGACACAGCAGATGGGACACAACAGACAGGGGAGAGAGCAGACAGGACATAGCAGATGGGGGACAGCACACAGGACACAGCAGACAGGACATGGAAGACAGGAGACAGCAGACAGGACATGGCAGACAGGGGACAGCAGACAGGACATGGCAGATGGGGGACAGCAGACAGGACACGGCAGACAGGGGAGACAGCAGACAGGACACGGCAGACGGGGGACATCAGACAGGATGCAGCAGATGTGGGACAGCAGACAGGACATGGCAGATGGGGGAGACAGCAGACAGGAAACGGCAGGCAGGGGGACAGGGGACAGGACAGAGCAGACAGGACATGGAAGACAGGGGACAGCAGACAGGGGAGACAGCAGACAGGACATAGCATACAGGGGACAGCAGACAGGACACCACAAAGGGGGAAGACAGAAGACAGGACATGGAAGATGAGGGAGACAGCAGACAGGACATGGCAGACAGGGGACAGCAGACAGGGGACAGCAGACAGGACACAGCAGATGGGGGAGACAGCAGACAGGACATGGCAGACAGGGGACAGCAGACAGAACACCGCAGACAGGACATGGAAGACAGGAGACAGCAGACAGGGGAGACAGCAGACAGGACACGGCAGACAGGGGACATCAGACAGCACACAGCAGACGGGACACAGCAGACGGGACACAGCAGACAGGGGAGACAGCAGATATGAGACAGCAGACAGGACACAGCAGACAAGGGACAGCAGACAAGGGACAGCAGACAGGACACAGCAGATAGGACATGGCAGATGGGGGAGACAGCAGACAGGACACAGCAGACAGGGGACAGCAGACGGGACACAGCAGACAAGGGAAACAGTAGGTAGGACACGGCAGACATAACATGGCAGACAAGACAGAAGATAGGACCCAGCAGTCAGGACACAGCAGATAGGAGACAGCTGACTGGACACCAGCCATCTCTCTGGCACCTCACTGTGTACTAGAGACCTCCCTGCATGTTTCACCCTTGCCTGGGCAGTGGGGAGGGAAAACTGGAACATTGAGCTTGCCTCTGAGTCTGAAGTCAGTGGTGCGAATACAAAATGGTTTTTATTTTTCCTCCAATCACTACTCTCAGCCATGTGTGTCAAATCTCTCTTTGGATTTGTCCAAGTATTAAAAACTCCAACCCCGAAGAAAAGCATCCTTGCATCTAGTCTTGATAACATGCAGTCTACTACCCGTGCTCCCCTCACAAGTGTGGCCTGAGGATTAGGGCTGAGGGAAAGGCCCTCCCTGGCCAAACATGGCCCCCCTTTGGAGGAAGTGCCCAGACAGGTTCCTTCCTGAGCGTGTGGGAGTTCTTCAGGGGAGTGGTCCCAGGAGCCCTGGCCCTGCCATCCAGGCATCAGTGCCTGGCCCCACTGCTCCATTAGTATCCCATCCAGAGCCCAGCTTTCCTGCTGGGGGTCTACAGGGCTCGAGTCCAGCCATATCCTGTGGGCATGCCAACTCACAGGCTCTTGGGCCCTTGGCCACTCCAGGCAGGCAGTCCGGGTGTCAGCCCTGCTTTAATTCTCTCCCTGCTTAGGAAGCCATTTAGCCAACCCCTAGGAAGCCCAGATGCTGCACCTGCATGGCCATCTAAAGTCCATGGAGAACCCTCTTTCCCTCCCAGGACACTCCCCTAATCAGGCTCCAGTAATTTTCTTTTCCACTTGCCTGGAAGGGTTAGAGCAGCCACTGTGATCCTCATCTCCTGTTACACAGCTGCTGTAAAGCGTATGCACGTAGGGCCTGTGTCCGTCGGCTCAGGCTGCTATGACCCAATACTACAGACAGTGGCTTAGACAACAAACCCGCATTTCTCCCAGTTCTGGAAGCTGGACATCCAAGATCAAGGGGCCCACAGATCCCATGCCTGGTGAGAGGCCTCCTCCTGATTCCCTGATGGCTGTCTCCTCACTATGTCCTCATGTGGCCAGGAAGAGTGAGTAAGATCATCTCCCAGGCTAATTGCATTCATGAGGGCTCCACCCTCACAACCTGACCACCTCCCAAAGGCCCCAACTCCTAATGCCATCACCCTGATTAGGATTTCAACATAAGAATTTAGGCGGACACAAATGTTCAGTCCATAAAAGAGACAGCTACTGATGGTATTACAAAATTTGTGATGTGGCTTGGGGACTCCTGGCCTCAGGACCCTCCCAGGGTGTCTGAAAGGTCAAAATTATTTTCATAATAATGTCAAGACATCATTTGCCTTTTTTTACTTTCATTCTGTCATGAATATATCCAGGCGTTATCCAAAGGCCGGTGATGCGTAATACATCCTCACTCTCATAGTTGATGAAGTATACGGTGTACTCTTGTTTTACAAGGTTCTCAGTTTTACATGGTGCAATAGAACATAGACAGGTATAACCATGGTGCACTGGTAAATGTTAAACAACCAGGTATCCAAGCAATAAAGCCCTTTGGGGAGAGAGAGCTCCAGCACAGCACACCACACAGAAGCAGACGCTCTTTGGGGTGCTGGATAATTTTTAAGGACACAAAGGGGTCCTGATGTAACTGGGGCTTCTGGGTCCCCAAACAGGCCAGGCTTAGCCACTCGCTGCTGACAAAATCCAAAGACAGAGAAATGAGCAGAGGTGAAACAAGAGAGGAATTTATTTCAGTGAGGACAACACCAGGAAGCCAGCAGACTAGTGTCCCAAAGACTGTCTCCAAAGTGCCCAAAATATTTCCAGGTTTATATAAGGAAAACATGGGACAAAGGTCAGTACTTACATGCAAGTGAGCAGTCAAGCTCAGGTGGATCTTTGACTTGGGGTAGTTAATGTTCCCAGCAGGGCTTGCTTTGTCCCCCAGGTCTTTTGCCTGACTTGAAATATAAGCTGCAAAGAAGAACTTAATCAATTAGAAAGTATAGAGACTGAGGTCAAAATGGAGATAGCTGAAGTCCTCTTTCACAAAGATCAAAATGTTTGAGAACCACTGTTCAACGTCTCCCCTGACCAAACAATGTGCCAAGGACAGCATTAGGCAGGATCAGGACACAGGAGGCAAAGCTCCTGGTACCCACATTCCAGAAGCTCCACCCTAACTGGGGAGTCCCTAGTAGAAGACTCAGCAAGCAAGGGCCAGTTATAAGACTGAGAAAGGGATGGTGACCATATGGTCTGGAGGGGCAGGGAGGAACAGTCCCTAGGGGCTAGTGCAGAGGGGAGGTCTTGTGCTCCACTGTCAGGCAGACCTGGTTTCTGATAAAATTGGCTGAGATGAGCCCATTGGCAACACTGCCCTGGACCACGGAGCCACATTCCTCACAGAGGACTCCAGGCCCCACTGCCTATGGGAATGCTGAGCAGGGACACAAATGGAGCAGCAGAAAGTCTGGTGTTTGAAGAATAATTCATAAGAGAAAGACCTGTCTGGAAGGTAGCCAGACTAAGCCAAACAGGTTACATGTGAGTTTATGCAGTGACCCTGAAACTAACATATAAAGGAGCTGTCAAGCCAAGGCCCAATGGGCCCCATGGCCATCTTAATCTTACCACTACCCACCATGATTTTCCCCAGCATCTCCACTGGCTGAGCCCTGGTCTAGGAGCTGGGATCCCAGAGAAGAATAAGCCTACCCTGCCCTTGAGCTGGTAGGCAGACAGGGAAACTCCAAGAGTACAGCATGGGTGGTGATAGCAGGGCCCAAGGGAGGCACCAGTCATTCCATTGGTCAAGTAGGACTAGGAAGGTGTGTTCAGGAAGGAACTTGTGCCAGGCTGCGAGAGAGAAGCAAGAAAGTCCCATGCCCACAAGCATGAACAAGAACCCCAGGGTAAGTAACAGCAATGACAAAGGTGTGAAACAGTCCTCAGCAGCTGAGGCTGGACCTCCAGGCATCCAGAATCTGGCATCAGGCTCATGGTCAGGCAAGAAATGCACCTAGAATGAAACTATAGCCAGGCGGTCCCTGAGGGGGACCCTATGCTGGAGATGACAGGCTATGAAGTGTAAATTCCTTTCTATCACTCATCTAGAAACTCTAAGCTGCCAGGTTTTCTGTCCCAAAGGAACCAGATGGTCTTTGTTTGTCTTAGTGCTGGGCCCAGAAAGTTCTCCCATCCCCCACTTCTAGTACCACTGGAGTGAAAGATCCACCCTGTTGTCGTTCACTCTCCCCTGCCCTGACACTCTCTCCTTGTAGGGCTAGCCAGGAGGAGGTAAGCCTGGAGAGCTGAAAGCCATCTTCCCCACCCTGCAAGGATGAAGTGAGAAGTGAGAACAGCCCAAGGAAAAGCAAGCTCAGGGGCTACAATGAAGCCAGGCTCCATCCCTGGAGCACACCTGACCTCCCAGTCCTGGCTGTCCCAGGTGAATGCCTGGGACAAATGCCCTCTTTACCTGAGCAGTGTGAAGGTGGTTTGGTTTCTATGACCCATTGTTCAAAGTTCTACTTTCATTTGCTGCAGCATAGTCAGCAATGAGGAAATGAGAAAACAGATCAGTGAACAGGAGGAATTAGCAGCTCTCAGGGCTGAGAGTGAATGAGTGGACAGCAAATGTTTGACACGGCACACTTTCGTCTTTGTCATTGTCACTCTATCTACTGACTTTAAAATGTGCCATGTGTTTTACACAAACCTTCTATTCAATTTTCCCAACCCCCAGAAGATAAGCAGGACCCACCCATAACATATATTACAGTGGAGAAGACAGAGGTGTAGAGAGGCTAAATAATGTGTCCAAGGTCACCCAGCCGGTGAACAGTGGAACCAGGATTCACTCCTACCTGCCTAACTCCACAGTTCTCAGCCACCAAAACCTGGAGGTCAAGTGTGAGAACCCATGAATTCCAGACACACAATCAGAAATAACACTAACTCACCTCTGAAAAAGCTAGAAGTTGGAAAAATAGAATGGGGTTTCCAGTTCCTCAATTTACAGGTATATTTTTACTCATCAGGTAAAATAGGGTACTACCATCAATGCTTATCCCATTAACATTAAAGATGGGAATCATCATCACTGTCCCAGGGCTGTACAATGGCTGGGATGATGAGAGGGGTGGCCAGACCCCTCTCTGGTGTAGGTGGAGGTGAGAGTTCACTGGCAATGGGCCTAAGCCCACCAGATCTGACAGCTGGGGTAAGGAATGAAGCATGGCTTCCAGCTACATGCATGCACACAGTCAGCCCACAGGTTCTCAGTCCCAATACCAGACTCTCCAGAGTGGAGTGGATATAGGGGAACCAACATCTCAACTTGCCCTCAGCTCCAGGAGGTGAGAGGTATATATAGGCTAATCTCAACAGCACATTCCATCCAGTGGGCCTCAGTGATTGGTTCAGGTATGAGCATGTGACCTAAGTTGATCCAATTAGAGCAAATTGCCGGATACTTTGGCAGGAATCCTGAGACACAGGTACTTTCTCTACCTCTAGATCATGTAACTGTGCAGGAGTGAGGCCTGGAACTGTGAAAGTCATTTTGCAACCTACCATGCAGAAGTCAGCCTGAGATGAGACTGGCTGTGGAGTTGAATACAGAAGAATCACAGAGAAATGAGGGCTGAATTCTTGAATTTTACTTGTAGGAGACAATGTGACATGGACCACTGGATGCCTACAAAAATATTCATTCTTTCCTCTATTATTCTTAGTAAAAGAACCTTGATTTTTTTTTTACACAGAAATGTGCCCATGAGAAAAATTACATTTCCCAGCCTCCCTTGGGAGAGGAGTAACCATGTGACTAATTGTGGCCAGTGCTACATAGGAAGAAGTTCTTGGGATGGGTTTCCACTAAAGCTTTTCAAAAGGAGGCCCTTCAAATCAACACTGTACAAAGGTTCTAGCCAGGGCAACTAGACAAGAAAATTAAACAAAAAGTATCCATATGGGGAAGGAAGAAGTTAAACTATCTACTTGCAGATGACATGATCTTGTGCATACAGTAGCCTAAGGAACACACACACACACACACACACACACACACACCACACACATACTATTACAGCTAAGTTCATCAAAGTTTGGCAATACAAGATCGATTTACAAAAGTCACCTATATTTCTACACTAGCAATGAATAATCCAAAAATGAAGGTAAGAAACCAATTCTATTAACAATAGAAGCAAAATTAAAATAAAATACTTAGGAACAAATTTAACAAATGAATATGACTTGTACATATTTTTCAGTTTCAGTTTCAGTTTCAGTAAAACTATAAAACACCATTGAAAGGAATTAAATAAGACCTAAGTGAGTGGAAAGACATCCGGCATTCATGGATTGGAAGACTTCATGTCATTAAAATGTCAATGTGTCCCAAGACACGCTCTACAGATTCAATGCAATCCTTATCAAAATTCCAACTTTCCTTTTCACAGAAATGGACAAGTTGATTCCAAAACTCATATTAAAAATGCAAAGAATCAGAATAGCCATGACAATCTTGGTAAAGGACAAATTTGGATGACTCCCACTTCCCAATTTCGAAACTTATGGAAAAGCTACAATAATCAACACTATATGATGGGGCGCCTGGGTGGCTCAGTCAGTTAAGTGTCTGACTTTGGCTCAAGTCATGATCTCGTGGTTTGTGAGTTTGAGCCCTGCATCAGGCTCTGTGCTGATGGTTTAGAACCAGGAGCTTGCTTCAGATTCTGCGTCTCCCCCTCGCTCTCTGCCCCTCCCCCACTCATGCTCTATCTCTCTGTCTCTCAAAAATAAATAAACATTTAACAAACTTTTTAAACTGAAACTGGCATAAGAAAAAATATATATATACATATTGGGGCACCTGGCTGGCTCAGTCAGCTAAGCATCTGACTTTGGTTCAGGTCATGATCTCACAGTTCATAGGTTCGAGCCCTGCACTGGGCTCTGTGCTGACAGCTCAGAGCCTGAAGTTTGCTTCAGATTCTGTGTCTCCCTCTCTTTCTGTTCCTCCCCTGCTTGTGCTCTGTCTCTCTCTCTCTCTCAAAAATAAATAAAGATTAAAAAAAAATTTTAAATAATATATATGTATATATATACATATACATATATATGTATATGTATATACATATATATATATATATATATATATATATAAATTTAACAGAACTGAGGTTTCAGAAATTAACTCATATATCTATGTTCAGCAGAGTAAGGAATGAGGTACTGATACATGCTACATCAAGTGTGAACCTTGAAAATCTAATGCTCAGTGAATGAAGCCAGACACAGAAATCTTCCATTTTACATGAAACATCCAGAATAGGTGATCTGAAGATACAGAAGGTAGGCTTATAGTTGCCAGTGGCCAGGTGTGAAGGGAATCAGGAATTGACAGTACAGGATCCCTTTCAGGGGTGAGGAGATGTTCTGTACTTAGGAAGTGGTGACAATTGCACAACTCTGTGAACATACCACTGAACCATACATTTCAAATGGTGAATTGTAACTTAATTTTTCTTAACAGTCTTTATTGTTTCAGTCAATTTGAGGTAGATTTTCTGTTTCTTGCAAACAAAACCTTCCATTCTGATATTCAGTGGGGCTGCCTTCCTCTGCTTTCTGCCTTATTCTTTCTTCTACCAAGAAAGCAATTGGCTCTCTCTTGAAACATGGATGGGGTTGAGGCCTAGGCCACAGGGACCAGGGACAGCCTGAGAGAGCTATGTGAAGGACCAGAGGTGCCCCCAACTTCTGAGAAAGGAACAAAGTCTGAGGCTTTTGTCCAAATTTCCTAGGTCAGGCTGCTCCCTCTCTAGCTCTGGAGGGGCAGGGACTGCAGAGGGACCCATCAGATTGGCTCAAGAACCACCATCCCCCTCCCATAGGTCACTGGCCAGCCCTGTGGTGAGATGCCCAGGTGGCACAGGCAGTAGCCACCCTGGGCCCGAGCAGCTTACACTGTTTCCAAAAGCAGAAGGACATGGAGGTGACTGGAGCCACGACTGCACACACCGTGTAGTCACCTCAGCTCATTCCATAGCCTTACGCACAAGAGCCCTGACTACACCATTTAAATACAAGATGGGGCAAACATGTTGAGATGTTTCTTTGGTCTTGGGGCAATCGGCAACTCCAGCTTCAACATTGTCTAGCCTAAGTCCCCCACAGCCATGTTTCCCTTGCCCATTGAGAGCAGGAGGTCATATGGATTCAGCAGAGAAGCAAGCTGAGACTCCCCAGTCATCTTAAGAGGATGTCAGCTCTCCCAGGGTCCCATTCAGTCTCTAAAGTGGGAGCATCGGCCTCTGGTCAGGCCTGCTGAGCAGCAGTGCTTCAGGCTCTCACCAGAGAACATATCTCAAACTCTGTTCTCTAGCATTAGTCAAAGAAATATTATTCACAAAGGATTACCTGGTGAATACACATTCCATGGATTCCAGGAGATCACACCTATCAGAGAGATTCAGGTCTGACTGTGTGGTTTGGCCCATTGTCTCTGCAGCCACACTGAGGGCTGTTAAGAGAGGCCCATAAAACCAGGGTTTTGTTATGTTGTTGACTTGTTGGGGGTTTTGAAATCTTTTTTATGTTTTTTAAGTTTATATTTATTTATTTTGAGAGAGAGAAAGAGCACAAGCAAGGGAGGGGCAGAGAAAGAGAGGAACAGAGAGAGAATCCCAAGCAGGCTCCATGCTGTTAGCACAGAGCCCAATGCAGGGCTCAGTCTCACAAACCGTGAGCTCATGATCTGAGACAAAATCTAGAGTCAGATGTTTAACTGACTGAGCCACCCAGGTGACCCTAAATCCTTTTTAAGGTACACATTCACACAGAAAAAGGCACAAAACAAAACAAAAAATAATGTGCAGATAGTGCAGTGAACATCCATAAAACCACCACCCAAATAAAGAAAACATTGCCAACCCCCCAGAAGCCCCTGGGTCCCCTGCACCTCACCAAGGGTAGCTCCATGTAAGTGAATTTATACAATTAGTACTCTTTGTCTCAGCCTTCTTTCATCAGAACTTAGGCTTATGAGATTCATTCATGTTGTTGCCTGTAGCCACAATTCATTAATTTTCATAGCTTACAGTATTCTGTTGTATGAACACACTGCAAGTTGACTTTGGACCCACTTCCTGTTTAGGGCAATTATGGATGCTATTAGGAACATTCTGTCTCATATGCATATCTAGATACATTTCCATTGGGTACTCTTCCCGTAAGTGGAATTCCTGGGTCAATGGGGATGGGGCGTTGGAAGTGGAAACCTTCAATTATGTAGAAAACAGCAGAAATATAAATACCAGATTTTTTTCCAAAATGGTTGTAGCAGTTGACACTCCTACCAGCAGACTATGAGTTCCAGTTGCTCCACATTCTCATCAACACGTGGTGTTATCGGTCTTTTTTTTTTTTTAAGATTTTATTTTTAAGTAATCTCTACACCCATTGTGAGGCTCAAACTCACAACCTCAAGATCAACAGTTACCAACCAAGCCAGCCAGGTGCACACCATCCTGGTGGTAAAGGTATTGTATTAGTTACCTGTTGCTGCATAACAAATTACCCTAAAACAGCAAATGTCAAGGTTTCTGTGGGTCAGGAAGCCAGGAGAGGGTATCTGGGCAGCTCTGGCTAGTGATCCCTCACAACGTTGCAGTCAAGAAGTCAGCCAAGGCTGCACTCATCCAAAGGTCTGCCTGGGGCTGGAGGACATGCTTCTCAAATGGTGCGCTCAGGAGATGGCAGAAGTCCTCCATTCCTCACTACATGTACCTCTCCACAGGGCTGTTGGACTGTCCTCCTGACATGGCATCAGGACTCCCCAGCCAGTGATCCAAGAGAAAGAGAGGCCACACTGTCCCTTATGACCTAGTGTTGGGGGTGACACACATTACTTTTGCCATATCCTAGTCTTTCAAAGTGAGTTACTTAAGTCCAGCCCACACTCAAGGGGAGAGGAATTAAGGTCCACCTACTGAAAAGAGGAGTATTAAAGAATTTGTGGGCATATTTTTAAACCACTAGAAGTATTTCACTCTGGTTTTAATTTGCATTTCTCTGACTAACAAGGTTGAGTTTTCATGTGTTGGCTGGTCATTTGGATTAAGTCTTTTGTGAAGTACCTTTTCAAGTCTCTTTCCCAATTTCCTGTTGTGGTGTTTGTGTTTCCTTGTTGATTTGTAGAAGCTCTTTATGTATTACGGATATGAGCCCCCTACCAGTTATATGTGCTGCAAATACCTTCTCCCACTCTTAGCTTGCTTTTGTACATCTTTCATCATATCTTTGATGAACAGGCATTCCTAATTTTAATGTAGCCCAATGTATCAGACTTTCTCTTTATGGTTTGTGCTTTTTATATCCTGCTTAAAAAGTCTCTTCTTACCCCAAAGTTATAAGCTATTTTCTAGTTTCAGGTAGGGGGCCTACAGGGAGGCAAGGTACATTCTTTCCTGAGAGCCAGATGACAGAGGGGGTCAGCAGCCACAGAGCATGCAGATACCTTCTCCCAGGTACTTCCAGGAAGGGATTTCACAGACGTGATTAAAGTCCCAAGTCAGTTGACTTTAAGATAATCAAGAGGGAGACTATCCTGGATGGGCCTGACTCAACCAGTTGAGTGAGGCCTTTCCCAAAGGGCTTAGCCATTTCTCGAGCCAGATTCCAACAGCCAATGGGTCCTCCTTCCTGATGGTCTGCCCTGTAGACTTCAGCCTTGCTTAGCCAAGCCCCACAATTGTGTAAGCCATGTATTAAATCCATACACACACACACACACACACACACACACACACACACAAAATCAGCTACTAGTTCTGCTTCTCTAGTTGAACCCTGGCTGATACACCTGTATTACCTTCTAAGACTGTGTTATTTTGCCTTTCCCATTTAAATCTGAACCCACACAAAGTTGACTGTGCCTGGTGTGAGATGGGGGTCAAGGCTGTTTTCTTTTTTTCCACTTAGATACTCACTTATCCCAGCACAGTTCATAAAAAAAAAAAATTAAAAAATTTTAAAAAATTTTTTTAAGTTTTCCTTTCTTACCACTCTGCCAGTTTTGTCATATATCAAGAATGCATATATCCACAAGTCTGCATTTTCTAAATGGACTGGCTTTGGCCACCAAGAAATTCAATTTCAAATTTCCTTTCCACTTTCAATACTTGTGTCAGACTTTATGAGATGATTCTTGAATACCAATATACCACTGACTTTACCCTATAATTCAGCCCTTATTTTCCCTTTGCTCTGGCGCCTAGTACATGCTCATTAAATCTTGATTTACTCCCATTCCCCTGCTTTGGAAAACAGAAAGCCCTAGAACTGAGCTATGGGATGGCTGGCTTTCAATGAGGGGGCACTGGGACGATGGTGAAATAGTCCCATAAGACCCGGCGACTTTGTTGGGAGAGGGACAAGGAGTGGAATTAAAATCTGGACATGGGAACCTATCACAGTGTGGCCTGTTCAGCTGCCATGAAGCATCCACACATGGAGGGGCAGGGCGAGGACAGTCCCAACCCCAAAGGGACAGGGTCTCAATGGTGGGCACTAAACATGTGCCTTATATTTTAAAATGTACTTTGTTAGAGTACAGAGAACTTGAATCACTATGTTGTATACATGAAACTAATAAAACATCATATGTCAACCATACTCAAATTTTTAAATTTTTTGATATAATTTGTTAAAATAACAAACATGCTATCATAACACTCCTTTGCCATCAGGTTGCCATCATGTCCTGTTGCCATCGTGACAACAATTGCTCTTATGCAGGTGGACAAGAACAGCACTCCAACCTCACCCATATCAGTTCCCGTTTTGTCTGCATCCTATCGGACCTGGTCCACGTGAACATGGGGTCTTTTCCCCACAGCATCATCAGAGTGGAGGGACAGCAGAGAGCCCTGCTCTCCTTCACGAAATGTAATATCTGATGGCCTTTGCCTCCTGCCTCCTTCTGGACCTGGCCACAGCGCTGGCCACATGCTGGGAGATGCACACAGGAGCTTGGAAAACTGGATGCACTGCGGGTTAAGTAAATTATGATTCCTCCATACCAGGAGCTATAACGGAACTGCAAAAACTAGGAAGGACCTCCTCTGCCTGGACACAGTGGGCTCCAGCATCACATCCTTGAGTGAAAATAGCAATGAGAAGAACAGTGTGCAGAGTGTGCTGCCTTTTTGGCACAAGTTGGGGGAAACGGGAATTGACACACACATTTGCTTGAATATGCAGAAAATATCTCTGAAAGGACATGCCAAAAATGTGTGATACTGGCTGCCATAGGAAGGTAGATAAGGTAGTTGGAATGGGGCAGAGCCGGGTACGGCTCTTGGCACTTGGATACTCTGCCTGTTCACAAAATCAAAACAATTTTTTTAAAAAATAAAGAAAAGAAAAAAATAAAGAAAGAAAGAAAAGAAAGAATGAGACATGGAAGGCCTGCAGGAGCACAGCTCGCCAGCTGGGCCAGGAAGACGGTGAACCCAAGAGCGGGAGGAGTGGGCTGTGCCCACCCTGGGCGGGAGGCCATCACCCACCAGCCCCGCCAGCCCAGGATGCCAGACGCGGCCATGGCAGGAGCTCCCACTGGAGGCCCACGGAAGTCAGGCCTGCCATGCTGCACAGCTTCCCCCTCGGCTGCTGGCAGAGGCTCCTCTTTTTCTTGGCAAGGCAGCGCCTGTGAAAAATGCGGTGGGCCGCAGGGCTGCATCTGCAGACAATGGCTTGGAAATGGTTCGAATTAGGAAAAATCTCTCTTTACCTCTGCCCTCCAAATCCCCACTCCCTGCAGCAGCCAAGCCAGGCACCCAGGGACATGTGTGCTGGGAAAGCAGCCTCATGTGATGCAGGCAGTCATGGGGAGTGTGGGCATACATGCGGACGGGCAGTCCGAGCGGGTGTGGGCGAGTGTGCATGTGCATGTGCACATCTGGATGCGTGCATCAGGGGCCATCCCTCAGGGCTTCAAGGACAGGGATGGGCACCCAGAGATTCCAGCCCCTGCTCACCACTTGCTAGCTGGACCTCTAGAAAATTCTGTCAGGGCTTCATTTTACTTGCTTTATCTACAGCACAGGATAGCACTGAGAGCGCAGGAACATGACGTGTGAGGGCTCCACACACTTTATATGCAGACACACAGCAGACACAGCCCTGTCACCTGGCCTCCCTGCTGATGACTGCTTCAGTCGGCCTCAGACCCCACCTCACTCCCATGCCAGAGGACGTGGGCTCCTGGAAGGCCCACCCTGACAGAGGAAATGGTCCTTGAGGTAGAGGTCAAGGGTGACCCAAATGCATGACAGGTTCATGGCAAAATTTTCTTGGGGAAAAACAAAACCAGAAAATGCCAAGAAAAGAGGCAGTAATTCAGTGGCTGCATGTGGTACTGGGAGTTTTTGGCCTCTTCTCCTGGCTTTGCCTCTGGACCACCACCCCCTCCCACACCCCAGCCCACTGATGGGCCTTTCTGGTACTGAAAGTACATAGCTTTCCCCACAGGCCAGCTGAGCCAGAACTTGTGGCTGGGCTCAGGTCAGGGCCTGGCATGGGACAGGTGGAAAACCCCCGGTGAAGGGTCAGCAGCCCAGATAAATTTGAATTTGCCCAGACCCACCAAGGATGACAAGAGCTTGTGCTGAGCCCACAGAAGGCCTTTCTCTGACAGGTTCCCCACCCAGACATGGCACCCATGTGCCCAGCCTCCTCCCCCAGCTGGGGCTCTCTGGAGCAGGCTGGACACCCAGCCAGAGCCACTTGCTCAAATTCTCTCTCCCCCCGGCCTAAAATGTGTAAATACAGACGTCAAGAATCTACCCGACAGGTCTTGTGCTGAGAGAAATCCAGGAGAAAGTGGGTCTTCAGGGAAAAGAGGACCAAGCAGGGACTTGAGTGCAGAGACCCCACTCCAAGCATGTCGGCCGGCCAGCCGCCAGCTTCTTCAGTCTGCCCTTTCTGATCAAGCCTCCTCCACACACCGGACAGCCTCTGCGGTCTCCTTTGCCCTCTGGCTTCCTGTCACCTTCAGCCAGTGGGAGGCACCAGCAGATGGGGCAAAGAGAGGCCAGGTGTTGATTCTGCCAGCCACCTAGCACTGGACCACCACAGCTGGGGACACCCATAGACGCTCCTCCCCTGGTGATCCTGTGCCTGCCCATAAGGTTTGAAGTGGGCAAGCTTTACCCACGGAACTCGAACCACCACACTAGCCCAGACCTCGCCCCTGAGCTGCAGACGCAGGGCCACCCACCACGGTCTGTCACCGCAGGCAGCTGCTCATCGACTTGGTCATGTGTTTCCTCCAGGCATGAGGCTCGCTTCATCGCTGTGTGCACAGCTGAGACCCCAACACTGACTGGCAGGTCAACATCTGCGGATAAATGAGCCAGCAGACACTTGCATCCTCTCTTTCCGTCACCCCACAGAGACACCAGTTTAATCACAACTTCACCTGCACCACCACCACCCTGTATGGCCACCTTTCACCTGAGGGATCACTGGCTACAACTCCTATCTGCTCACCCTCCCCTCCCCCACCAAGTCTCCACACAGAAGCCAGAGGGACTTTTGTAAAGGGGAAAAGGGGGCGCCTGGGTGGCTCAGTCTGCTAAGCATCCGACTCTTGATTTCATTTCAGGTCATGATCTCACAGTTCTTGGGATTGATCCCCGAGTCAGGGCATGGAGACTGCTTGGGATTCTCTCTCTCCCCCTCTCTCTCTGCCCCTCCCAAACACATGCAAGCATGCATGCACAGTCTCTCTCTCTCTCTCTCTCTCTCTCTCGCAGTAAACATTAAAAAAATAAAATGTACTTTTAAAAGAGAGAGAGAAAAAAAGACAAAATGCAAGAGGAGAAGGAAGGTATTGCCCTTCTGCTTAAATCCTCCAATGGCATCCCCCAACTTGGAAAAAACCCAAGCTACTTACCATGGCCTACAAGGAAGGCCCACAGGGTCTGAGCCCTGCCTTCCTCTGCTGCCTTACCCTCTTTCCCTCACTGTCTTCCACATCAATGTGCCAAGTTTGTTTGTGCCCCAGGACCTTTGTACTGGCTGCTTCCTCTGACTGGAGGTCTTCAGAAGGCTGCTCTCTGCTCCTCATCATAATTCTGGACTCTCTTAAAACATATCCTTTTCAGAGAAATCTCCCTGACACCCTCCATGAAAGACCCACCCTCTCTGTGCCCAGCTCCACCTGGGTCAAGTGGATGGTGTCCCAGCAAATGGATGGGCAGGACCCAGTAATGAGGATCCTGCACTCTGTTGGCCTGTGGGCTTTACTAGACCCAACCCTTGGCAGATCTCAGTGCATGCCAACCCCACATGGCACGACAGCCTTCTCAGGGCCCAGTCTGTGCAAGGGCGAGTTGTTAGCATTATAATTATCCTCCTCACGTAAAGAACAAATGGAAGGGTGCCAAGTTGGGCAACCCCCTTATCTGCATGACACTTTCAGGGGGACAGCTTCTCAAGAAGGGCTTCCCGTCCTCATAGGGCATGATGTGTAGGCCTCCCCCTCTATGCTTCCCCGCCCCCGACTCTGCCACAAGGGCGTCTTTCCGTTGCTCACGTGTGACCCTGCCCTGCCTCCTGTATCCACAGCCTCCTCCTGCCATACACCACATCCAACAGCCAGCAGCTCAGCCTCCTTCCGAGCTGACCCTGGCCATATCTGATGCCTGAACCACACTTCTTATACCCTCTCATCCAGCCTCACAGCACCACCCCAATTATAAACAGTCACATACTTCTGCCATGGGAAGTTAAGTGCTCACCCACCCCACCACCACCCTCCCAGACTGAGGGCTTATGAGTACAGGAACCATAGCTGTTTTATTCAGCATTAGACCCCCAGCACTCAGATTAGATTCTCCTAAATGCTTTGTTGGATGGATGGATAGATGGATGGATGGATGGAGCACAGAACCCAGGGTTGCACCACTGCAGGCTTGGGCAGACTACATCTCTGAGCCTGGGTTTCATAGCTTAGGGGTTTTAGCTCTCTCCACCTCGCAGGGCAAGAATCCTACACACAGCTTCACATTGTTGGAATGCATTAACACCAGTGTTGCACCTTGTCTTGGGATCCCAGCCCACTGTTTACTCTAGCTGGAGGCACTGCTCTGGACCCTAAGGGCTGTCTCCTGTGCTCTGAGGCTGATCTTCTATCAGAGGTGCTGAGGCTTTAGGTACCCAGTCTCTACATGGGGTCCACCCATCATGGCCAGGGCCCACCCCACCAGTCAGTCCCCCATCTACCTTCGTGGATAGACATTAGACACTGTGACACTAGCAGGGAAGGGCTCTGGGTGACATGGGTACCTCCTGAAGTTCCCGTCTCCATTATCCCAGGCAAAGGTGCCCACAGAACCTGCATGCAGACTCTCCCAGGTGCCAAGGACAGGAGGGGGTTCAGGAGGGAAATAAGGTGGCAGGAAGGTCCTAATGTGAGCTCCTGGATGACAGAATGGCAGTCACGTACACTCAGCTCATCCTCAGATAATAAGAAGCCACATTGCCATCCAGAGCACCAACAGGAAACTGGACTCAGCTGGGCAACTGAGCAGGGGCAGGGCAGGGGCCAGGGACCCCCATCACCCCATCACCCCACAGGTTTCCTTCCAGAGGGAGCAAAGTGAGGCCAAGGGCCACAGCCCCAAATTCACTGGCCACACAACCCACTCCCCCCACCCCTATTTGGCTCACTCCTCCTCACCACCCCCCCCCCACACACACACATGCATACACACACACACAAACACAGCCTTCCATTCTGGGCAGCCTGGCTTCCTCTGCCCTCTCCTCCAAGGCCTGGCCGATTAGGGGAAGCTGCTGGTGAATGATAATTATTACTTGATAGCCCAGCGCTTTCCTCACCTCATGGAAAGAACAGTGCTTTCTTGAGTTGGGTCAGGGATTCACACACACACACACACACACACACACACACACTGAATGGAGGGACCGTCTCCAGCTACATTTAGTACTGGTGCAAAAATATCAGCCCAACTTGGCCTAGCGTGGGTCCCTATTTTTAAAAATATTTTTAAAATTTTTAAGACACATCTTCTAAAAGTTCAACACATTTACATTTATCATGAGCACATTTTTTAACTTGAATTTTCTAAAGTCCTTTTAGTTTCTTTTTTTAAAAAATGTTTATTTATTTATTTGAGAGAGAGAGCATGTGAGAGCAGGAGCAGGAGAGGGACAGAGAGAGAGAGTGAGAGAGAGAGAGAGAGAGAGAGAGAGAGAGAGAGAATCCAAAGCAGGCTCTGTGCTGTTAGTGCAAAGCCTAACATGGGGCTGGATCCCACAAACCATGAGATCATGACCTGAGCCCAAGTCAAGAGTCAGATGCTTAACCAACTGAGCCACCCAGGCCCCTCTAGTACTTTTTAGCTTCTTAAAATTACATTATATCACTACAACTGTCATGACAGAAGTACAGCCACTATTAGCAATTCGGTGACATAAGTGAAAAAACTGAGGGCTACACAAGCAAATAATCCATGTAAGCTGGTGAAGAAAAGAAACATACTCATGAGTGACCATGTGTGCCAGGCACTAGGATGCCCTCTGCACTTGTTATCTTGTGAGTTTTATCCCCCACAAGAACCCATAAAATGCAGGTGGTCATGGTGGTCCATTTTACAGCTGGGGAGACTGAGGCTCTGAGGGCTAGGTGCTCACTTGGCTCACACAGCCTCAAGAGAATAGAGCTGTGTGACAGTTTGGTTTACGGTACTACTGAAGCCTTTCATCCCCTCTGAGCTGTGAAAGATCATCCCTCTCTCACTAGAGAAGTTAGCCCCTTTGGGATCTCCTTTTGGGAAAGGTAGGGCCCATCTCATAGTGACTCATGCACTGGAATAGTCTCAAACTCTGGGATCCTAGATCCTGGGCACTCATCCCATGCCCTATTTGCCATCTGGATGGGCTCCTTTGGGAAGCCCCTCGCCATTCTAATCTAAAATGGAAGAAATTTTATGAGGGTCAGTGTAGATGACCACAGGAGTTATTAGTGCCATTCCCCAAATAGTTTAGTTCTCCTTTCCAATCACGTGGCAGGAGGCCAGGTATGGTCTCGTGACTTGGTATGTTAGGAGTTAGGTATGGTCATGTGACCTGCTGTAGCCAGGAAGCAGTAGAGGAAGTTTTAAGAGACAATTCACATTAGTCTCATATCCCTTTTGTCTTGCCTTGACAATAACAGAGACAAAAGATGGAGCCTCGGTCCTTAGGTAAAGAAATAATATCAGTACCCAGCTATCCACAATGGTCAAGCAGTATAAGAGAGAAATGTGATGCTTTTGTTCCTGAGATTTGGGAGATGTTCATTACAGCAGCAAACTCAACCTGTGTTAACTGATACAATAATATATATGAAAACAGTATACTTTCTAGATAAATGCTTTATTGTAACATGTATTTGCTTCACTCATATCATCTATAAAATTGGGATAATATGTCATGAGGACTAAATGAATAATATGTAAGTGAGTATATATGGGCCTGGCATAGAGTATGCATGATATATGTTAACTATCATCAGTGATGCTATTGCTCTTGCCCTCATGTCTTCTTTTCCTCCATAAGCTCCAATTCCTGAGAAGGACTAGAGGTGTATAAGGGGAGGTGTTGGGACTTGCCAGCAGGACTAACAGTGTGGAGGTCAGGGGGAGGCCAGGTCTTCCCAGGGCAGTCAGCTGTGGAGTGATCCAGACCTGGCACAGTCTTGCTGTGACAGAAATTGGCCTATCTGCCACCTTCAAAACAAGTTCTCCTACAAAAGTCATGCATATTCTCTTCTTTAAAAACTTGGAAAAAATACAAAAGAGCAAAAAGAAAAACAAAAATTGTCTAGAACCCTGCTCTGGCAGATAACCTCTTTAATATTTTCATTATATCTTTCTCTTATGTTTTCCTTTTGCCATTTCACTTTTCCAAATGGGACTTAAACTGTGCATAGCTGTCAAGGCAACCTATGCTGCCTTTTGGTTTTGTTTTGTTTTGTTTTGTTTTGTTACTAAAAATATGTCAAGAACATTTTCCCACTTTATTAAATATTTCTCTACAAAATAACTTTAGTGTGGCTTAACAAGGCACACATGGATGTGCAACAGTTAAATTACCAAGTCCTGATTCAAAATTCAACTGAGCATTCACTATGTGCCATGCATTGAGCTAGCACTAGTGATAAATTGGTGAAAAAGTCAGACCCAGTCCAATCTTGGGAGAGCTCACCCTTCATTAGTTCTTGCTCCTGAGGTTCTTGCTCCTGGGGAAGCAGGTGGGGATGTTATAGTGGCCCAGAAGACATTCTAAACCCAAAAATGATGGGTTTTGATGTCCAAAAAGCCTTACCTGAGATTGTGCTAGATTCTGGGTAAAGTATAATAAACACCTGTTTAAATGCACAGCTAAGTTCAAAAAGAAATGAGGATGAACACCAGAGACCCAAAATGGAAAAGGTTATGGAAACCAGAGACGAAGCAGTGGTAGTACTTCAGATGCCTGGTGCAGGTAGGAGGGGCGATGGGGCCTGCTTATGCACCTTGCGGCTTGGGTTTGTGACTATATACCTGCAGAAGAGGTTGTGGGCCCACAAAGGGCACCAGGTTGTGCCTGAGATTCCCACAGTGGTGGCACTTCAAAATATTCCATATTTGCTGGAAAAGCAGATTGCACCTTGCAAAGAGGGATAATAAGGATGCTTATCTGTTTTTGCTCAAAGTGGGGGGAAATGATCCCTGAGAATTTGTAAACTCAAGACTCATGTCACAAAGGCTTAGTGTTCAACTGTATTGTACCTCATGGCTTAGGTACTACACATACCAAAAAATCAACATGAAAAAATCAACATGAGCTGCTCACACCCCATGGATATCTGGCAGAGGTTAATGTCAATTCTCTCAATCCAGGTCACAAAGAAGCAGTATGGAAAAAACTCACTTCCTAAAATTACAAAATAGTTGAGGAAGTGAGAAATCAGGAGACAGACGTAAAAGAAACAATGGAGAATCAGGCCTCCAAATACTTCAAGTGATGGAACTAACTGAAAATTACTACAAAATGTATAAAATGACTAAACACACAAAAGAAGGGATAGAAATTATAGGAAAAGAGCACAGTATTGTGCAAAAACAGAGAAGGCAGGTGCTCAGAGAGAATGCTACATGTGTTGACATCAGGCATTTTTCATTTCCCAGGATTCCTGTGTCAGTACTGTTTGCCTGCAAGTAACAGAAAACCCAACTGATCAAAAGTGGTTTGCTCAATCAGGATGATTTTTCTCGTATAACCACAAGTTCAGAGGAGGGTTTCTGTTGGCACTGGTTCAACTGTTCAGCTGTGGCATGTAGGGTCCACTTGGCTTCCCTTAGTAAACCATTTTTAATTCTCATCCTTACTGTCTCATGATTACAGGATGGCTACTACCATTCCAGATATTGTGTGACTGAAGGAGGAAGGAGGGGAAAGAAATGTGAAGAGTGAAGAGCAACTGACATCTGTGTCTGCTTCTCCAGAGCCACCATCCTCACCATCACTATCACCAAAATCACCACCACCACCTCCATCATCACCTTTGCCACCATCACTATCACCAAAATCACCACCATCTCCACCACCATCACCACCTTCACCATCAACAACACTACCACCACCACCACCTCCATCATCACCACCAGCAGCAGCAGCAGCACCACCACCACCCCTAATAACAACACCATCACTACCACCACTGTCACTACTACCAAAATCACCCACCACAACCACCATCACCATCAAAATCAGCACCACCCCCACCATCACCACTATCACCACCACCACTGCCACCACCACCACCTCCATCATCACCACCACCCTCACCACCCTCACCATCACCAACACCACCATCATCACTATCACTACCACCGCCACCACCACCACCACCTCCACCATCACCACCACCACCGCCACCACTACCTCCTCCACCAACATTATCAAACCACCACTGCTGAAGTCTTAGTTTGTGTCTCACTGGTAGGAACTATGATTTATATCTACCACCAGCCTCTGGGAGGCTGGAAAAGAGTGTGTCACCTGAAACTTGACATATCTTAACCCAAATAACACTGAGATTCCTTTAGCAAAGAAAGATGAAAAGGAAAGGTGTTGATGAAAGTAGCTCCTTCTGGTGATTTGGCGGAGGGGGAGTGGCGGGAAAAAGTATCATGGCCATGTCAATCTTTCAGGAGGAATTTTTCAAACTATACCCAAGATTCCATAGTGCCCCCCACCCTGGGGAGTGTTCTTCATGCCCTATAGCCTACACATGGAATCACTGAGGCACTGAACAGGTGGTGCCCCTCAGATGTGCCAGGGTTGGCAAGAAGTTTAAAGCTGTGCACTTTAACAACCAGCCCCGGAGGCCAAGGTGCACACTATCCTCCATCATCTCTTCCACACACTTCACTCCTTCTCTAACTCCCAGATATACCTTTCTTCTCCTCTTGAGGACACTTCCTTCCAGAAGACTTTTGCATGGCAACAGGTGTTGGGCAAGAAGTTCCTTAACTAAAAGTGAATTAGCGTCCTGCTAAAGAAATAAAAAGTGTCATTGAAAGTAAAACAGCAGGAGATAATGTTTAACCAGCTTAAGAAAGCACAGTCTTCAGTCATGTTCACGATCACCACTGAAGCATGAACCACATAAGATATTTATTCAATAGCTACACAAAGGCAAACTTAAGATAAAGTTTCTGGTAAGAAGGCCACTGTTGGCTGCTATTAGCTGGTGAAGTTGTGCTTATTTGGAAGTCATAAAATTTTATAAATAGTTAATACTCTAGGCTTGTCAAAAATTCCACCAAAATTGGCTTGTCACAAGGTTTGCTGAATCTGGGGATGATATTGAAAACCACCATGAGAAAGTTCCAGAAGCTGGCCCACAGGCATCACTGGCAGTGGGAACAGCTGTCCGTGCTAACCTTGTGTCCAGGCTGCAGCCCTCGGTGGAATCTGACTATAAAACCCAAGGCTATTTTGAGACGTGTGGGAGCCTGAGACCTGCATGGAATGAAGTGATGAGCCATTGGGTCCCTAAGTAGCAGTTTGATTTTGGACGAAGCTCAGAACGAACTCTATCAACAGGCAGGACAGAGCAAATGGACTTCAGGGAGAAAAATTCACTTGCTGAAAATGCTAAAAATCTGTGCTAGAAAACACATTACCACTTTTACATTTGCATGCTTCAATCCACTAATGTTCCAAATCCTTACTATCTCTATTTTTAAATATAAATTTTGTGGTATTCAGTTGGTGATGAGTTGGATTTACTTTCAACAACTGAGAGCAATTAAGACAGCTATTCATGGCCTTGGCTACAAGTCTGGGTGCCCAGGAAATTCCGAGGGCTGGAGGCTATGCTTTCACAGTGGGGGTGAGGGTGGGGTGCTGGGGTTGGCCCGAAAAGGGGCCCTGCCCCAGGGCAGGAGGAACAGGAGAGACAGAGGCAGCTCTGGGCTGAAGGCGGGAGAGGGCTAGTGCGGTCAGAGAGGGGTAGGTAGAGGGAAACAGAGGCAACAAGAAGAGAGGGACCCAGGTGGGGTGGAAATGTGAATATTGGCTTCCCTGAGGTCAGAACTGGCAGTAGCAGCTGCCCTGGGCCTGGGAAGAGCAGCATGGCGCAGTACCTGGAGAGTCCTGCAAATGGGATGGAGAATCCCCTCCCCAGGGCCCCGCTCCCTTCCCTAGGCAGCCTGTCTTTTTCTCCACAGAAGGGGACCTACCTGTTCTCCCCATCACTCTCATCACAATCTGCAGGAGGGGATGAGGGAGGGGGAGGGAGACCTACAGTCAGACATCTGATGGAGTACAGAAGCAGAGAATCCTAGCACAGAGTGGCTGGATGACTTTGGCCAGGGAACCTGACTTCTCTGAGCCTCAGTTTCCTTATCTGTAAAATAAGGGTAAAAACATCCCTCACCATATAGTGCATTTGTGTGACACAACGCCTGGCATGTATAAGGCACCAAATACATTACCCAGCGCTGTCCACATTTACAGAGAAGAAAACCGAGGCAGACTAAGTGATGTATCAACCGCACTCTAGCAAGGGGTTGAACCAGCAGTAAAAGTCAGACAGCGTGCTGCTTTCCCTGTGGTGGAAGCACAGGTGGGGACCCATCGTGGGCTTTGAGAGTGATGTGTCCCTGCTCCCTCTGGGCTCTGTCCAAGGCAGAGAGTGCGGAGGGGGAGTTGCACACAGGTCTGGTTGAACAGGGCAGGCTTGGTGACTGTGGTCCCACACATACTGACATCCAGACCCTGGTGTCCATCTGTAGCCAAGTTCTGAGGCTGGCCCAGGAGAGGGTCTATGGAAGGTCAGCAGCAGGCGCCCACTTCAGCACGACCTCTCTGTTCCCCTCATACTGAAGTCCTTAATTGTCCACAGTCCACATTCTCACACAAAACCACCAACACCTGTGACAATACCCAAGTCACCAGCTGCACATGTAGGCCAGTCTTTCCATGGGCTTTCTCTGTAAGCTGGGTTCCATCTCATAAGGCTGTTGTGAGGATGGTATAGAGCCTACCCAGGCGAGGGCTTAGTCGACATGACTTCTGGTCTCCTCCATCATCTCTCCTCTGACTGCATACGTGTATTTCCCCAATTTTCTTCTGGGCAGGGTTTGCCCAGGGATTCCCATGGCTCCAGCCATGCCTGCAGCCAGGGAAGGGGACATAGCCAGAGTGAGTGACCACAACACCCCTGACCATATAGACATCAACCCTAACCACCCGTGCCCAGGAGAAGGAAACACAACAGCACCTGTCTGGCAGGAGGCCTGTGGAGTTAAGAGGCTTCAGCCCTTGCTCTGTGTGACTGAGCTCAAACATCATTGGTTAGCACTAGGAGAGTTTCTTAAAAGAAAGAAATGAAGAGTGTGGATATCAGTATTCAGGTGACTTTGTGGAAGGACAAAGGCTGTGGAGGTCTAACATGTCTGGTGGTTACAATAAGACAATTATTGACTCCATTACTTTGTTCAATCAGTGCTTATTGAGCATCTACCAATGACAGTTGCTGCTCCACAGTGCCTGGGCCACGGGAGCAGAGAGACCCCACCCTCTGGAGCCAACATCCAGCAGTAGGAGACCCTCAGGCCCAAAATGCGAAGCAAGTCTCCTTCCCACCCTTTGTCATCCTCTTGAGTTGGTTTTGTGTGTTTTAAGATAATCATATACTTTTTATCCTTGTATTCCTAGAATATGACCTATGTTATCATGGTGTTACTGGACTTAGTTTTTTTTTACTATTTAGTGTGTTTACATTTACATTCAGAAGTGAACTTGGTCTATGGCTGTGCAAGCGTGTGTGTTCATGCGTGCGTGTGCACATGTAAATATTGACTTTATCAAGTTTTGACATTAAGGAAATTCTATGGAAGTACTCACTAAAAGTTTAGCGGACTTTGCCTATAAAACTGCTTTGACCAGGACGCCTGGGTGGCTCATTCGTTTAAGCATCTGACTCTTGATTTCCACTCAGGTCATGATCTCATGGTTAGTGAGGTCAAGTCCCAGGTCCTCCTATCAGCACAGAGTCTGCTGGAGATTCTCTCTCTCCCTCTCTTTCTGCCTCTTCCCCTGCATGTGCGTACACACTCTCTCCCTCTCTCTCTCTCTCTCAAAATAAACAAATAAAACTTTTAAAAAATTAAAAAGTAAAATTGCTCTGACCAATTAAAAAATACCATAGAAAAAGTATATTGATAACAACAATTAAAATGAATTTATAGATATAAATATATTTGTAAAATAAGTGACATATTTTACATACAACAAAATGCATAGATTTTCACTTTTCAGTTCCAGAATTTTGATAGTTTGCAAACACCCAAATCAAGATCTAGAATATTTTCATCACCCAGAAAGTTTCCTTATGCTCTTTTTCTGTCAATTCCCCCACATGTATTCAGAATCAATCACTATTCTGATTTCTATCACCAGAGATTGGTTTTGCTTGTTCTAAAAATTCTTATCAGTGAAACATACCACATGAACTCCTGTGTCTGGTTGCTTTCATGCAGCATAATATTTTTGAGATTCAATTACATAGCTGTGTATTAACACTTCACTTTATTGCTGAGTAGAATTCCATTATTTGAATCCATCAAAATTGTTTCATTCACTCACCTATGCATGGATTGGGGATATTTCCAGTGTTTGGTTATTTGAATAAAGCTACAGTGCATATTCATATATGAGCCTTTTTTAGGACTCTGGTAAATACCTAGGAGTGGAATTGCGAGGGCATAAGATTTGTGCATGTGTAGCTTTACAAGGAACTGCCGTCCTATTTTACAAGCCCACCAACAACGTATGACAGTTCCAGAGGCTCCACCCTTGATATTGTCAGTTGTTTTAATTTAATTAATGTTAATTAAATTTAATAGCTAATCTAGTCAGTATCTAATGGTTTTCACTGATGAGTGTTAATGCTGAGTATCTCTTTACATGCTTATTGACCATTTATACACCTTCTTTTGTGAATCGTCTAAGAGTATTTTGCCCATTTTTAACTGGGTTGTCTATTAATGATGGTTGGGAATTCTTTGCATATTGTGAAGATAAGTTCCTTGTCAGATATCTGTATTATATACTCTCCTTATCTGTGGCTTCCTGCTCATTTTGTCTTATTAGTATCTTTTGATGAGTAGAAATGTTGCTTCTGATGTCCAGCTCTTATTCTTGGATTTATGGTTTGTGTTTTTCATGCTGATTTTGTCAGTGTCTTTGTCTCCCCCAAAATGTCAAATATCCTCCTATGTCTTTTTCTAGAAGATTCATGGTTTTACATGAATCACATTTAGATGAATGATCCATCTTGAATTATTTTCTGTGTGGTGTTAAGTTTATTTTTGATACAGATATCCAGTTCATTTAAGCACCATTTATTTAAAAACTTCCCTTTTGGGGCGCCTGGGTGGCGCAGTTGGTTAAGCGTCCGACTTCGGCCAGGTCACGATCTCGCGGTCCGTGAGTTAGAGCCCCGCGTCGGGCTCTGGGCTGATGGCTCAGAGCCTGGAGCCTGTTTCCAATTCTGTGTCTCTCTCTCTCTCTGCCCCTCCCCCGTTCATGCTCTGTCTCTCTCTGTCCCAAAAATAAATAAATGTTGAAAAAAAAAATTTTAAAAACTTCCCTTTTGCCTTTGAATTAACTTGGTTCCTTGATCAAAAATTAATTGAAAAGTGGGACACCTGGGTGGTTCAGTTGGTTAAGCGTCTGACTTCGGCTCAGGTCATGATCTCACGGCTTGTGGGTTCAAGCCCCACGTCAGGGTCTGTGCTGACAGCTCAGAGCTTGGAGCCTGCTTCAGATTCTGTGTCTCCCTCTCTCTCTGCCCTCTCCCACTCACATTCTGTCTCTCTCTCGCGCGCGCGCGCTCTCTCAAAATTAATAAAATTTTTTTAACTTAATTGAAAGGAAAATACATCTACACTCCCATGTTCATTGCATATTTATTTACAATAGCCAAGATATGGAAACAGCCTAAATATCCATTGACAGATGAATTAGTAACAAAAATGTTACACACACACACACACACACACACTTATATATATATATATATAACATACACATACACAATGGAATATTATTAAACCCTAAAAAGAAGGAAATCCTACCATTTTTGACAACATGGATGAACCTGAAGGACATTATGATAAGTGACATAGGCCAGACATATAAATACAAATACTGTATGATCTCACTTATATGTGGTATACTTAAAAAAAAAAAAGAGGGGCGCCTGGGTGGCTCAGTTGGTTAAGCGTCCGATTTCGGCTCAGGTCATGATCTCATGGTCCGTGAGTTCAACCCCACGTCGGGCTCTGTGCTGACAGCTCAGAGCCTGGAGCCTGTTTCAGATTCTGTGTCTCCCTCTCTCTCTGACCCTCCCCCATTCATGCTCTGTCTCTCTCTGTCTCAAAAATAAATAAACGTTAAAAAAAATTTTTTTAATAAAAAAAATTAAAAAATAAAAAAAAAGAAAGCCAAACTCATAGCAACAGCAAGTAGAAAAGTGGCTACCAAGACTGGGGCATGAGAAGATGGGAGAGATTTTTGTTTTAATCAACTGGCCATATTGTGCAGGTTTATTTCACAACTCTGTTCTGTCCCACACATCCATTTGTCTATGTTTATGGCAGTACTTTTCCACTTTGATTACTGTAGCTTTATTGCAAGTCTTAAAACCAGGTAGTGTGCCTCACCCATTTTGTTCTTTTCCAAAGCGTTTTGTCTCCTCTATATTTTTCACTTTTCCACGTAAATTTTAGAATCAGCTTTCTTCAAAAAGACTGCTGGAATTTTGTTTGGGATTATGTTGAATCTATAAGCCAATTTAGAGAACACTGATGTTTTCTCAATACTGTGAACTACAGTCCATGAACATGTTACGTCTCTCCATTTTTTTTAAATCTATATTTATTTTTGAAAGAGAGGGAGGGAGAGAGAGAGACAGAGAGAGGAGCAGAAAGAGAGAGAGACACAGAATCCAAAGCAGGCTCCAGGCTCTGAGCTGCCAGCACAGACCCCAACGCAGGGCTTGAACTCATGAACCACAAGTTCATGACCTTAGCCAAAGTTGGACACTTAACCAACTGAGCCACCACTAACTTGGCTCTTAATTTTTTAAAAAATTTTTTAATGTTTATTCATTTTTGAGAGACAGAGAGAGACAGAGCATGAGCGGGAAAGGAGCAGAGAGAGGGAGACACAGAATCTGAAGCAGGCTCCAGGCTCTGAGCTGTCAGCACACAGCCAGACATGGGGCTCGAACTCACGAACTGCAAGATCATCACTTGAGCCTAAGTTGGACGCTCAACCGACTGAGCCACCCAGGCACCCCAGCTCTTACTTAATTTTTCCTGACAATGTGCAATTTTCAGTATGGAGGTCTTGCTCTTCTTTTATCAGATTTATTCACAGATAAGTTTAATGTTATTTTTAAGTACTATTAATCTCACTTTTGTAGGGTTTTGTATACCTCCTTTATAAGAATGAAGATATTGTCTTCTATTTCTGGTTGAGTTTTTTATCATTAATTTGTGTTGAATTTTATCAAATGCTTTTTTGCATTTACTGAGATAATGATATGCTTTCTCTCCTTTAGTCATTTAGTTTTCTTTGTTCCTCAACTGATGGCCATAAATTTCATTGATTTATTGGAATAGTAGATGAAATTTTCATCTCTGGGATCCCACTTTGTATTATATATTATTCTTTCTGTGTATTCTATATATTACTGAATTCAATTTACTAGTATTTTGTTAAGAAATTTTGCATGTGTGTCTAAGAGGGATATTAATCTCTAATTAATCTATAATTTTCTGTCAGGTTTTCATATCAGGGCTGTTAGCGAGCCTCATAAAATGAGTTGAAAATTATCTCCTCCTCTATCTTCTCTGAAGAGTTTTGTCAAATTGCTACTAGTTCTTCCTTAAATGTTTAATAGATTTCCTGGAGAAGCCATTGGGCCTGGAGTTTTCTTTATAGAAAAGCTTTTACTTATAAGTTTAATATCTTTGATAGACATCAGCCTCTTTAGACTTTCTATTCTTGCTTGAGTTTTAGGAATTTGCAATTTGCAAGCAATTTGTCTATTTCATCTAAGTTGTGTTTATTGGAGTGAAGTTGTTCATAATAGCCCTCATTATCACTTTGATGTCTGTATGATCTGGAATGGAAAGGTTTTTTATTTTTGTTTTTGTGCTTTTATTTCAGCATTTATGTTGTTCCACTGTCATCTGACATCCATTGATTCTGATGAAAAGTGAGTGTAAACTCCTTCCATTCATTGTTCCTCTGTATAAAATGTCTTCTTTCTCTGGCTGCTGTTAGGTTTTATCTTTATCTTTGGGTTTCGGTAGCTTGCCTATGACTTGTCAAGGTATGGTTTTATTTGTGTTTATACTGCTTCAGATTCACTGAGATCCTTGCATCATAGATTGATGTCTTTCATCAACATTGTTAAATTCTCTGTTATCTATGCTGAATGTTTCTTCTGCACCAAATTCTATCACCTCTCCTTCTGATGCTTCACTTACACATATATTGGACCAGTTGATATTGATCCAGGTCTTGGATGCTCTCTTCCATTCTTTATATTCCTTTCTCTTTGTATTTCAGTTGACAGATTTTCTCTTAACCTCTTAACCTTAGTCTTCAAGTTCACTGATTGTTTTCTTTGATAAAGTATCTTTTATTTCTAGAATTTCCATTTGGTTCTTCAGTATTGTTCCCATATCTCTGTTGAAATTCCCCATGTGTGTTCATAAGCTGTCTATCTTTCCTGGTGGATTCCTAATAAGATGTACCATAGCTATATTAAAATCCCTTTCTGATAATTCCAACCTCTGGGCCATCTCTGAGTCTACTTCTGTTGATTGCTTCTTCTTTTGACCATGGGTTGTTTCTCTGTATTGTTATTGTTTCTCTGTATGTTTCATCATTTTTTTTAGTTTGGTTTGGTATGATTTTAGCATAGTAGACTTTGTAAAGCAATCACTGAGAAGTTAGTGATATTCATTCCCAGTGAAGGACATATACAAGCCACTATTGTGGAGGGTAGAGTTATATTTGGGTTTTAGTGCAGCTTAAGTTGGCAGGTGGGTGCAGACTTGCTATGTTAGGGCTTCTCAGGATTCTAATCCACTCTGCAAGCCCAGCTGATGTTTTGTTTTTACCCTACTTATTTGTCTTCTATTTTCTATGTATTGTTCAATTCTGTTTCTATGCATCTGGATATTTCCTTCTCACTCCCATTTATAACAGATTTCTCCCACTTCCTTACTTCAGCAGGGATGGAAATAGTCATGGCTTCTTCCACTTTCCAGAATTTGGTAGTTAAGTTTCTTTATAACCTTAGATCTCCAGTAGGTTTCTTTAAACTATAATTTTGTACCTTATCAACTTGTTCTCATAGCTAAAATGAATTTCTCAACAAATGTCATTGGGAAAATTGACACATGATTTTTAAAAATTATCTCTATCTCATACATTATAGCAGTATAAATTCAGATGGATTTAAAATTTAAATGTTAAAAAGATACAATAAAGATGCCAAAAGAATTTATTTAAGATGACTTTCATATAGTCCAGTGGTGTGGAAAAATGGTCTAAACACAACACTAAGATAAGAAAACATAAACGGAAATGGATGGACTTGACTAAACAGAAAATTAGAACTTATATATGACAAAAAAAATTGAATTAAAGATAAATTAAAACCTGTGAGAAATTATTTCTAAGACATATGATACATAGGAGATTAATACTATTAATATTTAAAGAACTATTAGAAACTAAAAAGATAGGGGTGCCCGGGTGCCTCAGTCAGTTGAGCATCTAACTCTTGACTTCAGCTTAGGTCATATCTCACAGTTTGTGAGTTCAAGTCCCTCATCGGGCTCTGTGCTGATGGCGCAGGACCTGCTTCAGATTCTCTCTCTGTCTCTCTCTGTCTCTCTGCGCCTCCCTTGCTCATGCTGTCTCTCTCTCTCTCTCTCTCAAAATAAATAAACTTTAAAAAAATAAATAAACAAAACAAAATAATCAAAAAGATAAACACCTCAATAGAAAAATAAACTAATGAAATGAATGGGTAATTTGCAAAAGAAGACAATACATGCAAAAAATGAAAACCATTTTAATTAGTAATTAAATAAATGTCAATTGAAACACGTGAGATACCATTTTTCACCACCAACTTACTACAATTTTAAAATATTAGTCCTTCATTCACTAAATATCTATTCAAACTTTCTACATGCAGGATCCTCATATATCCCTGAGAGTTAGAATCCAGAAGTGAAGTGACAGTCTCTGCCTTTAGGACATTAGGACCTAGTGTGAGAAGATAAGGTGATAAGTGTAAGAGAGGAAGATAAGGAAAAGAAAGGGGACTAGAAAGCAATAGGGAAGAGAGATATCTCTCTTACATAAGATTGATAGGGAAGGCAATTCCAGACAAATGGCATCTGAGCAGAGACCCAAAGAAAATGAAGGCCAGGGTGTCTGGGTGGCTCAACTGATTAAACGGCAGACTTTGGCTCAGGTCACGATCTCACTGTTCCTGAGTTTGAGCTCTGCATCGGGGTCTGTACTGACAGCTCAGAGCCTGGATCCTGCTTTGGATTCTGTGTCTCCCTTTCTCTCTGCCCCTCCCCTGCTTGCACTCGCTCGCTCTCTCTCTCAAAAATAAATAAACATTTTTTTTAATGTTTTTAAAGAAAAGAAAATGAAGGCCATTTGGATGTCTGGGAAAAATTATCTCAGGCAGAGGGATCAGCAAGTCAAAGGTTCCTGAGGCGAGAACATGCGAGGCACACTCAGGATACCAGTAGGGGAGCTGTCCTGTCTGGAACCTAGGGGGAACATGCAATGATGGTATTCCTGGAAACTAGTATGCTCATACACTGCTAGCAGATGTATTCATTGGTAAAACTTTTTGAAAGACAACTTGACAACATTTATCAAAAGCTTTGACACACATACACTTTTGACTCCAAAATTCAAAATTTCTGAATTTACTTTAATGCAATAATCAGATGAGTGCACAAAGATATACATACACAAGTGTTGATTACAGAATTATTTACAATTAGTTACCTCAATTTTCAACATTTTTGGTTATTTAAATTATAGCATATTCATCCAATGAAATTCTATATGGTCATTAAGAACAATTGATATACTTGTCCATTTCTTGACAAGAAAAGGTGACATGTTTTGAAATGGAAAAGTAGATTATAGAATGATATGCATTCTATGATTCTTTTTAACTGAAATGTTTGTTCATATGCATTTATATACACAGAAAAAGATCTGGAAATACAAATATCAAAATATTAATGGTAGTGTCTTCTGGGTGGTGGGATTGCAGTAATAACTGGAAGTTGTTATCTTTATCTCCTTCACCTATTTCACCCATTCCCCCCCCCCACCCTCACCTCTGGCAACCAGTAGTTTCCTCTCTGTATGCATGGGTCTGTTTCTGGTTTGTTTGTTTTGTTTGTTTAGATTCCACAAGAGAAATCATATGGTATTTGTCTTTCTCTGCTTGACCTGTTTCACTTAGCAAAATAACCAACATCCATGTGGCTGCAAATGGCAAGATCTCATTCTTCTTTATGTCTATATATACCACTTCTTTATCCATTCATCTATCAATGGACACTGGGGTTGCTTCCATATCTTGACTATTGTATATAAGCATAGCAACAAACATAGCAATGCATACATCTTTTCAAATTAGTGCTTTTATTTTCTTTGGGTAATTACAGTAATGCAGTAGAATTACTGTATCATATGGTATTTTTAGTTTTTTGAGGAAACTCCATTCTGTTTTCCATAGTGGTTGCACCAATTTACATTCCCACCATTTGTGCACGATGGTTCCCTTTCTCCACATCCTCACCAATACTTGTTATTTCTTATTTTTATGATACCAGCCATTCTGACTGGTGTGAGGTGATATCTCATTATGGTTTGACTTAATTTCCCTGATGATGAGTGATGTTGAGCATCTTTTCATGTGTCTGTGGGCCATTTGTATATCTGTATAGAATTGCAGTAATTTTTATCCTTTTAATGAATAACATGCTTAATTTTCTTGCAGTCACTATGTATTATCTACATAACTTAGAAATAATGTTTTCAAAATCAAAAGACCCACCAAAATGATAATGGATATTTTAATTTCAGTATAATTAATATACAGTGTTTTGTTAGCTTCAGGTGTACAACACAGTGATTCAACAACTCTATATATTAGTCAGTACTCATCATGACAAGTGCACTCCTTAATCCCCATGGCCAATTTCACCCATCCCCCTACCCACCTCCTCTCTGGTAACTATCAGTTTGTTCTCTATAGTTAAAAGTATGTTTCTTGGTTTGCCTCTCTCTGATAAGCAGAAATGTTTTTAAAAGATGGGTCTCAGGAAGAAGCAAAAGAAAAGAAGACAAGGTTCTCTTTGACTGCCATTAAGAATTTTTTCTTTGTCTTTCATTTTCACAAGTTCAATTATGATGTGTCAACATGAATTTCTTTGGACTTATCATATTTGGGGTTTGCTCATTTTCTTGAATGTGTAGGTTTATGCATTTTGCCAAATATAGTAGGTTTCATCAGTCCCTCTCTCTTTTCTCCAGCTGGAGTCCAGTGATATATGACACAAACGTTCAATTTTTTGTTATTGTTCCACAGGTCCTGAGGCTTTGACTTTGATTTTGTGTTTGTGTTTTTGGTTTTGTTTTCAATCTATTATCTCTACATGACTCAGATTGGGTCAATTCTATTGTTCTGCCGTCAAGTTCACAATTTCCTGTTCTCTGTCACCTCCAGTCTACTATTGAGCCCATCCAATGGACTTTTTCAAACTTCCATTATTGTATTTTGCAGATATGACTTTTTTAACTTCTATTTCCTAAGATTTTCTATTTTTTTAATTTGTTTCGAGAGAATTTGTAATTACTTGTAGAAACATTTTTATCACAGCTACTTTAAAACCCTTGTGAGATAATTCCAACATCTGATTCATCCCTGTGTTGGCATTAATTAATTTTCTTTTCATATTCAAGTTGCAATCTTCCTGGTTCTTGGTATAATGGGTGACTTTCTATCGTTCCTCGACTATAATGTTTGGACACTGAGTGTATGGTTAAACGTTTACTTTTAGCAGTCAGTTGCTGGTTTAGGGTTAGCATGCAGGCCTACTTTTGTGCTCTGTTTCCAATGAGAATATAATTTTCAGAGCTTATGGCACTCTTTTGGTCCATTTGAGCTCATCTAGTGCTGCTGGGGCTCATGCTGGTCGCTGCTGGGGCTCATGCTGGTCGCTGCTGGGGCTCCCGCTGGTCCCTGCTGGTGCTTAAGGGACAGATGAGATTGGCCCAGGCCCAGCCACCTGATGCCTCTAGGTAGTGGTGGGATTCTCCATCCCACAGGGGTTAAGGAACTCCCTAAACTAGGGCACTAGTGGTGGTAGGGTTCCCTTGCTGCTGCCATTGTTTCTGGGTAGGAGAGGAGACTGTCAGGCCCAGCAGGGACAGAGAGCACTTCCCCCAGTCACTTCTTGTCCTTCTTGTCCGTCAGACCTGCTGGCTGACCTTTCTTGCTCACCTGCTTTCAGCATTACCTCCAGGGTGAGGAATGAGCCCAGCAGGCCTCCTTCTGTTGCTAGCTTGGGGGCTGGGGAGCACCAGGCCTGGTCCCTGTCAGGAAGGCTTGTGAGCAGCTCTGCTCCAACAGGCTTGCCTTCTTCTTCCACCCTCCAGAGTCCTCCTTCGCTTGTCTCCTGTGCCATTCCCAAGGTTTGTAGCAATACTCAACAGCGAGGAGCATGGAGACACACATCTCTACCACCTTGTCCAGACCAGAAGCTAAGCCATTGCTTTGTATTTCTCCGTCTGCTCTGACCTGCTGGAGCACCATCGCAGTGTGCAACAGACAAAACCTGGTCACTCCCTTCCAATCCAGTGATTGTTAAGCCTTTGTTTTATTTCTTAGTTTTTGGTTGTGAGAAGTTTAGATTCACCCGGTAGAGACGGTAGCATAATGAACATGCACCGGCTCTTCTCTAGCGTCTACAATTAGCAGCCCGTGCCCATCACGCCTCAAGGCGTGCACCCCCTCATCACAGGGCATTTTAAAGCAAGTTCCCTAAGTGCCTCCATTTGCATCTCTGACCAAGAGTGATCCTCAAACCCTCTCCTCGGACACCCTGGTCCCTCTTGCCTGGTTCAAGTAAACATTTGGTTTCAGAATTCAAAATTCTTCAAGAGACCCCAGAGCAAGAGGGCAGGCGAGATTCACAGGCTGCAAGCCAGCTGCCGGGTGCTGCTGGGTGTGTTAGTCACTGCCCGGTATGGGAAGGCTGGTCGAGCCTACTGGGCAAGCACAGGCAGAGGCCTTGCTGCAGCCCCCGGTCCCGGCTGTCACAGGACTAGCTTGTTCCCAGTGGTCCTCGGGGAGCCACCCTGCCCAGCCCAGGTCTCAGTCAGATTCTACACCTCCCCACTTGAGGCATCAGGAGCCTCTAGGCCTCCTGAGCACGTAGCCCACCTTACTTTATCCTGTTGAGGTTTCCCCCTGTTGGCAGAGGCTGCCCTGAATAGCAGACCACACCCAGTGGTTCCAGAGGGAGAGGCCCTTACAGACACCTCTGTATTCAAGAACACACACTTCCATCCTGAAAACGTTAGAAGATGAAAGATTTAGAAAATCCTTGTCTCTCAACAAAGTCTGCCTTTCAAGCCCACTGTCCAAGTGCAAACTCAGAAAGCCTTACTGTGAAATTCTGAAACTGAATATTCACTCTTGCAAGCCCAAACCACCCGAGGCAAATGGATGCCTCCAGCAGAAGAGGGGAGAGTCAGGACCAGGAAATGCAAATGAGACAGGTATATTAACATATTTCAAGAACTACTGTCCCAATAAAGAAGTAAAGAAGGCTGTGTGAGGGGAGCTAGGGTCTCAGGGGCACAAGCAGGTGGGTCCCAGGTAGGAACACAGAAGTTGCAAACCCTGCCAGGCCAAGGAGAGTCAGGCCAGCCCAGGGAGAACCTGAGAGAACCGGGGTCCTGGGTCCCCAAGGTCTGGACTGCCCAGAAATGAGACAGTGAAGAGAACCTTCAGCCAAGACTCTTGCCAGGCCTGAGACAGAGTACCCTTGGCCAAGCCTCTCATATTTTCTCAGCCTCAGCATCTGTGAAATGGGGGAATGATACCCCACGGCAGCTGAGAGAACCGAATAAATCAGTGCACAGAGACCAGCACGGAGCCTGTCCCACAGGGCCATCTGATCAGCTGTTATTTAATACACTGACACTAACACAGTGCTTACCACAGGTCAGCAGGATCTAGCCCTTTACATGAGGCTCACTTATCCTTACAACCCTATAAAATGGGTCCTATTATTATCCTCCTTTTATGGACAAGGAATTCGAGGCTCAGAGAGGTTAAGTAATTTGCCCTGGGTCACATAGCTAGGTAGACAGAGCTGGGGTGTGAACACAGTGTCCCTTGCTCCTAACACCCACTTGACTTTTTTTATACGGCTAAGGCCAAGTGTCCTCTTTGGGCTCCCAGCTCAGGTGAGCCTCAAGGGACCAGCCTGATGGGAAGAAGGTGTATCCCAATCCCCAGTGACCCAAAAGCCAAAGTCAGGAGCCAAACACCTATAAGGAGGCCATCACCCAGCCCCAGGGTGGGCCAGGACATGGAAGGCAGGCGTTACAGGCCCCCTCTTCCCCAGCCCTCCTTACCTGCCTGGCAGACCTCAGCACTGGGGCAGAGGCTTCTGTTCACCTCTTGCCTCCTCTCACAGCTGGTTCTGTGGCCTTGGAGAGTGACTTGGCCTCCCTGAGTCTTGGCAGCCTCATCTGTAAGGAGGGGGTGGCCACAGGACCCCCTCACAGTGCTGCTGTGCATGCAAATTGATGAAAGGAGACCCGGCCAGGGAGGCTGTCTGTACAGCACCACTGGCATAGATGGGTCTTGTCACAGACACAGCTTGGGGCTCTGAGCTGACCTCCAGCAGTGGGCAGGTCTGAGCTGTGGTCGCCAGCCCTACTGCCCACAGGAAGTGAGCCCCGCCCCCCTTTTGCTTCTGCCAGAAGCATGCCTCCTGCACACCTGCTCTTTCCAGGACAGCCATGTCAAGGCTTTGTCACTAGCCCAGGCTTTCGGCCAGTGGACATCCTGGTGCACCCTGTGCCACAGCGTGCCCCCCACTCCTGGGGGCGGTGGGACTGAAGCAAAAGCTGTGGCCGTGGGCCAGACTCCCTGTATGCCCACCACCCTCCTGGTGGTGGCCCAGAGGGAGAGGCTCCCTCCTCCCGTTGGCTTCTCAGAGCACCACCAGGGCCTGGCTGGGCCAGTGTCTAATTCCCACAAAAAGCTCCTCTTTAAGGAGGGTGGTAAAAAGAGGGAAAGTGAGAGAAATGAACAGCAAGAACATTCCCATTTGGAGCAAAAAGAAAGGTGGTCACTACAGAGCTGGGAGAAAGTGCCATGGCTAGCCAGGTTCACAGCTGCTGGCACTGGGGGACACAGGGCAGTGCCTTCCAAGGCCTGGTTTCCAGAAGAGATAGCCCCCTTCTCACAGTGCCCTGGAGCAGGCAGGCCACACGAGCGACCTCTCTGAAACCCAGGTGCTCTCCATAAAGCTGCCTCTATCCCCTGCCTCTGTGCCTCTGTGCACATACTCAGGGCCCAGACCCCATCAAAGGCCATGTGGCTCTGCCCAGGAAAGCAGCTTCCGTCAGAAAAAGTCAACTGACTTGTCATGTGAACTTGAATCTATCAGGACAGCGAATTGTTAATAACAGTCAAGATGAATCGAGTTAAAAAGAGACAGGCCAGATAAAGGAGGGGGCAGGCTGCTATCTTGCAGCCCAACCGGGAAGAACCCACAGGGTGAGGGTGACAGAAGCAGGTGCTAGGGGCAGGCCTCCTGAGGGAGGGTGTGCCCAGCTGAGCGCAGGAGGCAGAGAAAGAGACACAAGCTGGTCCCTCGAGTAACACAGAGATGAAGCTGCCTGGAAGGACCTGACGCCCACCCCCCCATCCCACCTCAGCCTTGCAAAGCATCAGGGCCTCTGCACAGATCCTCTCTCACCCCATGTCCAGCCCCATGTGGCTTCAGGGAGCCAGGGTTGGGAGCAGAGCCAGCAGGTCCTGGTGGCTTATCTCAGCCTCCACCATTAAGCCCTCAGAAGGGCCCCTACCCCACCCCCCAGGGAATATTCCCAGCAGTGCATCTTTCCAAAGTGCCCCCACCACCCTCTCTGGCAGCCCATCCATCCCAGCTGGGTTGGGCGGCAAATACAATAGCATAAATCAGGGATGAGGTCCCACTGGGAGCTGGATTCTCTGTAGACACACCTCTCATTTTTCACCCCACCCCTCCCTGTGACCCAGGCTTTGCCAGGCTGACTTTGCTCTGGAATTTCTAAAGGTGTGTCCCTTTGGGAGAAGTTCCAAGTGTAAGAATGAGGGCGATGGCCTCGGGATAACATTATGCCCATCCCCCTGGCCAAGCTGGCAGAACCTGCCACTGCAGGGTTCAGGAACTGCCCTGTCAATAACCCCAATAGCAGGGACATGCTGAGGAGGAAGGGGGGCTTCAGTGCCCTCTCTGTGGTCCAAGTGGGGAGGGAGATGCAGAACAGGGTCCCACTGCTGGACAAGGAGTCCCCACCAGGCAGCAGGCAAACAGGCCCCCTGCACGACCCACCCACCCCCTATCAGGCCTGGGAGCTAGAAAGGGCAGGGCTGAGTGTGAGTGATCAGACAGTCATCCAGGTCCAGCAGGGCAAGGGCTGTGGAAGGGCCACGCTAGGGCCACAACCAGGTCATAAAGCTCTGCTCTTGGGGGCAGGTAGAAGACCAGGGCTACGTCATTTCCATCTGAATTGCTCAGCTTCTCACTAACCTATTTATACTCTCACCCTCTTTCCAAAAGGGTTTAAGGAGGCCTTAAAATTCAGCAGGGGACAACACCAAGGGAGGAGGAGCTGGAAGGAAGGGACCTGCAGGGTCCTGCTGTCGCTGGCTGTGCTCTGCCCTCCAGCCACTGCCCACTAACAAGGCAGGCCACCGGGCTCAGGACTGCCACCGACAATTAGAGATGGCTGCTCTAGGGCGCCCCTCCCCAATGCTGGGCTGCCCAGGCACTTCTGAAGGTCAGGCAAACTTGGGGGCAGCGGGCCTGTCCGTTGTCCTGGTGGCCTATTCAAGCCTGAGTCCTTCAACCCACAAGACAGCCACCCTGGAAGACACCAGGCAGACCTGTGTGCAGGGCTGGGGTGGAGGGAACCCGGTACCTCGCAGAGCCCAGGGTGCTGGCGGCACTCAGTGGTACTACAGAAGGACAGGCACCTGGTCACAGGGACAGGTCTTCTGTGGGAAGGGGTGGGCTTCCTGGAGGAAGAGCCCTGAAGTGGGTAGGATTCGCAAGGAGACCAGGGCAGAGGGTACAGAGTGGGGGCAAAGGCAGGAGGCACCAAGGGTCAAGTGTGGACACCCCAGGAGAGATGGGCCTCCATAGAGGAGGGTGCCAAGGTTCAACTAAAGTGGTCATGAGTCGCTCCGCTCAGGGCCCTGGCGCCCCCTCCCCAGCTACTCCTTGGCCAGCCACTGGGGTCAGCGCAGGCCGCTCGAGGCCGTGGGCCGGCCCCTCCAGCGGGTCTAACTGCAGGCGACGCCGATTCCGCTGCGATCCAAAGTCCCCTTTAAAAGTTTGTCCCGGAACAAAACCCCTCTCTCCGCCCCGCCGTGAGAATCGGGGCCATCCCCGAGGGAGGCTCTGAGGACAGGAGCGGCTGCCCTCCTCAACCCCTTCGGAAACAACAATGGGCGACCGGACGAAAGAAAAGCAGGGAACCAAGCGTGGAAAATCCCCCAGTCTTGCAATGTCAACTGCTGGGCGGCCGGCCGGCCAGCGGCGGCCGTGCTGCCCCCGCGCGCCCTTCCGTGGGACTGCACGCCCGGGAAGGAGGAGCGCCGTGGGTTGATCTCCTGGTTCTCAGACTCTGAGGACGCGTGGCGTGTAGGGAAGGAAAGCTTGCGTTTGGGTTCTGAGGCTATTTTAGATTCAAAAGAATTTCCATTTCATTACCGAAGCCCGAAATCGTATCGCGGCTTGCACTTTCCCGGAGCAGAAGTACAATGACTTGCTTTATTTGATCATCGCATCCCACCACTAGCCGTGTTCTTTTCTTTTTCTTCTACAGTAAGTCAGAGATCATATATTAAAGAATTTATGAAGTGGATATTCAGAGAACAAAGATAGTCACAGAGCGGAAGAGCTGCAATTGCTTTTCCCTGAACTCTGAAAACACTAAGGTCTGGGCGCTGCCTCCAGCAAACAATTAGCCCTCCTGTAGTCACTGGCAATCTTAGGACTGTGGGGAACGTTGGGTACCCGCAGGTCAAACAGTGGGAGAACACAGACAGCAAGTGACAGGACCCACTAAGTGCGAAGGCACTTGGCTGTGCTGGGACTTCACCTGAAATCCACAACTGCCTTTTTTTTTTTTTTTTTAAGCTTATTTCTTTATTTTGAGAGGGGGAGGGGCAGAGGGAGAGAGAGAGAATCCAAAGGAGGCCCCCACTGTTAGCGGGTCTTGATCATGACCTGAGCAGAAATCAAGAGTCAGACCTTAAGTGACTAAGCCACCCGGTGCCCCAACACACAACTGCCTTTCAATGTGTGTGTTTCTGCCAATTTGTCGGGATGAGACTGAGGGTCCAACACACGGGGTCAGTTGATGGAGCACCCAGCTCCCCAGGGTTAGGCAGAGTCGTGTCCACCCTGCTCCCAGATGTCCACTGATTCATTGAAGCAACTTGACTTTTAGGATCAGTGGCTCATCGGATTGACTTGGAGGTGTGAGGAAAGCATCTACAGCCTTGGGGGTCTCACAGTGCAAGTGCAGCACTTAAGTCAGAGGGGAAAATTGAGTAAAATCCTGGAGGCAACTTGGATTCTCCTCCTAGAAGAATTCTAGGAATGAAAGGCTTCCTGGCTAAATAGGGGGTTTCCCTGTCAGCTATGCTGGCAAGTACGAAGCTGAATTACACAGCTTCCGGTGGGGGGGGGGGCTGTTATCCAGGGACCTGGCCGCTCTGGTTCCCATCACAGCTCACAGGAGGGGCACCCACCCACGGGGGACCCTGTGTCAGGCCTTTCTTCTCCTTCTTTCTCTCTAGGCCTCAGTTTCCCCATTCCATGAGGCACAAGATGGAAACCCAGGACAAGCACAGATGGGTTCAGTGGCCTTTCAGTAATACTCCAGCTCTCTCTTGAACATTCTGCACCCAATTCCCTATCTGGCAACAGAGACTGTCGTTGGGAGCTGAGGAGTGGCCTTTCTAGACCATCTCACTGCCCCCCCATTCAGCCTTGGCATCTAGCCTGGGGGAGCTGAGGTGACTACAGGGGTGAATACGGGCTGGACTCTGAAGCCAGACAGCCCAGGATCAGAACCTTGACTTTCTTAAGACTGAGAGAGGGTTGGCCCACCCTGTGGTCTCCATGCCTGGCCCAGATACTCAGGCCTCAAGGATGAGGGGGCATATCCGGCAGTCTTTTGTTCAGGCTCTAACCATCCTGCTGCTGTGGGTCAGGAAGAGGTTGTACTGGAGAGAGGAGACCACCAGCCAGCCATGTGACCTTGCCCAGGGTCTTCACCCATCTGAACCTCATTTTCCTATTCTGTGAAATGGGTATTATAGTCTGGCCTACAGGCTTGCCAATTAGATTGGAAATGACATACCTATGATGCCTAGTACTCAGTAGTTCTGGATAATAAGCAGGCTTAAGCATAATTTACCACTTGGTGGAGGATTGTCATCTGGGTGCCTAGGAGTTTGACCCAGGGAAGCTCTGCCCTCAGTATCTGGGCTGCTGCCTTCAGGCCCATGAAGGGAGACTCCCTAGGCCTCAGCCCAAAACAGCGACCAGTGAGTGCAGGCAGAGGCAGGCAGCTAGCTGCAGGCACAGCACAGAGCCAGCCCCCACTCCTGGCAAAAATGAATCATCACTGAGGAAGCCTGGCCCAAATGCCCCTGGCCCCAGGGGGAGGGTCGGTTTTAAAGCAGCTTCAGTTTGGGCAGGGACTTGGGCCCTGGACCCCCCACCCCCACCCCGCCCCAGCTGCTCTAGCTCACTCTGCATCCTGTTCAGGGTGCTGCACCAGACCATCTGGAGCTGATGCCCCTCCAGCCCCTTGTGAAAACCGCATGCTTCTCTGTTAGGTGGGTTTTGGAGCATTGGTGGTTGTTTTCCAGTTCTCTGGGTTTGCTTCCAAGAGGGTTTTCTGTTGTGATTTATTTTTTAACAGTTTACTGAGGCATAATCGACAAACCCTCCCATCCCCCCAAATCCACCATGCTTTCAGGAGCCCCAACAGAAGCAAAACAGGGTAACCCCTCGCAGGGGACGATGATGTGCGTGTCCCAACCCACCCCAGCTCTATTCTGACAGGTCATTTCACACCCCAGCTCACCTCCTGCTCCGTGGAGGTCAAGGCCAGTGCCCTACCCTAAATGTGGTGGGCCAGGTGGGGGTCGGTCTGATGAGGAACTCCCCACGTGGTGTAAGCCAGGAGGCTTGAGCGGAGAGTGGACCACAGGGCAGGGAGGCCCGAGGCGTCCCTGAGGGCACCACCAAAAACAGGACAGGGCCAGGGCTGCCAGACAGACCGACCTCCCAAAGATGAAAGCTGGAATGTTTTGTGGACTTTCACAATTTTAAACATGGGCTCAACACTTTATAACTTTTTCGTTGGGGTTTTAATAAACATGGAGGGGGAAATGCACATTGTCTGAACCTCCTTTCAAAGAAGAAGGGACTGCATAAAACTGGGCCTTAGGCCTCTGCGGACACCTCAGTATCTCTCCAAGAGGGACCCCGGGTCATTGTCCCAAAACCACGAGGGAGGGGGGTCCCGATCGCGAGCGCGCGCCCAGAACTCTGCGCCCCCAGCCCTCCCTTCTCTTCGTCTCGCTCTGGCCCCACCGCCCGCAGGTCGCACCAATGGCAGTTCGGCCTCGGCCCTCTCGCACTTGGAACTTTGAAGCGCCCAGCGTGCAAGGTCAGTGGCTTTCCTCCGGAGGAGCGCGGAAGGGTAGTCCACGCGCGGCCGGAACGTGGAGGGAGGGGGCCCCAAGCGCCAGAGGTGCCGGCCGCTGCGCTCCCCGCTCCTGCCCAGAAGGGCCGCCGCGCGCCTGCTCCCCGATTCCCCAGTCGCTCCCCGCCCCCACGCCCCGGCCTCCCTGACAGCAATCAGTTCCCCATCTGGCCGCTGCCCGAGACCGGGTCCCGAGCCCAGCACCGGTCTGAGGCCCCGCGAGCTCCGGGGGGCGGAGCCGAGAACCCGCGCGGGCGGCGACGGCAAGAGGCGCCGCGGGGGCGGGCCGGGGGCGGGCCGGGGCGGGGCGGCGGCGGACTGCGGAGACGCGGCGGCGCGCGGGGCGGCGCAGAGCGTTCTCGGCGCGGCGCGGCGCGGCGCGGAGCAGAGCGGCCGGCGGCGGGCCGCAGGGGGCGCGGGCTGGGGCCGGGGCCGGAGCAGAGCCGGAGCCGAGCCGGGGTCGGGCCCGGGGAGCCGGAGCCGGGGCTGAGCGGAGAGCAGCCATGGCGCCGCGCAGGGCCGGGGCCCGCGCCGCTGCGGGCGGCCTGGGCGCCGAGTAGCCGGGCCGGGCCGGAGCGCGGGCGGCGGCGGCGGAGGAGGCAGCTGCGCCCGCGCCCCCCCGCCCTCCCAGGCCCCGCGCCCCGCGCCCGGGCCGCCGGCGATGGTGACACATGCGGCGGCGGCGCGCCGGCGGCAGGACCATGGTTGAGCGCGCCAGCAAGTTCGTGCTGGTGGTGGCGGGCTCAGCGTGCTTCATGCTCATCCTGTACCAGTACGCGGGCCCGGGGCTGAGCCTGGGCGCGCCCGGCGGCCGCGCGCCGCCCGACGACCTGGACCTCTTCCCCACGCCCGACCCGCACTACGAGAAGAAGTACTACTTCCCGGTGCGCGAGCTGGAGCGCTCGCTGCGCTTCGATATGAAGGGCGACGACGTGATCGTCTTCCTGCATATCCAGAAGACCGGTGGCACCACCTTCGGCCGCCACCTCGTGCAGAACGTGCGCCTTGAGGTGCCCTGCGACTGCCGGCCCGGCCAGAAGAAGTGCACCTGCTACCGGCCCAACCGCCGCGAGACCTGGCTCTTCTCTCGCTTCTCTACGGGCTGGAGCTGCGGGCTGCACGCCGACTGGACCGAGCTCACCAACTGCGTGCCCGGCGTGCTGGACCGTCGCGACCCCGCCGCGCTGCGCACGCCCAGGTGAGCGCCCGGAGCGGCAGGGTCCCAGCTTGCGGCTGCAGCCCCGGGCCATGCCCCCGCCGGGTTGTCCTGGGCCCGCACTGCCCTCGCCGTCCCCCCTCTCCTGTCCTCCCCGCGGGCCGCTTGTGGACCCCCTCCCGACCTGCTGGGAGCCCAAGGCTCCCAGTTGGTCCTCTGCAGCCCGGCCCGTAGTCACCCTGCCCTCTATTCTCACCTTCTCCGCGTCGCCTCTCTACTTTTTTCCTCCACCGCTCCCGCCCCGCCGGCTGCGCATAGCCTCGGTTTCCCTCGGGTCACTGGCCACTGCCCTGGGGATATCACTTGCCTTGCACCGCGGGCCAGTGTATAATCTGGCTCTCCCCAGCAGCGGGTCCAGGCTGGCCTTGCGTGGGTCGGGTGGGAAAGTGGGTTCCTTGGTGTGTGTAGCCCACCTGCAGTGTTCGCTTACCATGGCCGCTCGCATACCCAAAGCAGAAGTGAGACAAGTGAAGTGCCTTTCCGCCTGCACCTGTGAGCCCCCCAGCCCCCCAACCTGCCTTGAGAGAGCTGGGGAGGAGCTGCCAGGGAAGGGGGTTGGCTCTGCCTGCCGTGTGTGCATGTAGAACAAAGGCCTGAGTGTGACCTGGGGCTGGGGGCGGGGAGGAGGCAGTGCTGCCTGTGCTCACAGTTGGGCCAGAACCAGTTGGCAGCTCCCTCCGAAAGAGGAGTGCAAAGGAACAGCTAGGTTAGGGGAGCTGAGTTGGTCAGGGGGACCTGTACAGCCACATACTTTGCTTGGGAGCCCCCCATTTCTGTGGAGGTTAGAGGCACAGGGCTGACCTCTGGGGGACAGCTTTCCTGCTGAGTACACTGTAGCCACAACCCTGGAGGCCAGGCTGGGTTTCCAGTGCTTAAAATTTGACTTCTCTTCCTCCAGCTCATATTGGTGCCCTAGGGGCCTTTTCCCCAAGACGTCAGGGCTGGGGAAGGCCGGGAGTGAGATCTTGTTGCCTGCCTTTTGTTTATCTTCCATATTTGCCTCAGGACTGCACTTACAGACAGGCTGGGGGTAGGATAGCTTCTGTGACCTCTGTAAATCATGTTTGTTGGCATACTTTTGGGTCAGGAGGGTGCAGGGTCCCTGGTGTGTTTGGAGGATAAAGGTTGGGTATCTCACGAGTCCAGAGCTGAACGTGGTCCATGGCATTGCTCTTCTGTTCAGTTCTTCAGTCCTTTTCATGTGGTCTTTCCTGGACTGTGAGGAAATGAGGGCCCTAGAGCTGAGGGCACAGGTCATCTTACTTTGCCTTGGCTGCCCCATCCCCTGCTCCTAGCAGCTCGGAACCTGAGAGGTGATGTTCCAGGTCTCTTAAGGCCCCAGTGGTTACAAATCTACCATTCCAAAGCCCTTAAATCCTTGCTTCCTGTACAGCACTTGGTGTGCTTTCCTGGTGTGATCCAGCCACTCTGTACTAGACTGAGCCAGGTCTGGGGTTGACACACCAGGGCTGTAGGCTCTAAGAACTAGGCACTGACCAAGCCACATAGGCCTCCTCCTTTTCTGCAGGAGTGAGGATGGGGGTGGGCACTATCCTGTCTGCTAGAGGGAATTAGCTTGGGCGAACCCCAGAGGGGACAGTGTGCAGAACCTGTTCTGGGGGCTGCCTAGAGGCCTGAATCCAGTTTGTACAACCGGACGCCCTTCCTGCAGCCTGTCTCCTGAGGCTGTTTCCCTTCAGGTCACCAGGATGAAGGGCCCCTGACCTCCCTTCTCTGGAGTCTGTCCACCAGAGCAGGAGGCCCAGCCACCCTTCCAGACAAGAGTGGGGGGACCAAGTGGAGCAGATGGGGCCCCCCAGGTGCTGCACGAGGGAGGCCCAGCACCGCCCCACTCAGGGTGGGTGTCTGAGCAAGAATAGAAAAAGCCGTGCCTAGTCAGCCGATGCCTCTTGCTGTGGTGGGCTGCCAGCCCCTCTGCCTAGAAGTTGCTGTGCTCAGCAGCATGCTGGCCCAGTGGAGGAGGAGTTTCCGGGGTTCGCAGGAGGCCTCCCTCTGCTGTCCACTCTGGAGTGGGCTGTGGTGTGAGGCAGGTGACAGAGCATCGTCTTCTGTGCGCTCTCCCCCCCCTTCATTTCTGTTCCAGGCGCTAGGTAGATTGCTTTTTTAATGAGCTTCCCTGAGAGGCCAGGGTAATCTTGGCTTTGTGCATTTACAAGCCCATCCAACTGAGGTTCACTTGCTGAGTGTTCCCCTCATCTGGAGCTGGACCAAGGTACTTCGAAGGTCAGCATGCAGTTCTCCCATCTGTCCCCCGACCCCCAGCCCAGCACCTCTCTGGATGAATTCGTCAGTGCCCAGATTCTGTGGGATCTCTGGTTTCGGGAACTCCAGATTTCACCCTCACCCTCCTTCCAGCAGGCTACGGCTTGCCTTCCCCATGGCCCTGAGGGTGCTGGAGTGACCACATGGCTGGTTAACTGGAGGGGGGGGGAGCCTCCAAGAGCTGCCCTGACAGGTCCCTGGGTGTCTGGGCCTAGGGTGAGGACCCTTCCTTTCTCCCTGGGTTCCAGGGCCAAGCATGTTGCAGGGCTTGGATGAATGCCTCCCTGCCATGAGGTGTGCTTTTAGAAACTCCGCCAAGCCTCTTGCAGCTCCTGGTGCTAGTGTCTGCAGTATTTGGGGGCCTAGAAGAGGCAGGCCTTGTGGCTCAGGGAAGTGGGGGTTTCTGCGGCTCCAGAACTGCCCCATCACACAGCGTCAGCCTCGGGGGTTCTAAGCTGGGCAGGTGTTGAGGTGACAGACTTCAAGGTGAGGAAACACACCTTCCCGGAATACAGTTTTCAATTTCTAACAGTGGTTTCTTCCTGAGTTAAAAGAGGAAAAGACATATGAGCCAAGTGTCTGTAGGTCCCTCTTATGTCCTGTGTCCACTGAGGGGGCTGCCACACCTGACCTGCTAGCATCAGTCAATGTGCTTGAAAGCCACCCCCCCCTCCCCACCCCACTCCAGGAAGCACTGACCTTGGAGCAGCGCAACAGGCAGGTATTCAACTGCTGCCAGGGGCCACTTTGATTAGAGTCTCAGCACCCCATGCTCCTGTGTCGCTTCAGAGACTCGTAGAAGTGCTCCTAAGAGCCAGAATGTCTCTCCTACCTCTCCCCATGTGCCTGAAGGGGACAGTCAGGGCCTTGCCTGGATTGCCCCAGAAATGTTCCTGAAATTGTGGAGGCTTCATTTGGAGCCCCCTTGGGCATTTGGGTCCCAAGTATGACTTCCAGGCCGCCTCCCTGGCTCAGCCAGGCCCTCTGTGCAGCAGTCCCCCACCCCCACCCCAGGAGCCCCTGGTGGGCTCCCTGCAATCTATAATGTTGCCATGTAGAAGCAGCATTGGTAGCCTGTGTCCTCTTAGCCCTGGTCACCCACCCTCCACTCTCCTGAATTCCTATCTGTGTTCCAGAAATCTGCTGTCAGCTCAGCCTTTGCTACCTTGTGCCCCAGCATGCTGTGCTCTCTGCCCACTGCTGCTGGGTCCTCCTCTCCCTTCAGCCTCAGCTCTGCTGTCCCTTCCTCCAGGAAGCCTTCGCTGCCAGCACCCTGCTGCCTTAGATGCCACTGGCCGTCCTTCATCTGCTATGCTGGCATGTCCACAGCACATTGGCACTGGCCAGATGACGAGTGGGTACTGCCCACGTGTTGGTACCAACTAGAATGTTCTCTTCCTGGTCCCGCACCCTCTGCAGGAGCTGTGCCCTTCCATGAGTCTTTTAGTGAATCAGGTTCAAGTCAGCCTTGAGTACAGTGCCAGTCCCACAGGGCTTCAGGGGCCCTCAGTGGGCCCAGCCAGCTTGGGCAGACTTAAGATTGGGCATTTCTGTGACACTTCTTTCTGTGGCACTCCACACCCAACTTGCCTTCACAGTTACTTTCTTACGTGCGATCAAGGGACAAAACCCACGTTTGCCTACAGCAGGACAGATGTTAACCAGAGCCCATGACTAGGACCCATATATAGGGCCTAGCCCCCTAGGGGACCTGGATAGACTGTCATCATGGCCTGAATCACCTGCGGAGGCCTTGCCTGGAGATGAAGGGAATCTGAGATCAAGACGTTCAGAATTAGGGGGTGCCCAGGTGGTTCAGTCAGTCAGGTGTCGACTTTTGATTTACTCTTGATCTCAGCTAATGGTCATGATCTCACAGTTTGTGAGTTCGAGCCCCACATTGGACTCTGCCGACAGCATGGAGCCTGCTTAGGATTCTCTCCCTCCCTCCCTGCCCCTCTCCTGCACGGATGCACCCCTGTGCTCGCCCTCTCTCTATCTTTCTCTCTTTCAAAATAAATTAATAAACATTAAAAAAGAAAAGATGTTCAGAATTAGATTTTCATTCATATTGAAAACAAAACTTTTTAGGCAAATGCATGAGAAGGCAAATTTTTAAATAGCTTACTGATGATTATTTTGAATGGTTCTTCAGTTTGTAGAATTCTCTCTGTAACTCGTGTTTTCTTTAAAGCACCTGAGAGTTGCAAGACCAGGGCTTCCTGTCCTTTTAGGCACCTCACTTGTAAAACCTGGGGCTGTGTAGAGTGGGCTGGCCCACTGTACTGTGCCGGGGCCTGCTCTGCTGTGGGGACTGTCGCTCCTGGGTCAGAGAGCCCTGGGGACAGTGGCCCAGCTCCCGCCCCTGGGGCCTGTGAGGCTCCTTGTCTTTTTCTTTCTTTCTCCATTGGAGGTCTGAGAGGTTTGCTGCTGATCTTGAGGAGTAGCAGGTGATCAGGTCAGGGTGGTTGGGGGGCTTGGTTTTGTCATCCTTAAAGGACCTGAAGTCTTTTTCTTTCACATCTCATGGTTTTGTTGTTGTTGTAATGACTGTGTGATAATTGAGAGGAAAACATAAAAGAGAAAAGTAAACTCACTGTATTCCTCATGCACATCTTTTTTTTTTTACACTGTAATTGAAACCATAATATAAATTTTCTATAAATGTTGTTCTTTGTTATTAAAAATTTACTATTTTAGTAGCTGCAGGTGACACCCCCCCCCCCCCCCGCTGGGTGTGTTGTTAGTCCTGCTCTGTCGTTAAATGTGCAGATTTCCTGTCTCTGGCTCCTATAAGTAATGCTGTAGTGGGTGTCGTTGTGTGCAAATGTTTTGCGTAGCTCTGATTTCCTTTGTAAATTCCTAGGAGTGGAATTTCTGAGTTGAATGATCTGCAGGTTTAAATGCTCTCAGCATAAACATTAGGTTACTTTTCGGAAAGTCTGCCCTTACCATGTTGCCGCATGTGGTATTTGAGTGCCCGCTTGAGCAGCACCTTGGTTGGTATTGGATATCGTTGTGGGTGTGAAAAGAGTTTACTTTTTTAAACCAGCAAAATGTGTCTATCTGTGGTTTTTATCTAAAAGCCCTGCTTGGTGCATGCACTCTTGGGGGTTGGGGAGGGGTCATGTCCAGTCTCCCCAAACACCTGCTCATCTGGCCACAGCTGTTGGCTTCAGCCCCTGCTGGGAGAGCCAGGTGCAGCTCTGACATCTGGGGTCTGAAGGAAAGGCGTGGTGGGCTCTGGGGACCCAAATCCAAGGAAGCCAGAGTCCAGAGAGGGAAGGGTGCAGATAGGCTAGCTCTTGTCCCCCAAGCACTGGGTGGCTTCTTGGAATGGGTCATCTTATGTGGCCCACCACCCCAATAATGCAGGTATCTGATGATTGTCCCAGTTTTCCACATAAGGAAGTCAAGGCCCAAGAAAGTTGGGGAACTTGCAGAGTCCCTCAGCCTGAGCCAGGAGCTGATGCTGAGATGTCTGTTCCGAAGCCTGTGTGTCCCGCTCCACCCCACCCCCAGGCGGGAAGACTGTCTTTGGGTGAGAACAATAGCCAGCAGTTCAGTCAGACCAGCCAGGTTCAGCACATGCGGCTCCCCAGACCCAGAGCAGACACAGGCAATTTCACAGGCAGACCTGTGTCGTTAGTTTACTGGAAAACATCTGGTGGCCTTCACCAGAGTAGCAGCAAGACAAGAATCAGGCCGCATCCTCTCGGCTCCAGCAAGGGAGAGCCGATGCTGGCACTGCTGGCAGCACTCAGGGGGGCCCCCAGCACAGCCCGGCCAGTGGGCCCACCCCCACCCCCACCCAGTGCCCGTTGCAGGTTGTTCCCAGGTGGTCGTGAGGGCCCGCAGCCAGCAGCCCGCCACCTGGGCCTGCTGGAGAGGTGGTGTGATTCCGGCCAGGATTCAGTTCAGCTGGTCTTTGGAGAGGATGGGAAGCGGGAAGGGCACTCAGGCTCCCTCCCAAGAAGATGGTTTCTGAGTACTTCTCCTCAGCAATTACCGATAACCATGTGGACGCTTCTCATTGGCAGCCCTGCTCTCCTCTTCCTTGAGGTCTGCACGTCGGCCTCACTTGCCAGCACTCACAGCTGAGGAGATGTGTTTGCAGGAAAGTTATCTCTCCAGACTCTCGTTCTTGCCTCTTCCGGAACTCCATTGGCTCCTTCTCTTCCTATTAAGCTTTTGCTCTCTGTTTGGGTTGCCAGGGGTGAGATGCTGTCCCAGCTACAGAAAGACAGGGGCCCAGGCGTTAGGGTCCAATCTGCCCCTGGATGTAGGCCTCACTTTCGGCCTATGGGACTTGTGGTCTCATTTCTCTGTTCCTCCCTAGGTAAAATGTCCCCTCCCTGGTGTGGCTGTGTTCCAAGTCGCTAGCTGGCAGGGCTTGCTATTCTGGAAGTGTGGCATGCACATACCCATCCACCAGAGAGTTAACTGTGCTAATCCCGGGCTGCGGGACCTGGGCAGACATTAGAGGATGTCTGTGTTGGGCAGGCGGGCGGTGGGCATGGGCTGTCCAGCCGCTGATGACCACACACACACACACACACACACACACACACACACACGTCCTGCCCGGCCTGGGCCTAGGGCCTGTTTGCTTTGATGAGGGAACAGAAGCCAGCCAGGCGTCCTTTCTGTCCCACAGCTACAGCTGCCTCTGGCCAGACTCCGGCCAGCCAGCAGCCCTTCCCTGCAGTGTTGACTGCTTTCCACCACTCTTGAGGCTCCGTCCCGAGTGGCCGGACTGCTCAGAGGCCTCACCCCCACACAGGCTGTTGGTCCATTCATTCACTCAGCCAGCCACGCTGGGGCTGCAGCCTCAGTTCACCAGGGCCACCTGTGGGGACTGATACACCGAGTTCCACATGGCCACTGCAGGACCTTATAGGCCCTCTCTATGTAGATGGGTCTCTGAGGCTGCAGGGGAGGACGGGCACATATGGGACATGCTCTTGGATTCCTTTCATGCAGCCCAGGAAGCAGCCAGGGGCCTCTGGAGAGAACTGGAAGAGGAGAGAGGAGTCCCCTGGGCAGCCTCTCTCACCTTGGGTCTGAGCCAGTGGGTCTCGTGGGCACAGTGAAACATCTCTGTGAGATTGTTTCTGCATCTCAAAAACAGGGGTATGGAGTTTGTTGTTTGGTTCTGTAGAAGAACCAGGGACTTGTCATCCGTGACCACCTGTGGCCACACGGTTCATCCAGCCCCAGATTGTGTTCGTGTCTTGTTGGAGCTGTGGTCACTCTAACCCCTTAGATTCTGTGATCCTAGGTGGGACACAGGCCTCATGGCCCAGGAGTGGGGCCCAGTTCCTCGTCTATAAAGTGGAGTGTCGGTGGCTTGCCACAGCACAGCATGAGGCTAGCTGTGGTGTCAGGGCTGTGGTGGCGGGGCTCTGGGGAGAGGCAGCCCCCGACAGCCGTGCATCCAGCCTTTCTGTGAGGGCCACATGTGAGCAGCACAGCTGCCTCCGCGTGTTTACACGGGCAACGTTAAAAGACCCACGCGGGGGGAGGGGCAGGCGTTGCAGCAAATCAATAATTGTCTGGAAAGATAGTAACTCGAGAGATTAAAACTCTGGGGCTAATTGTTTATAAAGCTGTGGAGTCAAAGGAGGTCAATGGCTAGGCAGGAGCTGGGGACCCAGGTGTCTCTGGAGACTGATGCATCAGGGTGGACACTTGGACATCTGACCTCTTGAGTGACACCAGTCTGGAACCTGCATACACCCAGAACTCTCTGAGCCTCGTTTTCCTTGCCTGCCTGGGTGTGGCAAGAGGCCGTGAACGAGCCAGACCCCAGCAGATAGCCAGCTCCAGAAGCTTCTCACTGCCCACCATGGCACATAAGGATGGAGGCTGTCCACAGGCAGCCCAGCAGCAAAGAAGCCAGCTGGGAGGAAACAGCTCAAAGCAGATGGGAGAGCAGTAACAGCAGGCTGCCAGGGTGGACAGCAGAACAAGGGTGGGGGCTCAGGCTTAGAGCCAGACCAGCTGGGTCAAATCCCAGTTCTGCCACTCACAGGCTGTGTGACCTCTGTGCCTCGGTTCCCCCTTCTGTAAAATGGGCATAGTGACAGTACCTGCCTCAGAGGTGGGTACTTGGAACTGTGCCTGGTGCTGGAGACTTTTTTTATAAGAGGCCACGGTGCATCCCCTCTCTCTGGGGTTAGGGAAGGGGTCCTTCAGGACCAGCTAGGTTTTCGGCTCCTGTCTGGGTCAGCTTGAGGGCCGGCAGGGGGCTTCCTTACAGCATCTGTGGTCTAGGTAGCTAGGGTCCCAGTATCTGGGACAGCCACCAAGTATCACTGGCCTTCTGATGTGACAAGCTGAGATGTGCTGTGCCTCAGCCATGAGGGTCCCCTGCTCACCCGGGGCTGTGGCATTGGGGACCACCCTGTTCCTTCCCATCAAGGGCTTTGCCGAGCTTGCTCCCTGGATGTCCAGAAAGCCCCCGCCCCCGTTCCACAGCCCGGACACAAGTGGCACTGTAATCATGGCCTGTGGGAACAGTGCAGGCTGGCCCTGCTGTCTGCGGCTCGTGTCAGCAGCAGCTCGCCTGACTGTTCCTCTGAGAACCCTCGACACGCAGCCTGGAGCTGCTTGCTCAGTGACAAGGGCAGGAATGAGGGTGGGGGGGACTGTGGCCAAGCACAGAGAGGCCTACCTGCCTCCCGGAGAATCCAAGGGATGTGGTAGTTCTTCCCCCTCACTGGACCCCCATCTGTCCTGCGCCTGGGCTGTGCTGCTGACCCACAGGCGTTGACGGGTATGATGTGGCAGGCTCATGTTTTGACTTGGTGGTGGCTGTGATCTGTGTCACCGGCACCCCTGTCCTCACTGCAGGCTGAGAGTTGAACACAGGGGTCCCAAGGGAGCCCTGCTGTGGCTCCCGGCTGCCACCCACCCCCGTCACCACCGTCTGCATTTCATGCTTTTCAGCACGCTTTCTTATACTTTCACTGCAGATGTGTATCCCTTGAACAGCATGTAGGGCTGTTGACGCACTTTCCAGAACCCGCATCAGGCTGTACTTGACCTTCTGCAACTTGCTTTCTACTTGATTTCTGAAGAAATCTCATCCTTGTTGTTGAGATTTATCCACATTGGTCCATGACATGCATATTTAATTCATCGACTGCTGGATTTAACATCAAGTTTGTCTAGACACATCTCTTTTTCTCCCGTGCTTTGTTGCAGACAGGAGTAGCGTCTCACAGGCCAGGTGGCAGTGGCCAGGCCTGGCCACCCTTCCTCACATGTCCCTAGGAGTGGGCTGGAGGACAGGTGGTCCGCCCTCAGCCCTCTTAGAGATGACTGCTGCTCTCCAGACTGGCTCCTCAGACCCCCAGCACCATGCCTGAGGTTCCCCACCATGGGGCCTGTAAGACACGGTCCTCTTTGCCAGGCCAGCAGCTGTGAGCTGGACCGCTGTGGTCCTAGCACATGTACCCGTGACTGGTGAGACGGGCATTCTGTTATGTGGCAGGTTTCCTCCCTGCCATCTACCTATTTGTGTCCCCAGGCTGTTTTCTGCCCTGAGGGATGCTTTGTCTTCTTAGTGTATCCTAGTTTGAAGCCCTGTGCATGGTGTGTTGGCCAGACCTCTCCTTCTAACTGTCCTTCCACACTGCCTATGGTCCTGGGCATTTGGTTTACTGATGCACAGGTGCGGGCCAGGTGGGCCTCTGTTCTGCAGCCAGTGGCACCAAGTGCACTTGCAGGGGAAGGAGGGAGTGTACCTTGTGACCTCTAAACCCCTCTGGGGCCGCTTGTGGTTGGAGCTCAGCCAGAAGCCCAGCAGACTGAGTAGATAGACAGATGGCCGGCTAACCAGCCATCCTTCCTGCAGCAGGAATACCCCCAGGGCCTTCCTTGGAAGCCCTCAGCAGCACCTCGCCAGTGGTGGTGGGAGCCCAGCCCAGAAGGCCAAACAAGTAGTCAGTCTTCCTGCCTGGCGTCTCACGCCCATTGATCCTGGTTTGTTGGTTCCTGTGAGGTTGGATTGGAAAAAGGATCCTGAAGTCAAAAACGGAGCCTGGAGCCCCCTGCTCTGAAATCATGGGAGTCTCCTTCCCACACGATGGAAATCTAGGCAGGGCTTTCCCGGGGTGAGATCTACCTGTGTCACCCCGCAGCCTGGCCGAGGAGCCAGACATCACTGCCTCCAGCCTGGTGCCTAGTCCCATCTGCTGTAGCCACACACCAGAGCTACCTCTACATGGTTCTCCTCTGTAGGTGAGCTTCCTGCACCGCCCCCCCTTGTCATCCCAGGGGCCTTGGAATGTTCCCCACGTGGCCCCAGCCCCTTATGTGCAGCATTTGCTTCTGGACCACGTCCCCAGTTGGCCCGGGAGGAGTGGCCCATAAATCATCGTCCATCTGAGAATTCACTCCTGCCACCGCAGGGCTCTTAGGGCCCCAAGAACAAACATGGGCAGCGGGTGAGCATCTCCCCTCTGAGTTATGAGCCTTAAAGCCTTAAGTGTAAATATTTACATTTCTGGAGCATCGGTGTCCTTGGGAAAAGAGGAGCAGCAAACTCAAGTTTCACATTTGCGTTACAGCAGCATGAGGCAGGATGGGGTATCATCTTGGAGCAGTAGGCAGGGGGCATTTTCTCTGGTTCACAGTCCCCGTGGGGGGAACTTGGCACCAGCAGCAGGAGGAAGTCCTCCAGCCAGATCGCAGCTAATGGAGCAGGGCTTGGGGAGGGGAAGTTGCTGTGCCGCGTGCAGCCTGCTTACTGGGCGTACGCTGTGCTGGGGAGAGCGACGAGCAGGTGTCCTAGCCTGGAGGGCACAGCACAGAGTGACTGCGGCAACCTCCACACTCGCTCATGGCCAGGCCACCCTTGTTTATGCCTCGCTGTCAGGGGCTCCACTCGCAGATGAGGAAACTGGGGCTCAGAGAGCCTAAATAACTTGTCACCCAAGATCACACCTGGCAGAAGTGACATTCACACGCAGGTCTGCGGCCACAGGGTTTCCTGTTGACCCCTCCCCACGATTCCCTCCCAGGAGGGAGAGCCAGGCGTCACCTGGGCACAGGATTCAAGCCCAACATGCTGCCTACCTATGGGGAAGCAGAGTGGCTGCTCCGAGGATCGGCTTTCCCAGGAGTCCAAGATGGTATAGTGGTGAGGGCAGGTGGAACAGGGAGGGCACAGCAGACAACTTCCCAGGGGAGTCTGGAGGTTTCTTTTTTTTTTTTTTTTTCTTTCCTCAACGTTTTTTATTTATTTTTGGGACAGAGAGAGACAGAGCATGAACGGGGGAGGGGCAGAGAGAGAGGGAGACACAGAATCGGAAACAGGCTCCAGGCTCTGAGCCATCAGCCCAGAGCCTGACGCGGGGCTCGAACTCCCGGACCGCGAGATCGTGACCTGGCTGAAGTCAGACGCTTAACCGACTGCGCCACCCAGGCGCCCCATGGAGGTTTCTGATGTCACCTGTGAGAAGAGGCCCTGCCCAGGCAGGCACAAAGCAGGGGAGGAGGTGGGCCACTGCTTGAGTGTGTCTCCTGCCCTGCCTGGAGAGCCAAGGCCTCACCTGTCCTGCTTCAAACCCTGGCCACAGCCTTCTTCCCGCCCACCCCACTGAGCCTCCCCAGGGCCCCTCATCCCAAAGAGGAGCACAGACACCCCCCCCCCTCTTCTTTTCCCTAATGGCAGGCGGACAGGCAAGCAGGTCTGGGCCTGGGGCCCCTCATCCCAAAGAGGAGCACAGACACCCCCCCCCCCCCCCCCGTCTTCTGTTCCCTCGTAGCAGGCAGACAGGCAAGCAGGTCTGGGCAGTATGTTTTACTGGCACAAGTCCAGACAGAAGACTGCTTGTTGGCCCACCATCTGAGCCTGTGTAAGTTCAGGGCCTACCAAGTCCAGCTTTAACTCCATTCTACCCAAGCAGTCAGGAAGCCCAGTCCTGTGAGCGGAAGTTTGTTCCTTTGCTTTCCTGGAAGCTGGGCTGACAGTGTGCCCAGTAGAAAACACCATTTTTTTTTTTTTAGTTTATCCATTTTGAGAGAGAGTGCAAGCTAGGGAGGGACAGAGAGAGAGAATCCCAAGCAGGCTTCTTTCGCACTGTCAGCATAGAGCCCAGTGTAGGGCTTGTGAGATCATGACCTGAACAGAAAATTAAGAGTCGGACACTTAGCCGACTGAACCACAAAGGCTCCCCGGAAAACACCATTTTTACCAAGGAAAAGGTGGTCAGGTTTCAGCCAAGCGGATGAAAGGAGGGTGATGGGATTGATGAGGGGCTATTCACAGCAGGAGCAGATCCCCATCCTCAAGCAACTGAGGGGAAAGGGGACCAAATGGGCATCAGGCAGGGCTTCCCTCAGAGGCACAGAATGCCCATCAGGCCAGTAGAATCCCAGAATGTGAGAGCTTAGGAGGCCCTGCTAGGCTGATGCGTCCTTCTGGCTCATTCCACAGCATGGGCCCTCTCGCCTCGTGGAGCCCTTGATTTGCTCATCAGATGCACAGAAGACTCCAGAAGCAGAGACCAGCAGCCAGGGCCCTGGGCTCCCTCACACGCCACCACATCTGGGGGGGGGGGGCACTTTCTATGAGTCTCTGTCTGAGTCCCAGAGCAGTTCTGCATTTGGCAGGGGCTCCCCACAGACCAAAGAACCCCACGTGAGACTTGTTTGGCACAGCAAGGTTGAGCAGGCCCCTGTAATCCCTCTCTCTGCCCGCCCCCCAACCATGCATGCTCTCCCAGCCTGAGCCCTGCTGTCTCTGGCCACTGTGTCCATTTGGCTGCCAGGCCAGAGGCAGCCTGACATGGTCCCAGGGCTGCAGACAAGGTTGACTCTGGTCCTCACAGTGTGCACAAATGCAGTGGCAGATTTGGGGGTAACACCCGGCTTAGCAGGCCTTCTGCAGATTAACGCCCCTATCCATTCAGAACATCATATGAACTGTTACAGGTGATTTCCACAGGAAAGCCTCCCTAGAGGGGTCAGTGGGTTGCCAGAGAGCCTGGGATGATGGCCTGCAGCTACACGTGGCCTTCCCCAGCCTGCTTCAGCTCCCATCCCTGCTTGGGCCACTGAGCCAGCTGGCGTAGGGGCCTCACCCTTGCTGAGATCGTAGGAAACCCCAGCCTTGACCAGCATGGACTTTGTGTATAGAGCCTTGTGACTCATTTTAATTTGCTTTGCAAATTTTTACTGAGCCTTCATTCCATGGAGTCTTGAGAGGGGCACCAACATCAGATCGTGGTCCCCTCCTTTCTGTGCCAAGGCTGCCCAGCTGTGTCTGACAGGCAGCCCAGAGGTGGGAGTGCCCAGGAGTCTCAGCAGCTGGCAGGTCCCACGGATGGTACTGTCGGCTCCCTTGAGTTCATAACAGGGGTACTATGAGGGCCTTGACCCCTGGGGTGGTGTTTCTCCTGTCCATCTGCCAGGCCAGATGCAAGTCTTCTCCAGGTGATATCAAGTTGGGGGCCCTTCATACACATCTGGCTCTGGCTTTGGTCTGGGTGCACCCTGGACCCCCATTCGCTGTGCTGGGGATGTGCCACTGGCCTTCAGGGACCAGTGGGCCTAGGTGCAGGCACTGTCCCAGGTCACTATGAGGTGGCTCGGCTGTCCCATTACAGATGGGAGAGCAGAGGCCTCGAGAGCCCAGATGACTTTCCTTGAAGCCCCATCTGGGCCCTCCCCACACCCCAGGCTGCAGCTGCATGGCAGCTGTCGCTCTAGAGCCAGTCCTCAGATGTGGCGGTGGTCAGGGTAGGCCCCAGTTCTGCCCCCTTGCTGAGGGCAGACAGCCATGGGACGCACCCAGCCTCCTGGGCAGGGTCACCTGTCACCCACACCTCACCTGGTCCATCTCACGTGTGGCAAAGAGGAAGCTCAAGGCTATGGAAAAGTTTGTGCTTGGCCTGGAAGCCACGTTTTAAGTCTTTATTTTCAGGGTTTTTCCTGGAACAGCGGTACACACTGTAGTTCGGGATCTGGCCAGGGAGTCCTGGGCCCAGGACCTGGCACCCTCCCCCTGGCTGTGCCTCTCTGAGTCCCTCTGAAGCAGCAGCGCCCGCTGAGCGTGCAGGGCCTGGCCGGAAGCCTCCACTCTGTGGCCGTGCAGTGTGCAGCAACGGGTCAGGAGGCCTGGCAGCCTTCCGTGTTCCCAGTGCCAACAGGTGTTCCTGAGGGACAGGATTGACTTTGTGGCTCAGGAGGAATGCTAGTTGATTGAGTGGGGCTTGACTTTATCTAGGGAGAAGGCCCAGTAGGTACCATGGAAGGCCTGGCTCTCTGCCCTCCCCTGCCCTCAGGCCAAGCTGGGACCTGAGTGGATCTGACTGGGGAGGCACAGGCCAGCAGCACTGCTCATCAGCTACCAACCATGTGGGCTGGTGGAGAAACAGGCCCTTCAGGCCATTTGAGCCCCGAGGACATTCAGCCGTTGCTTCCATAAGTACCAGGGGATGCCAGGAAGGCCAGGCTCTGGGGGGCAGGCCCACAGGCCTTACGCCTGCACACTTGTGTCCCTGAAGTTGGGACAAGCACTTTCACCTCCATCCTATGCAAAGATTGTATACACACCTTGCAGCCACTGGTCTGGTGGCCACTGTGTCTCCACTGGGCTCCGGGCCCCCTCCCACCCTCATGCCTGCTGCGCACGTCACCCAGGGTAAGAGGTAACTGGCAACTGCTGCTGGGGGGCTCCAGGCCATGGCTTCCCAGGGCTGACCACATGGCGTGGCCCCTTCTCCAGTTTGAAAGCCTTTTTTATGATCTGTGCTGTGTGTCACTGCCAACCACAGGCCATCTTCCGCCTCACAGAGCAGCAGCCTCAGACTGGGGCTGGATTCATGTGGGCCTTGGGGATACTGGACCCCCTCCCCAGGAGGGAGAGAGGCTGGAGGGCTCCCAGGGCTGACCACGGGCTGCACGAGGTACCCACACTCTGACATAGCCACACTCACACGCACTCCCAGCAGTAGCTGGGAGCACAACTCGAGCTGTGGAGCCAGCAGTGACTCAGAAACATCCTGGAACAAGAATTCCTTTTTTTCCTTACAAGCAGTGGGCACTTTGGGACGTTTCCTTCCATTTGAAATTCCTTCCTGCTTAGCCCCCTTCAGAGCTGAGCAATTTTCCACCCCATGGCCAGGCCACCCCTCCATCCCCATCACCTTAGAACAGGCCAGGACATTAAGGAAGTGTGTTTTCAAGGAAGATTTGCTGTCATTGCAGGGCGGCGGTAGGGGCAGCCTGGAGCCAGCCAGGTGGCCCCTCAGGTCCCCCACCCAAACAGGTGGGGGGGCCAGGCTTTGCAGGAGGGTCTGTCGGGGGTTAAAGAGCAGACTCCTCGGTCACCAGCCTTCCCAGGAGAAGGGGCCCTGGCTAATGGCAGCAGCAGCCGTCCTTGCTCCTTAGGCAGGCGTGCCAAGCAGGGTACCTTGAGTGCTCTCTGCCATCACTGCTGTCCTCACCACACCTGAGACACAGTGGTCACTCTCCCACAGGCGAGGGCCCCAGGACAGGGTAAGGGACTGTGCAGCTTTGGCGGGCTAAAGCTGGTGCTGTAGCGGCTGCCTGGGGCTCATCCCTGGGGTGGCCTCATGGAGTAACCATGGGAGCATCTGGCACCCAGGGGGCCTGGAAGCATGTGTGTGGCTGCCCGACTGATGGCTTAGGTGACTGTCGATCATGGAGCATCCCCTGTCCACCTGAATCAGCCTGTCACTCGAGGTGACCCACCCCTCCCCCTTTCCTTCCCCCTCCCCCAGGTGTTTTTCAGGCCTGCTTGAAGAGATTAGTACAAACAGGCAGCCAGACAGTTGGGCCTGGAGGCCCAGCTGCCTCTCCTTTCCTCGTGGTAGCAAGGGGATAGGGAGTGTCAAGGGACAGGTCTGGGACAGGGGCTGCAGACCTCCAGATACAGGAGCTGCTCAGCTGCTGGGCCAGAAGCCCCAGACACACCCCACACCACCAGCCTCCAGGTACACATGTCTGCTGCCCCCCAATAGACTCCATGCCACCAGATCCTTGGTAGACACACCCATCGCCCCCCACACCACTCCCCAGGTAGACCAGAGGTACAGGGTCAGGAGGCAGGCATATCCAGGATGCCACATCTCCTGGGCATGGCCCATGGTGATGAGAGGGCCCTACCGTGAGGTCGGTTTGGGGAGGGTGGAGCCCCCCATCTGCTCCAGTGAGCCCCATCCCTGCCAGGTTCCAGCAGGGCTGTGGGCTGTGCCCTGAGCAGCATTCTCCACCTGATAGACTCCAGCATCAGCCCAAAGACCTGAGGGACTTGGGGGGCTGCTGAGGTGGGCTGGGGACCAAGGTCGCAGCCTTGCCCTCAGCGTGTGCCATGTGTGCCTATGGTTCTGTGCAGACATTCAGGGTTGAAGTCTGGGGGCCATGGAGAAATCCCCCATTGTGCAGAAGGAGGGAGCCAGGTCGACAGAGCAAGCATAGATCACCCATACTGGGGCCCCAGCCTGGGCCTCAAAAGAGTAACCTGACATTCGTTCTGTGTGGGAAGGAAGGGGCCAGTAAGACCCCAGCCCCAAAATGGGGTGCAGCCTTCTGCCTATTGGGGGCTGGTGTTCTTGCTGTCATAGACTTCGTTTCTCTGCCTGGCAGATGGACAGCATTTGCAGGGCTGAGAGTGGATGAGGGGCCCTGCGCTTCTTTCCACCACAGCCCCCACCCTGTTGGCTCTGTCCCACTGACAGCTGGAGCCCCTCAAGACAGGCTGGGCCACTATGATTCACGTATGGGTCTTCACCCATTGCTGAACACCTGGCACAGCGTAGGTTGTGACCTCCAGAGACAGAGCCCAGCTTAAGCCCCACTGTGCTCCTCACCAGAGTGTGACCTTTCTGTGCCTCAGTTTCTTCCTCTGCCAAATGGAGCTAGGGGTGGACGATGCAGCCTGCGGGGGTGCCTGGAGCCCAGGGGAAGGGTCCTGGATGAGAGGGCTATCCATTGTGTTTACCTTAAGATCACAAGTTTGGGATAAGATTGAATTCACAGTTCTTGTGGTTGGTATTGACTTCTTGCAGTTTGTTGTGAGCTGGAGCAGAGGCCTAGTTTCTACTGGTGGTCCTGCAGCTGAGGGCCAGACCAGAGCCTCTTGGAGCCTGTTCACTTGTTCATAGGACGGGGGAGCAGAGCACCACCTCAGGGTTGGGTGGGGTGTTGAGAGCCCCTCAGCAGTGGAGGTAGCATCACCAGTATCACATGTGGTATGAGGTGTGGCACAGGGGCTGAAGAAGAGGCTGTGTGCTCCCTGTGCCCACAGTGGGGAGGGGTGCTTACTGAGCCTGTGCTCTGTCCAGCTGAAGAACAGAAATGGAGTTCTCAGCTCACACTGGAGTCCTGAGCCCGGTATGCCTGCATTTCTGGCCCATCCAAGGCCAAGCCTGGTGCTCTGTATCTTTTCTTTGGTCCTGTCATTCCCCAAGAGAGCCGAGGATGGACCCCACACACACACTCACGCTGGGGATAGGCTTAAGTGGGTGGGCTCCCCTTGTTATGCAGTCACTGAGGGTCCCTGGGGGTGGCTGTGTCCTTAGAAGCCTGCCATGGTTTTGCTCCTGAAGACTTGCCTGGCCTGGGGCTGGCTGCAGATATCCCATTATACGGAGATATGGAAAAGGAGAGCCTTTTTTTTTTTTTTATTGTGGTCATAACATAAAGTTTACCATTCTTACCATTTTTTAAAAGTGCAGTGGCTTTCAAATTATGGTAAGAGCCTAAATGTCCATCAACTGATAAATGGATAAAGAAATTGTGGTTTATATACACAATGGAATACTACGTGGCAATGAGAAAGAATGAAATCTGGCCTTTTGTAGCAATGTGGTTGGAACTGGAGAGTGTTAATGCTAATTGAAATAAGTCGTACAGAGAAAGACAGATACCATATGTTTTCACTCTTATGTAGATCCTGAGAAACTTGACAGAAACCCATGGGGGAGGGGAAGGAGAAAAAAAGAGAGGGAGGGAGTCAAACCGTAAGAGACTCTTAAAGACTGAGAACAAACTGAGGGTTGATGGGGGGGTGGGAGGGAGGGGAAAGTGAGTGATGGGCTTTGAGGAGGGCACCTGTTGGGATGAGCACTGAGTGTTGTGTGGAAACCAATTTGACAATAAATTTCATATTAAAAAAATAAGATAAACAGTCAATAAGAAAAAAAAAGTGCAGTGGCTTTAAGCATAGTCACATTGCTGTGCAGCCATTCCCCACCCCATGCATCTCCAGATCCTCTCTCTCTTCCCACCTGAAACTCTAGCCATGAAACACTGCCCCCCTGTTGTCCCCAGCCCCTGGCAGCCACCATCTACTGTCTGTTTCTGTGAATTTGATGATTCTATATACCTCACGTAAGCAGAGTCTACAGTATTTGTCTTTTTGTGGCTGGCTTCTTTCACTTAGCATATAACGTCTTCAAGATTTATCCATGTTAGAGCATGTCACTACTTCATCCCTTTTTAAGGCTGAACCATGTGCAGGTGTATGCATATACCACATTTCACTTACCTGTTCACCGTGGATAGACACTCAGGTTGTTTCCTCTCTTGTCGTGAATAATGCTGCTACGAACATTGGTGCACAGTATCTGTTCAAGCCTCTGCTTCCAGTTCTTTTGGGTGTATACCCAAAAGTGGACTCTCTGGGTTATATGGTAATTTGATGTCTGATTCTTTGAGGATCTACTGGCTGTTTTACCTGCCCATCAGGAATGCATCAGGGGTCCATTTTTTCCAGCAGCATTTCTCGTTTTCTGGTTAGTGACTTGTCACGACCTAGGGGAGGACAGTCAGATCTCAGTGCAGGCATGCCGAGGTGGGAGTTCCTACTGCAGAGAGTCCGGACTTGGGGTCTCGGGAAGAATCTGACAAAGCCAGCCTCAGACTCTGGACCCAGAGGCTGGGAAGGCAGAGGTGCCGGACAGCACTTAGTAGAGTTTGGGACCGGTGTCAAGCAGAGGGACTGGGCAGGTTCCCACCCATGAGAAGCATGGAGCTTGGGTCCACTGGCTATAGGGCTGAGCTGAGGAGTGGCCCCTGTCACAATTGGCTTATCCCTACAGTGGTCTCAATGAGAACCCCCCCACCTGGTCAAGCCCCCCCACTTCCCACCTGAGAAGTCCAACATGACCAGTTGAGCTTCTGCCTGGCTCAGCACGGCCATCCTATGGTCTGAGGCCCACAGTGGGACTCGCTGGGCCTCATCATGGCCACAGACCCCTGCTCATGTAGCAGTCACCTCTGTGTAACTTCCTGCCTCAGAGGGTTGATCATTAATTCCTCAGCCCCCATGGGCAGCCCTGAAGCAGCCATGTCTGTGCTCAGGTATATAAGGTACCTTCTTTTACCAGTGGCCTGAGGCTGCACGCACAAATGGGCTCATGTCCTCTCTGCCTGTCTGTCCCCGTAGGCCCTGTGCAGGCCATGCTGTAGGAGGCTGGGGGTGCATGCCGAGTTCTCACAGCCTCAGAGACCCAGGATTTATGAGGGATGCCTGCACGGGGTCATTTATGACTCTGGAGGTCTTGGGCTGTAATGGACTCAGTGCTTCTCTCCTGGATGTGGGGGTTTCGGACGACAGGCAGAGTTTTTATGACCCAGCTGGCGCCGCTTGCCGGCCTGCTGCCTTCACATTCCTGTGTTTCCTGATTCCCACCGAGGTTGGTGTCAGCTTGGGGACAGTGCAGGGGCCTTTGCTCCAAGGCCATCGCTCAGCAGATGAGGCCCTGGGTGCACAGAGGGGACCTTCTCAGCTGGTAGGGCACCTGCAGGGGTGGAGGCCACTGTACTTTGGCTGACCTTCCAACTATTTGAACCACGTTTTTATTTCCCCCTTGTAAGAAGTTTTGGAAGTATGTATGTGTGTGTGTCCCCACTTCTGAGTCCCCCTGGGGCTTGGTGAGGCCACCCCTCCTTGTGGACCCTCACCCCAGAGCCCCAGGCAGGACCAGCCGTGGAGTACAAAAGGTGTGGGCCCTCCAGCATGCACTGACTAATTCCACATATCTCCAGGCCTTCCTCTCCTGGGTCCCCTGGGTGCCATCCATTCCCAGACCCACGAACCCTGAAGCTGTGACCTCAGCAAGCAGAGAACCCACCTCCAGGTCCCTTAGGGCCGCTGCCACTGCTCCTTCAGCAGAGAGGAGGGGGAGGAGCTGTGGTTCCTGGGAAATCCAGAAGCTGTCCTCCTGACCTCCCTGACTCTGTGCAAGGAGATGGTCCGATAGGTGTGTGATGGCCACCGAGGTAGCCACCACTGCCTGCTTTCACTCTTGGTTTTATGGAGCAAACAAATGCTCTTTTGTCAGTTTCATTCCAAGATTCAAAGCCTCGGCTTTTGTCTGAGTCACTCTGTCCAGGCCCCAGGCTGGCTGGCCCTGGAGACAGTGAGAGACAGACCAGGAGAGGAAGAAACACCATGTAGTGTGATACACCCATGGCTGAGAGGTAGACCAGGGCAGGAAGGTCTAAGAGGAAAGGAGGTTCTCTGAAACAGAGACAAACTGTGCTCTTTGACAGGAGGCCAGGTGTGACAGGGACAGAGAGGAGAGCTCAGAGGGGGGTTGAGCAGGGTGGCAGCTCCTCCAGGGCCCATGAGACAGAACCCAATGGAGGGGCCTGCAGCCACATAAAGGACCCAAGACATGGGCTGGGGCGAGCACCCAGGGTGACCACTAAGGCTCATTTGCAACAGGAGAGGGAATGCAGTTGGGAAGGACAGGCATGGGAGGGGCGGGGGGGCAGATGTGGAGAACACAGGGCTAGACAGGAGGGACGTGCCCAGGGGAGGGAGACCAGCCTGGGCTCAGAGCCCTAAGGAACCCCTTCCCCCGGGGGCTGGCATGCAGAGGGAAATCATTGGCCACACCTGATGGTTGCATCCTGACGTGTTCCAAGGTAGTGATGCAGGGCTGAGTAGGTACCTATGGCCCAGTCTGAGACCTTGTTTGTGAAAGGAACATGTGTCTTCAGATAACTCCTGGGACCCCCTGCAGCCCCCCAGAGGCGTTGAGAGGGCCTGCGTTCAGCTGCACAGAGTCAGTGGCCATAGATGGCTCTCCCTGGACCCACCTGGGCTCCGAGCTGGCCAGGCCTACTGGGAACTTTACAGACAGGCCTTGGCCATGAGCTCTGCCCACTCTGAAGCTTGGGGAGACAGACATATCCAGACAGGAACTTTGGTGGGAGGGTGTGGCTGTGGGGAGGGGGCTATTGGGGCCTGCCCTCCAGTACATGGCGACCCTGTGCTGAAGCCCCTTGGTCTTGCCTGTGGACACCCAGGGGTATGTGACTTTCTGTGGTCAGGGCCCACCCTACACTATCCTGCTCGCTAGGTCCAGGCTGTGGCCCTCCTTCCCTGGCTCCCACATGCTGGCATACATCCTGTCTCTGAGCCAAGGAGGGAGGTCCCCCCCCAGTTCTAACTGCTGCCAGCAGTGGGAAGGCAGGGTGGGCACCCTGTGGGTACTAGGGGCCTGTCATTACCAGGGAGGAGGAGCGCTGGTGAGAGGCCGAAGCCCAGCCACAGCCCCACAGGGAAGCTGCCTCCCTTTCACTGCCTGTTTCAGAATCTCCTGCATCTCAGGCACCCTCCTGTGCAAGTCAAGCCATCTTTTCCAGCTGGAGCCCGTCAGCTGACAGCACCCCATCTGCCCCCTGAGCCCGCCCCCCACATGTGCCCATTGAGTCACTGATCCTTCTCCTTGCACCACATTCCCTGGCCTTCGGCCCTCAGAGGGCTGCAAGTCTTCAGATGCTGCTCCTTCTGTATCAGTGTCCCTAGCCACCTGCTAGCCCCATCCTGCGCAAGACAGCCCAGACCTGGTGCCCACAGCCAGAACTCTCACCCTGCCATGCTACCGCTTCCACTTCTTGAAGGCATCTCCCCCACCCTGGACCCTCCAGCATCCTCCTCTGTCACCCCGCATCACATGCTCCAGAAAGCCTTGCTGATGGATGCCCTCTGCTGCTGCTTGAGGAAGCAAGGTCTCTGAGCTCCACAGAACATACTTTCCCTTCTGGTTCAAGGTTTGTGTCTGTGTCTAGGCTGGTATGGGCCAGGGCCCACTGCTTCCTTGTCTGCACATGGTATGGGTGACCCTGCTCCGTGGGCTGCCAGGCTGCCTCAGACACCAGGCCAGGAGCCTGTCCTAGCCAGTGTCCTGCTGGGCTTGGATTTCACAGAAGGGTGGGCAGGCCCCTGGGAACAGTCCCTCTCAGGTCCCCTGTCCCTCCCCTTTCACCCAGGCTGGTTCCAGTGCTAGTGAGAGGGCTCAGGGCTGGTGTGGCCCTGTCCCTGCTCTCTTCGCCCAGCTTCCTCCCCCCGCTGGTTTCCTCTACCCCAGGAAGCTCTGGTCCCTCTGTTAGGCATGCAGGGGCCATCTCAGGGCTAGACCCTCTCTCCTTGAAGCTGTCCTGGGATCCAGGAGCTTGGCAGAGGCTTACCCAGGTGGATAGGAGGAGTGTGCATTTGAAGGACCCTGAGCAGTGAGGGAGTTGGACAGACTAAGAACCATTTTCAAGGAGATGAGCCTGTGGGCCCCTTGCTAAATCAGATAAAATTGTGAGCAGGGCCCAGGGCCTCTGTCCATGCTCAGGGCCCTGTGGCAGAGCTGTTAGCACATGTCCTTTTGGGGATGGTTTTCCTCAGATCTGTCCAGAGGCCTTTCTCAGGATCCTGCTTGCCACCTGTTTCCTGAGCACACCCACATCTCCCACAGATAGAGAAGGGAAACAGGGAAAGTGAGGCTTGGACAGGCCCTGACCCCACATCTTGCCTACATGTGGGTCCTCTCAATCCACCTTGTCCAGGAAGGGTGTCAGCCTCCAGAGACCCCAGGCCATGCAGCCAGGGGTTCCCCCTCGGGGCTCGAGGCTGGCCTGCTAAGCTCACTTGGAAGCAGGTGCTCTGGCTGACGCATCTGCTGAGCTCACCTGGTGCCTGGGGCCCTCCCAGCCTGAGACCTGGTCCCCAGGAGGCTGGGAGCAGGGAGGATGCCAGCTGATGAGGCTGCTGCTTCGTGCCACTCTTCCAGTGGTGTGGCTGCCCCAAACCTCCAGAACCTGCAGAGCTCTGAGAGCAGCCCAGATCTTTTACTGTCAGACACTCTGGGACTCAAGACAAGGACACTGGATGTGGGAAGTAGCGCCGTCCAGCAGCTGGGGTTCTGAAGGTGAAGCCCCCAGACCGGTGCCTGCACGTGGGTGTGTAGCAAAGATGAGGTGGACAGACAGGTCCATCTTGTCATTTTATCGTGTGAGGTGAGAAACACCCCCTGCCCTGCTTCCCCAGTGAATGGAGAGTTGCAGGGTGGGATGTGGGCATCTTCAACCTGTTCCTGTCTCAAAGGGAATACATCTGACTCTTCCTTCGAGGACCATGTTGCTTCTAGTTTACTTAGAATACTTTATCAGGTTAAGAGAATTCTCTTCTAGGGGCACCTGGCTGACTCAGTCAGTTATGCATCCGACTTCAGCTCAGGCTATGATCTCACAGTTTGTGGGTTCAAGCCCTGTGTTGACAGCTCAGAGCCTGGATGGAGCCTTCTTCAGATTCTGTGTCTCCCTCTCTCTCTGCCCCTCCCCTGCTTGCTCTGGCTGTCTCAAAAATAAAAATAAACATTAAAAAAGAGAGAAAATTCTTTTCTATTGCTACTTTACTCAGAGTTTTTATAAGAAACAGGTGTTTAATTTTAGCAAATTTTGTTTCTTGAGAGCTTGTTTGGAGGTTCTAGCAGGGGAGCGCAGCTACTCGTATACCCTTGACTGACCAATGGTCCTCTATCAGGGGAGGTCGTCCTCTTCGACCAAACGTGCAGCTTTGGGAGGGATGCACGTGGAGTGGTGAGGGAGGAAGGGGACACCCACCTAGCCAGCCAGATAGCCGAATCAACCCTGGCAATCAATGGGGTGACAGATGTCACAGCCAGATCGCCCTCACATCCTAGCAAATTTTGTTTCTTACACATCTGCCAAGGTCTGTGACCTATGGATACGATGAATCTCGTTTACAAATTTTCTCACATTAGGGGCACCTGGGTGGCTCAGTCGGTTAAGCATCCGACTTCAGCTCGGGTCATGATCTCACGGCTTGTGAGTTCAAGCCCTACGTTGGACTCTGTGCTGACAGCTCAGAGCCTGGAGCCTGCTTCAGATTCTGTGTCTCCCTTTCTCTCTGTCCCTCCCCAATTCATGTTCTGTCTGTCTCTCTCTGTCTCTCTCAGAAATAAATGAACATCAAAAAAAATTTTTTAAAGCAAATTTTCTCACATTAAACCATCCTTGCATACATGGGGTACCTGGCTGGGGTAACCCGACTTGGTCATAGTGTGGGATCCTCTGTGTGTTCTGCTGGATAGGATTTGGTAAGATTTTTGTGTGGGTTTTTTACATCTGTACTGTGAATGAAAGGGGCTGTAATTTTCTTGTCTTTTCATGTGTTTGACTTTGGTACTAGGGTTATGTTGGCCTCTTAGAATGGGTCGGGGTGGGGTGTCCTTCTTTCCTGTTGTCTAAAAGTATTTGCATATAGTTGGATACTCTGTTCTTTAAAAATTTGGTAGAGATAGCCTGGCATTGTCTTTGTAAGAGTTCTCCCCACCTTTTTATTTTGAAAAATGTGGAGCCTACAGAGTAGTAAAGCCTTAGACCTTACACCCAGACACACGGATTGTTATTGTTTTTGCCATCTGGGCACACGTGCTCCCCTGCGCTACGTACCTGTGCGTATCTGTGTATGCAGGTACTTGGGTGTATACGTATAGGTATGTGTGTGTGTGTGTTCGTTTTTCTTTTCAGCAGAACGATTTGAAAATAAGCTGCAGACACTTCTCAACATTTGACCACTTGTGGGAGGATTTTTAACTACCTCTTTGATTTTGTTGTTGTTGTTAAGGTGATAGGGCTACTTATGCCTTTTATATCTGGCTGATGGCTTTTCTCTCTGTCTCTTGCATGTCCCCCTGGTGCCCCCACCCATGGTTGGCGAGAGCAGGTGAGTTCATCTGTCCGTTTGTTCTCTAGAGCTTTTCTCTCCTTCCCTCATGGCTGGGTTCAAGGGCCCTGGCATGGGCATCCCTGTGTGAGGCACTGTGCTATGCATTCTAGAAGGCATGGTATCCATATTGTGCAGTGAGAAAACACAGTAGAGGCATTCCTTGGGTCCTATCAGGGCCACGCAGCTGCTAAGTGGCAGAGCCTATGACAAGTTGAAAGACCACACACTGTACCCGTGGGCACCCTGCCCAGCTCCTCTCAGACACCCTGCATCTGGGGTTGCTCAGCAGGGTGGATGCCCCTGGTAGCTGGGAGACTTTGGCTAAGGAACCTCTCCTGAGCCTCAGTTTACCCATCTGCCAGAGGGAATTGAATAGTGGTGCTCACCCCAGAAGTCGTAAGAATAGAGCGAGTGAGTGCCTGCTAGGCCCTGCTCCTTACAGCAAGCATCAGCCTCTCTCCTCCCGCCCCCACTGAAGCACTTGGTAGAGGGTCTCTTGGTTCTAGATCCGTTGGTGTCCCCAGTCCCCAGGACCAGGGGTTGCTGCTGAGGTGGCGGCTCTCCCAGCACATCGGCCAGAGGTAGCCGCCCTACCTGGGAGAGCAGAGCTGGGTCAGCAGGGACCACAGGGTGGCAGAAAGTGGGACACTGCAGTTAATTTGGGCATCAGATGGTTCTGTCTAGAGTGTGCCATTGACATCTGATTTTCTGTGTCTGGGGAAAAATAATTTACGTTCAGAGAGCATGTAAAGCCATCCTTCCCCAGCACGCTGTGTGCTTGTTCAGGTGATGTGTGCGCATGAAAGAGGGGGGATCAGCCCCCTCCTGTCTGTTCAGAGGCTCCGTGGGACCAGACACCAGCTGTGGGGTCAGCGGGTGGAGCCTAAAGGGAGTCCCAGTGGTCCTCAGACCAGCCCCGGCCCTCCTGACCCCCAGAAAAGCAGACAGCTGGTGGCCTCATGGTTTCAGAGACATCCTAGTGGCTCCTGGGAGGCCCAGAGCCTGCCAGGCTTCTGACTCTGCCCCTCCTGTGAGAAAATCCTATTAGATCAGGTACATAAAGGGCTTTTAATCTTTGTGTCTTGTTTGTATAGAATTGGAAGAATATGAGAAAAATTAAAAGCAGAAGACAAAGCTACCGAGAGCTCCAGGCCCTGGGACAAGCCCCGTTTGCGTTTGGCCTGTTATATTTCTGTCCCATCTTCATGTTTCTCCAAAATGGCATCAAGTCATGACACGAGCCCTGAAGTGGTGCTTCTCCTCAGCCAGCACATGCTTCTGCTTCTGTGTCATTGCAGAGTCCCCAGAAAGGCTGTGTGTCCAGTTGGCATGGAGTTGCTGGGCACAGGTATCAAGCCGTGTGCCCTGAGCTCGGGTTAAGCCCTGAGCTGTCTGCAGCCTGGCAGGGACAGTGTCCACTGAGCTGCAGCGTGCTGCGCGGGCCTTCCGTGCTCTGTCTTGGCTGTAGGGTGTATCTTGGCGCACAGACCCAGAAGCTGCTATTGCCTGGCAAACGGCAGGAGCGGGCGTTCCTGACACACATGCTGCACACCCTAGCAGGGCCTGACACCACCTCCCGCCTTACTCACGGGCCCTCGCCTCTTCCTCCTTGGGCCCAGGTGGCTGTGGCAGGTCTGCAAGTACAGGCTGTGAGGATTCAGGGAAGGAGCCTCAGCAGAGGCCTGCGAGCCATCGGCCGGGGTTCAAGCTGGCAACCAGCAGAGGCCAAGGCTCTGGAGGCAGGTCTTGGGCTGAGTCAGTCCGCAAGCACCCGGCCCCACCCGGGAAGGAGCAGACACTCACCTTCCCCTCACCCTGAGGTCTGCATGTGTGGCGGAAGTCTCGCCTGCCGGGGGTCAGAAGCCAGAAGGTGCCAGGTGGGCAGCCGTCGTGCAGTGTGAACAGCCCGATGGCACCTGGAGGCCTGGGTGGGTTCACCTGCAGGTCAGCACCCACTTAGGCAGGGCACTGCCGGGGAGCAGCCAGCAGGAGCTGGGTGCAGTCAGAGAAGGATGTCGTTAGTGCTGCTCAGGAGGGAGTCCAGGGCGGGAGCTGACCCCAGCCATGGTGGATCTCGGGACAGCGGGCAGTCTCCCAGAATGCCATCAACCACCCCTTTTGGAAAGGCCTGCACTTGGTTCGTCGGAGAGTAGCCCCAAGCCTGGCCTCACTGGGAGGCTGTGGCCCCCTCCCTGAGCAGGGCTTCCAGAATGCCAAGCAGTCACAGCCTTTGTGGTCACCTGCCAGGAGGGGCTTTTGTGAGCCTGGCTGGCCCAGCCCTCACTGTGCAGCTCCCTGGGCACCTCAGTGTCAGTGCTATCAGGAAAACAGCTCCCCAGCAAGAAGCCTGCTGGGGGCTCGTGCACGTTGGCTGTGCACGCTGGCACCTGTCCCTGCACTTGGCTGGGAGATGCATTTCCAGGGTAAGCAGCCTTACCCAGACTTTTGTGCTAGAGCACGCCCAACCCCAGGTCCTAGAGGTGTCCTGAGATGCTGTTAGGGTTCACCCCTGGTCAAGAGTGGAGAGTGAGCAGGGTACCTGGATGGCTCAGTCAGTTAAAGCATCCAACTCTGGTCTCGGCTCAGGGCATGACCTCACGGTTCGTGGGTTTGAGCCCCACATTGGGCTCCACGCTGGCAATGTGGAGCCTGCTTGGGATTCTTTCTCTCTCCCTCTCTCTGTGCCCCTCCCCTGCTTGCACTGTCTCTCTCAAAAACTAAATAAATAAACTTAAAAAAAAAAAAAAGAACCGAGAGTGAGCAGCACAGAGGCTGGGCCAGGAGGGCCCCTCATGGCACCCCAGCCCTGGCTTAGCATCTTCTCCCAGTCTGTGCCAGCTTGGGTGTAGTGGGTGTGCCTCCACAGCACCCAATAGAGCATGTTGGCCTGATGATTAAGTCACTTCCTGCCCCATGGGTCTCCCATGGGTGATCCAGTGGGATCACCAAGGTCAGGGGTTCTGGGAGAAAAAGCTTGGGCTTCCCCCAGGAAAGCTGCCTGGTCAGGAGGGCCCAAAGAGGAAGGTGAGGGTTTCAAGCCCCTAGAATGCACACAAAGTAGCCGCCTGCTGTGGGGTCCAGCCAGGCTGTGCCTCAGTTCTCTGTGCCACAGGGCTAAGAGGCTGAGTAGCCTGTAGGGCTGTCCTGAAACTTTGCTAGCCTTGTTTGTAGATGGGATGTTGTCATCCACTCACAGAACTGCACGTGTTGCCAGGGGAGGTGGAGGGAGGCTATGGAGGTTATTTTCTAAGCCTAAACTAATCAACTTGTTTTTCTTCATATTTTGTCACCTGGGAATTTTGAAACAAAGACAGAAACTTCATTTTCCCCACTGTTTGATAACTGTTCTTTCCTTATTGAAGTCACGAGCTCCTCTGCATTTGGCTGTGCCCTCCCCTGGCCTACATCCCCTCCTCCCCTGGCACCCCTCCACTTCCTCCTCTGCGGATTTATTGGAACGCTGCTCCTCCCTGTCCTTCAGATGTCAGGTCACATGTCACACCTCCGAGGCCCCAGTGGACCCAGAGTTGGAATTAGGCACCCCCCTTTCTGCTTCTGGCACTGGCCACGTTCCCCACCCTTCCAGGTGCTATTGGAGGGCAGAGCAGTATGCGTCCTGCATGCAGCAGGTGCTCCCGTTAAGGAGAAAAGGGTAAGGCAGACAGAGGGGACCGTGGAGCCCAGGCCAGGGTGCTGAGCCCTGAGGCAGAGAGGGGACAGATCACCAGGCTCACACCTCCTGGACCTGTCTGGGCTCCTCGAATCTGCCTGGGGCTATGGGTCCCTCAGCATCCAGGCTGTAATGCTCTTTTACACACTGCTTTCACCAGGTCTTTATAGGAACCTGGGAGGCCCAGGAGGTGGGAAGTAAGGCTCCCCAGGGTCATCATTCTCCCCAGGCCCCCTGGTAGGGAGAGAGCTGGCAGAGTCTGACACTGGATGGACCCCTCCATGAAGATGCCTCAAATCCAATTGACAGGATGCAGAGAGCTTCCTCATATCACCCCATTCTCGCCTTTATGTTCCCAGCCTCATGACCAGGAAGGCTTCCTGGGAGCACAGGGGAGGGGTGGGAGCTCCCGGCTCCCAGTACCACTCCCTCTGGTGGGTGGAGCCTCAGCCTGAGCCCACAGCAGGCAGGGATGCCCATGTGGGTAGATGAGCCAGTGCATGAACCTGCAGGCAGGGGATGCCTGGGAAGGTCCCTCTGCTGTCAGGAGCTTGCTGGAAGAACCCACCCTCAGGTTCCAGTGTCCCAAGTCGCACAGTCCCCTCCCCTTGGCCTGCTGGCACTTTCACACAAGACCTCTGCTTGTATGTCCTTTTGTTCTGACAGCCCCTCCCAATAGTGAGGGCCCAACACCAGGCTCAGGTGTGCACACCAGCCCGGGGGGTATAGGAGGTGCACTGCATGCTGGAGCCAGAGCCGTACCACTCCTCCCCTACACACCCTGCTAATCCTGGAGACCCTGGGTCCCAAAGAACCTGGAATTTGGTTGTTTGCGGGGAGATCAGAGACACCTATCTGGAGCTGCGGGCCCATGTGGTTCATGTACCCTGGACACACTTAGGCCTCTGACCAGGCCCTCTTCCTCGTTCAGATGGGGGTTATTAGGGGCACAGGCTCCTCCCTGGGAGCTGGACTGTGGGACAGCAGTGGGGAGGGAGTGGGGGCTCATAGCAGCCCTGCTCTCACCCCTGCTGCTCCCTGCCTCTACCCTGTGAGAGTCAGGCTTACCAGCCATGTGTCCTGCAGCCCTGTAGGGACAGGTCTCACCCATTGGGCTTCCCAGCAGAGGACAGGAGTGCTGTTAGGTCTCTGCCCCAGCTCTGTGCCTGCGGCAGTGTTGGTGACCATGTGTCGTTAGGCAGGAGGAGCTGGAGGGCTGTGCATGACCATAGGAGAGCCCATCCAGGAGGCCCACTCAGCGTCCCACAGCCAGGAACTGCTTGGGCTGGGCCAAAGTCAGGGCTCCAGCTCTCTGCTCCCCAAGACAGACGCTCCAGGGAAACCGTGTCAGGAGAACAGTCACAGTGGCTGTATAAAGTGTTTTCAGGTCCACATTGTTGCATCCTAGCTGCAGATCTGGATGTGTCTTTTTCTCTACAGAGACCACTCTCAACTCACTGTACTTTAAAGGAAATAGATTGTAAATTATATTCATAGTTTGCTTAAAGAAAATACCACTGCCTCTGGCTGTGGTTTGGTGAGCGGTCAGCAGGTGGCTGGGGGCCAGCCTTGCCAAGCGACATTTAAGTGCCTGCTGGGGGCTGGGGCTCCATGGGTTCTCATCAGGCACTTTCAGTCTGGGTCCAGGTGGGCCTGAGCTCCAACTCCAGCACTACCACCAGCCAGTTCTGTGGCTAGGTTTGCTATTTAACCTCTCTGGGCCCAGTTTTATTTCTCATCTGCAAAATGGGAATATTTCCTTCCACAGAATGTCTGTGAGTGTCCAGGCTGAGCAGGGTAAAGCACTAAGGTTCACCAAATTAATTAATTCAGTCACTACTGAGTCCCTGACACCCCAGGCTGGCCCCACCCCAGGAGCTTACCCTCTGATCATGCCCAGGTCCTTATGCATTGGCCCTGAATAGATGGATTAGTTTCAGAGACTAAAGTAAGCCATTTTTCCTCTCCTTTTGAAAAGGAGCCCACTGTAGGCAGGCCAGGTGGTGCAGCCATAGGAATCACTGAGAACCCAGGTTCTGTTTCTAAGCTCTCCCATCCCCAGAGAGCAGGGCTTTCTGCCTCGTGATCCAAAATAACTGCTGGCACTCTGCAGTCACAGCTACACTCCAGCCAGCCAGAGAACAGGGGGAAGAAGGTGTCTCTCCTCACATCCTAATGGCCAGGCTTAGTTACACAGCCACACCTCACAAAACATTTCCTGGGCTTCTTCCTCCTCAGGGACTTGCGTGCTGTTTCCTAAGCCTGAGGAGTCACCTGGGGTCCCAGGTGAATGCTGCTCCCTGCAGCTGAATGCCCTTCCCACTGTAGGAATTTAGCTCACCGGGCGAGCTGAGGCCCTCCTCACTTTGTTGGAAGTGGGCAGGGCAGGGATCCCAGTTGTGAGGCCAGCCAGCCCAGCCAGTGCCTTCCCAAGCACAGCTCAGCCTTCAGGACCCAGTCTTGGGCCAGCCATTTGTCTTTCTGTGTAAGGCCCCCACCCAACCTCTCCAGCTGGCCCAGTCACCTGGACCTCAGATGTCACTGTGTGATCAGTGAGGGGCTTGGTCAGCCTGTGCTCACCTAAGAGCGCCTATTCTGGTGTTTTTCCAAGAACTGTATGAGCTATGGGCTCCGCACTGAGAGTCCCAAGGCGCAAGGGGCTGGGGGGAGGGGTGGAACCTAGCCACGGCTGCGCGTACCCAGCCACTGATCACTGAGGCCATGGGGCCACTCTCTGGACCCAGGTATTTTTAGAAGCAGAGTCAGTTGACCACAGCTGCTCTGTGGACATGTTACCGAAGAAGGGATAGCCTTACACAGACGTTTTCTACAGTGCGTTTGGAGAGGGGGCTCCCCAGCCTGCCACTGCCAGCTCAGCACTTGGTGATCTAGGTGTTTCCTGCAGGGGCTTGGCAGGAGTGCCATGCTCTTGGGCCCTGTGGGGCCTGCTCTTGCAGCACTGGGTATGGTGTGGGGACAGAAATCATGGCCAGAGCCAGTGGAGAATCCATTCACTCGCAGGTTCCCGGTAACTCTTGTCCTGCCTGGAACTGGCTCATCTTCCCCGGCCATCCTCCTACTGCCCATGCCAGCACTCGCCTCTCCCTCCCTCCCACTCTGCCACCTCTCCCTTCAGTCTGCACTGCTCACCCAGCCAGGCCCTGTTAATGATGCACATGAGAATCCTGGTTCAGAGAGGAGAGATTACCCAGCTGACAGCCAGCCAGGTGCCCACCCGGGGGAGCCGCACCTGTAGGCCTCTTCCTGTCACAGGAAGGAGGAGGAGGCAGCCAGCCCCACATAGGGCAATCATGGAGAATCAGAGCTAAAATCTGACTTGCATTTTGTAAGGCAATCAGTCCCCCATCTGGATTCGGTGCTGGGTCATCTTACTGCGTGAGCTGCATTCCCCAGAGCTGCCCTCCTGCACATGCAGCCCTTTCCAAGGCCAGCAGGCCAACGGGAACAGCAGGACCAGACTGCAGGAGCCACCAGGCCATGCACCCTGAGGTTACCAGCACCTGGCTTAGTGTTGGCAGAGAGCAGTTCTGATGGGGTTAGCTCAGTGAGCTAATCACAGCAGGTCAGGCCACAGCTCCTGGCTCTGGCCACCCCTGAACCCATATAACATGGACCCAGGCCCCAGTGAGGGAGCCAGCCATAGGCCCTGGGGTAAGACCATAAGCAGAGCAAGCGGGGCTCCTGGCACACCAGCCCCAGCCAGCCCACCAGCTAAGTCTGGAGTGCTGCAGTCAGCTCTCACCCACCTGGGCAGGTTCTTTGGAGTCCTCCCTCTGAATTCCCAGGTACCTCTCAGTGTGGTTGTGAAGCACTAATCCTCCAGATCCTGACCTCATCATGTGGCCTCTGTCCTCATGAAGGGGGATTCCTGGGCCCTGGGAGGGCTAATGTGACAGGTAGGGCAGCAGGGGGTGTGAGTACCCCTCATGGAGCTTCCCTGGCCACTCTGGGACCCCCTGAGTCAACCAAGGTGGGAGAAAGTGGCCGGTCCTCCATAGCATTAGTCTTCTCCCTTGACTATGTATCCAGAAGTAATACAGCAGGTCTTTTTTTTTTTTTTTTAAAGACTTTGTAATTCTGACCGTAAATAACAGTGCCCTCACCCACATAAGGGAGCTACAGCTCTGTTGGCACTGGCTAGAAAAATCTGCCTTTATTTCATGGTCTGGGTTTAGAGACTGGTGGGTTGGGCCCTCGTTCACAAAAGCCCTGCCGTGGGAGCCAGCAGCTCAGGAAGGAGGTGAGCGTGCCACTCCGAGACATCAGCCAGCTGGCATTTTGTCATAGAGGACGAACAGCACAAACCTGACCCTTTGCAACGGAACCCCATTCCAGAGAGCAGAGTTGTTACTTTATTTCAGTTATTTAAATAACAGTGCACTCATTGCTGACAACACAGAAACGTGTAAAGACAGTGTTAAAGGAACCTACTTGGGATTGTGGGTGTTCCCTAGACTTCCAACATTGCTGTAAGTTTGAAAATTTTACACTGAAATGTTAGAGTCCATAATCTCACCATCCTCAGGCAGCCACCTAATCGTGCTCTTCTTCCCTGCCGAGTGGTGATCACAGAGTGCTGTTGTGGGAGGGCACGGGCTCGTCCACACATCCTCGCCTATAGGCATCTCTGCTGTGTGTCTACCATCCCCTCCCTGCCTGGCTTCCATGCCTCCTGCGGGAGCTAACACTCCGTCAGCTTTCTGCAGCGACTTTGCTGCCCCGCCCCCCAGCCCTTCTCATTAGGGCAGACTCTTGCAAGCTGATGCCCACTTGGCCCTTCCCCCAGCCACAGAATCCTGTGCATCCCCTCCACCCTCCCCACCCCACCCCCGCCCCCAGCTCCAGGCTTCTCTCTGCCTGAGCCAGGTTTCAAGTCTGGTTTCTGGTCAGAGCCCTGGGCTGCCAGAGGAGAGTCAGGAGTGGTTGTGTTCAGATCAGACCCACACTCTCAGGGCAGAGAAGGGAAAATGAAGCATCCTCTGGCCACTGGTGTGAGGGGCAGGAGGTGGGTGCTTCTGGGACAGCAATGTCCAGTTACACAGTACAGGTGTGGGCTCTGGCCTTGGACCTGTCACCTTGCCTCATGAACCCAGGTTTCACATAAGTGATAAAGTTTGAGCTATACCAAGTCAGGATTGTGGACTACTTGCCTGATGCCCACAGGCAGGTGGCAGGAGGGAGAGGGGCTCCTGAGGACAGAGCGAGAGGGTGCCACCTCCCTGATCCCAGCGCAGGAGCAGAGCAGGAGCCTCCTGTTAGCTGCCCACCCACCTGCCCCCCACCCCTTCCTCCAGGAAGGAACTCAAAGCTCATTTGCTGCATTTTGCAGAACTTTCCCAAAGTGTCTGTGTGTTGTCAACAAAGCAGGGTTCCCAGGCCAGGGCTACAGTTGTCCCATAAAAACTCACACTTAAGACTGGAGCTGGCCACTGCCTGACAGCAGTGTTAGGACCCAAGAACAAGGCACATTCCTTGCCCTCTAGGATCTTGCGTGACTGTGGGGCGTGCTAAAACCAGTGCACACAAAAATGTCAGAGCAGCTAGGTTCACAGAAAGCATTACAACTAACATGATGAACTCAAGAATGCATGATACAGGCGATAAGCCCTGCAGGGTGTCAGGAGTGATCGCAGGCGTGCGGACTAGAATTATTTCACAGCACAAAATGTCTTTGAAGTCCCATGACTTATTTTTGAAATCCATGTGGACGCTGCACTGTGTGCCCTTTCCCTTTGGAACTCGTTCTCTTGTGGAATGAACAAGACCCTTCTTGGTCTGGCCCTGCCTGCCCCTTGAGCCTCCATTGCCCTTCCCTCTGGTCGGGACAGGCTGTGCCCCCACCCTCTCTGAGAAGCCTCCCTGCCCCTCCCACTGCCCTTGTTGACCCCACCCCACCCAGCCCAGAGCGCTAGAACACTGAATAGCTGCGAGCCTGGGACTCTTCCTCTGTGAAAGGCGAGAAGCGCCTGCCCCCAGGCTGTGCCTGGCATGCCGTGAGCCTGTAACCTTGGCTGCTGTCGCTGCTGGGAGGGACCTGGGGGCGTTGCCAGTTCGTGTCCTTTGCCAAGCCAGGGCACTGACCGGATGAGTGGTGCTGAGCACCCGCTGGTGGCGAGGGGAGATGTAACAGGGCCTGGTCACCACCCCTCCGGTCCCTGTGTGCTCCCTGTTCAGGAGTAACGGTGCTGTCAGCCCTGCTCTGTAGCCACAGGCAGGACAGTCTGGTTGGGACGTGCTCTGGGTGATCCTGGGCCTGTCCTAGGGCACAGCAGAGACCTGTTTTAGAGGTCAGGTCCCAGGGCCACCCACTTTAGCTAGGAGATAGTGTAGGGCTCTGCTCAGAGAAGGTGCCCGAAGCTTGCCACCCCAACAGAGCCTAACTTGCCAGCCAAGTCACTAGAGTCTTCACATTGGGATTGACCCCACTGAAGAGTCCCAGGAAGGCCCCCCTGGATAGGAAGCCAGACACCAACTGGGTGTTCCAGCTTGGTAGAAGTGGTGGTTCCCTCCTAGAGGTCATGGAGCAGCCAGCTCATTAATGCGTGCTTAGTTCACAAGCCAAAAGCAGCCCCTGCTAGCCTGGAAAACTAGCCACCATCACCATCCCAAGAGGTGATGTCCACGGGGGATCCTCCACAGACCTCTCCCTACTCACTGTAGGAGTGTTAGCAAGTAGGAAGGGGAGGTGAGAGGGGCACGAAAGAAGGGCGAAGGGCAGTAAACCCCTAGAGTTGGAGGCACTGGCGGTGGGAGGGGGGGATGTTGCAGGCAGAGGGAGCATGGGGGCAAGATGGAGGGGACTGGCATACTTTGGGGAACCAAGACTCCGGTTTGGCAAGAATGCCAGTTTACCTGCAAGGCCTGCTGGCACGAATCTTGGTTTTGTTTGTAAAACTTTTTTAAACTTATTTATCACAAAGTGTTTTCTAAACTTACAAAAGAATTTGCATAACGTACATAAGAAGTAAAACATAAACACCTACACCCCCATCGCCTGCCTTAAGAGTGAGGGCGCCATCCACATGACAGAAGCCACCATGAACTGGTGCCACCCCAGCGACCCTCCTGCCCCAGTACACACCACTGCTGACTTCTGCCTTGAATTTTCATGTGTGTCCCCTCATTGCCTTTTTTCTTTTTTTAACTGACGTCGATATCTACATATGTATCAGTCAATGGTATTTTCTTTGGTTGTGTTTATGTTTGGAAACTGTAAACAGTGTCATCATACTTTATTACATTTTCTTTATTTGCTTTATCTCTGCAACATCTTATTTCTCAAATTCACCCGAGTTGTTGTAACTATAGTCTGTTCTGTTCATTTATTACTGAGCCGCACTCTGTTGGAAGAATATCGCAGTTTATGTTCACATGCCACTGCGGCAGACGTGTGAGGCTGTCAGCAACGGTGCAGCCGTGGGTGGTCTTGTCCATGTCTTCAGTGCACTTGAACAGGGTTTCTCTGGGCTGTACGCCTGTGAGAGGAGTCTTGGGTCACAGCTTTCCAGTGAAGACACTCCGGAACAACTGTCCCCGACTCACATCCCATGAGCAGTTGGAAGTTGGCATTGCCCCACCTCTGCGTTGCCTGTCTAAGTCACATTGTGGCTCACTGTGTCATTTCCTCCGTGACTAAGGAAGGAGAGCATCCTTCCATATGCTTCTTTGGCCAGTTTCCTCATTGTTGTATTTTTCATGTTTTTGGTTAAAACAGTTTATATACACACTTCAAGACAAATAGTTCCAAGAGGCTTATAGTAAAAACCAACAGATCTGCTTTTCCTTTCCAACCTCCCCAAATTACCACTTGCGGCTCTTTTCAGTGTTCTTCATGTATTTACTTCTGTATTTCTAAATAATTTATAGTGTTATTTCTTGATTTATTGATTTAAACATTGTGTATTTGCTTTCTGTTTGGGTAGATGAAGATTAAATGTTCTTAAGCCCTTGCACATCCTTCTCCATAACCCCCCCCATCCTCCAAGTAGAGTAAAAATCTCAAGTTTTTATTAAATCAATAGTCAGTATTTACATTATAATGTCTCTAAAAGCACTGTTTACTTCTGATTTTAGTAGAATACTTTCTTTTTCGTATTACTTCCTGCTTTTCCTGGAATTAATAATTGCCCAATCTTTTTTTTTTTTTTACTTGCATTGTTTTCTGTGTTCATAGACGTAATTTTTTCCAAGTGATTCCAAAGATCTCCTGTGTACCTACCATTCGTTTTTTTCCACAAATGCTCTGTTGCATCAGGTAATCTGTTCATGCCCCGTTTTTCCTGGAACCCCTTCTCCTCTGCTCCTGGAGGCCCAGCGGGATGTGCGGTCGACACCCTCCACCTCTCTCCTGGGTTGGAGCTCCTGTCTCCCACGCTTTTGTTGTTGTTGTTGTTGTTTACTAAATGAGATTCGTAGTCCAGTATCTTCCTAAAACAAGATTCATGGAAAATAAATGTCCTGAGTCTTTGCATGTGTACATTGTCTCCACTCTGTCCTCACATCTGCTGGATAGTTTGGTGGGGTCTGACATGTCGCTGGTCATTTTCTCTCAGCATCTAGAAGCCAGTGCTCCATTGATTTTTAGCATATGATGTTGCGGAGAAGTTGGGTCTCCTGACAGCCAGTCCTCTGCAGGTATTCTGTTCTTCTGTCCAGGTGCTGCATGGGCCGTCTCTGTAATCTGGCTCTGGTCCCCACACTCACTTGCTGGGCACTTGGCCATTTCAGGCTAAATGAACCATATACTGCAGTTCTCATTATTTCCTCCTCTCCTCTGCTTCCTCATTCCCCTTTTTTTGGAAACCTTGTTGCTTGGTACTTGGGCCATCTGAATGGATGAGCTCCATTCAGCTCATCTGAATGGATGAGCTCCTGCTGGAGAGTGATAAGCAGAAAGCCCCCTGTTTTATGGGGGACCCCAGATGTCCATGCAGGAAGAACTTTGGGGCAGAGACCCTCCAGTTTCCCATGAGGTGGGGCTAGGGCAGGGATTAGGTTAGCCTGGTGGCAGCTGTCTGGGCACGGAAGGGCAGGTGCTGGGGACACCACTGAGGGTGCAGACTGTGTTGTTTGGCCCCTGCCCAATTCCTCATATCCCTGAGCCGTGAGCCCCTCGGCACCTTCACAGAGTGTACATCAGGTCACATCTTGTGGGGTGTGGTCGGTGATCAGGGGGTTCTTCTACCCCCACACCACACCCTGCCTTCTGTCAATGCCTTCTTGTCAATGCCTTCATACCTTCTTTTCATCGGACAGTAAACCAGAACATAAACAGCCAGTGTGTCTGGTAGTGTGTGTAATGGACAGACAGGGCAGAGTAGGGGAGTTGGGAGCAGGCCAGGATACAGGCCTATGGGCAGGGCTGTCTGCAGTGTCATGGTAGCAGCCAGGGTGGGCAAGGTGGAGGTGGGCGTCAGGCTCATGAGTTCCTGAAGAGGCTGACAGGCCACGGGTGTGTGTATCTGCTGCAGCGGCTCCCACACTGTCCAGACAAGAGCTGGGTAGTAGCCAGCCCCTCAAACAGGCTCCAGAATCTGCCTGAGCCCTTTTTCTCCACCACTGGCTATGCCTGGGGGACAGAAATGGGGGCGGGGGGTGCCCAGGCCATGGCAATGTCTTGCACAGAGAAGACACCACATGTTCCATCCTGATACCCTTCCCAGTCACCCTAGCATGGGTGAGCCCCACTTGTACCAGCTGGGCCAGGAGAGAAGCCATTCCTCTTAGCACCCATGTGGAACACAGGGCTGTGAGATCAGCATCAGCTCGAGGGGCCCAGGGGAGTCAGCTTCTCAGGCCTCACCACAGAGCATGACCAGGAAGCTCTGAGGACCAGAAGACTCGTCTGCATCTCCTGGAGCCTGCCAGATACACCAGCAGTGACTGTACCCTTAGAGACCCCTCAGCGATCCCAATACCCAGGCCTCTCTGACAGACAGAACAAGCCCAGCTGTCTAACCAGGCCCAGGCAGTTCACACCACGGGCTCTGAGGAGGCAGCCTGGACTCATCCTGCCTCAAGACCTGCTATGTGACCCTGGGCAAGCCCTACACCCTCTTGGGCTGTGAGCAGAGGGACTGGACAGGTGGGCGGGCAGGCCTCCCATCAGCCTTGGCTGTCCAGATGGCAGCTATAGGTCACTGAGTGAACGTGACCTCTCTGGCTAACATGTCAGAGAGATTAATGGCCAAGGACTTCAGGGGTATCCATACCCGGCCTCCCCAGGACCTGCAGGCACCAGCTGTGACAGGGCTGAGAGTCCTGGTCCCATCACAGGGACCGGTGAGGGTCTGGGAGGAGCTGGGGCTCCCCCAAGCCCACCCCCGTGGTGGGATGGAGGGCAGTGCTGACGCAGGACCCCAGGCTGAAGGCTGAGGACACACTCAGGGAACGGTACTGGTGCTCTGTGTGCACAGTGTGTTCTTGCCCTCAGAGGTCATCTTTGGGGCCATGTTGAACCCCCAGCTGGCCTTGGCTGGGGCCAAGTGGACATGCCTCTGTGTCAGTGGACACCTCAAACTCTGCTTTTCTGTGTCCAGGAGGAACTACCACACTGGCCCATTTCCATATGAGGAGTCAGGGTCCCACAGAATGGGAGGAGGTCCAAGTAGCCCTCAGCCTCCCAAAGGGGCCTAAGGACACCTGTAAGACCCCTCTGGGACACCTGTGAGAGCAGTGGATGCATTTCTTTATGTGCATGTTTCCGGGTGTGTCCTTGTGTTTATTGCTTTGTGTCTGCTTGTCTGTCTTGTCCTCTTCAGAAGCACTTCTCATGGTCAGGCTTTATAAATGTCTTATACTTCATTCCTACAAAGTTGACACCTGAATGAACTGACCTTTCTTGTCCTGGCCTCTCACCCCACCCTACTGCCAAAGCCATTGGGGACCTCCAGACAACTGCTTAACCTCCCGGGCTTGGTTTCATCCACTAGGGGCTGAAGGTGCTACGTGAGGTGACCTCCTTGAGGCACATTCTGTCTTCGATCCTTGGATCCATCTCGGTCTCAACCCTGGGGAGCCAGCTTAGCACACACACAGGAGCCAGCTTCCTTCCTGCCCACTCCCGCCCCTGAGGGAGGCTCTGGTCAAATGAGCTGAGAGGTCAGTGTTAAGTTCCTGCTGTGACAGAGGCCCAAGGGGGAGCCCTGTCTACCTCATGGCTTCCCTGGGAGGTGGCGCTGTCTGAGGTCTGTAGGATGAGCCAGAGTCAGCTGATGAAGCAGAGAGGAAAGAGGACACAGCTTAAGGCCCTGCAATTTCTCCCCAGGAGCCAGCAGGAGGGTTGGAAGGAGGTGCAGTGGTCACAGAGGGTGCAGGTGGCCCTTTGTTCATCTTCCAAGAGCAGCAAGAATCACCACGGTGTGTTCCACAGGAGCTGGGGTCCAGTGTGGGGGTGCAGGGCTCCCCCCTGCAGGTGCTGGAACGTGAGCTGCCTGCAGAGGCTGGAAGCCTAGGCTGGGGCACAGTATTGGTGGGAAGGGGCAGAGGGTGCTTCCAGATCAAAGGAGGACCTGAGCAGAGACAACAGACTAGAACCCAGGCTTCAGGGAACAGGTGGGAGTCAGGATGCCCTTCCTGCTCTCCACTCCCTGCTAAGAAAGGGGTCCCTGACTCCCTCTGCCCAGGTGCTCTCTCTGCTGTCTGCCTTAGCCACCACCCCACTCCCGGTGGCACAGTCCCTGCCCTGCTCCTCCTCAGCAGTCTGCTTTGCAGGACCAGTCTTCATCTGGTCCCTGCCCCCCCAGCCACTGGCTAACTATCCCCCTGCCCAGGCTCTGCTTGGGGGTCCCAAGTTCCCTAATGAAGATGCCACCCTGCAGTTTTCTAGATGTCCCTTCCTCCATCTGAGGGGACATGTGGAGGTACCCCACTGCCTTTGCTTTTGCCAGTCGCCCTGCCAACCCCAGGGCCCCCTGGGAGATGTGCAGTCAGATCAGCATGCTGCCAGCAGACCCCCCGAGGTGCTCTATGCAGCTCGCCAAGGGGTTAGCAAGGGGGATAGTGGGTTAGTCGGGTGCCCCTGTTGGGCCTCAGTAAGGAGGGGTTCGTGTGCATGTGCTTCCGTGCTGCTGTCTGGAGGGGGGTGGGGGTGGGCATTCCTGGAGCTTCTCCCCCCTGGAGTGGTCTGTGGGGCCCAGGGGGCTCCTGCTGCCTGCCCCAGGCCTGGTTTGCCTTGGCCTGGGACGTCCCACCAGGCACAGGCTGCCGGTTCTGCCAGCCCTGGAGGAGAGGCTTCCAGGAAGAACCTCTCTGGGGCTGACCACCACACACCACGCCTGTCACAGGAACATCTGGAAGCCCCCCTGCCCGCTATGTCTTGGTGACATCAGGCCAGTCATCATGCTAGACAGGGATGTGCCTGTTACATGGGGAGTCACTTCTCCAATGGTATGGTCGCCCCTTGCATATAGCACAAGGAGGTGGCATCTTGAGGGATGCCTGACTTCCTGGGGTGGAGACAGTTCCTGGGAGACAAGATAATTATGAATTATGGGTCACCTGGGGGTCCCGGGTTGAGTGGTCTACTGGTGCCCGCCCTCCACGGGTGCAGGTGTGCAGTGGGCCTGTGGGAGGCCCTGAGCAGGCCCACACATGCAGCCTGCTGCTGTGAGCACTTCCTTACGCCTCTGGTCCCCGGGAGCACGGGCTCCTGCAGGTCTGCCCCAGTGCAGGGCAAAGACAGGCTGTCCTTCCTAAGGAGGGAGCACACAGGAGGATGGCCTTGGGGTCCAGGGGAAGCCCCTGGGCCAGGATTCAGGAGGCACTGAGGCCAGGCACTGCAGGACCCTGCGATAGTCACACCTGGCAGACATGATGGTGACCGTGGTGCCCTTTGCAGGTTGTGTCACATCTTAGCTCCCAGGCTTCCCATTCAGAAATCGCCATTTGGAGAACTAAACGTAACAATTGGTATCAGAGGTGCCTGAAGTCCCACGATGTGGACCCAAAGCAGTCAGATTTGGAGCTCCAGCCTCCTCTCTCCTTCACCGCCAAATGGCCCCCAGATACTGCCCCCCCCCCCCGCACTTGTGCCCTCACTTTACCCCCTGTCCCTATCTCATTACAGGAAGTTCTACTACATCACCCTGCTGCGAGACCCCGTGTCCCGCTACCTGAGCGAGTGGCGGCACGTGCAGCGGGGGGCCACCTGGAAGACGTCACTGCACATGTGCGATGGGCGCACGCCCACGCCCGAAGAGCTGCCACCCTGCTATGAGGGCACGGACTGGTCGGGCTGCACACTGCAGGAGTTCATGGACTGCCCCTACAACCTGGCCAACAACCGCCAGGTGCGCATGCTGGCCGACCTGAGCCTGGTGGGCTGCTACAACCTGTCCTTCATCCCCGAGGGCAAGCGGGCCCAGCTGCTGCTGGAGAGCGCCAAGAAGAACCTGCGGGGCATGGCCTTCTTCGGCCTGACGGAGTTCCAGCGCAAGACGCAGTACCTGTTCGAGCGGACGTTCAACCTCAAGTTCATCCGGCCCTTCATGCAGTACAACAGCACGCGGGCGGGCGGTGTGGAGGTGGACGAGGACACCATCCGGCGCATCGAGGAGCTTAATGACCTGGACGTGCAGCTCTACGACTATGCCAAGGACCTCTTCCAGCAGCGGTACCAGTACAAGCGGCAGCTGGAGCGCAGGGAGCAGCGCCTCAAGAGCCGGGAGGAGCGCCTGCTGCACCGCGCCAAGGAGGCGCTGCCGCGGGAGGACGCCGAGGAGCCGGGCCGCGTGCCCACTGAGGACTACATGAGCCACATCATCGAGAAGTGGTAGTGGTGGCCGGTCGTGGGGGGTGGCCCCGTGGGGGGTGAGGTCAGACACACGGACTGACCCACCGGAACTCTGGTGGGAAGAGGGTCCCAGATGCGCTCACCAGAAGGTAGATGTGCTGAGTGAGGGTCAGGGAGTGGGGACGTGGCGGCCCGGCGGGGTCTGAGGAATCTGCCAGTGCAAACCACCGCCCCCACCCCCTGGCCAGAGGAAAGCGTGCCTGAGGGATGCCGCAGGCAGGCCTGCGCAGGCCAGGACTGTCCCTCCTCTCCTGGCCCCAGCTCACGCACGGCGGCCAGCTGAAGGTCTAAAAACAAGAAACGGCAGAGAGTGCAGATCGGACTTGGGCCAGGAGCGCGTCCCACCCCGACTGTGCACACCTGCTGGCTCTCTGCCCTGCAGGCCAGCAGGGGCCCAACACCAGCTCCAGGCACCTTTCCGGGATCAGGCCACCCAGGCAGCCCCTTGGCCTCCAGTGGCCCCAGGGCCCCTGGGCCTGAGTGAAGCCCCTTCTCTGGGCAGAAAGGTAGCCCCTTGAGGTGTCCTCAGGAATGGAGCTCCTAGCTCACCCATCTTCATGGTCAGGGCCCACCCCTCCTGAAGCCGAGAAGACTCTGGCCTGCCCCTGGGAAGCTCACTCTCTCTCTGGCCCAAGGTCAAAACACACAGTCTGGCTTCTTGCTTTGGGTCAGGAGATCAAAGCACACCTCCTGGGACCCTTCCCCCCCATTTCCCACAGTCCTCAGGCTAAGAAGGGCTGCAAGGAGATGGGCCCACGTGCACTGTCCCCCTCTGTGGACAGAGAGTAAGAAAAGAGTGGGAAGGCTGTGTCCAAGGATGCTACCACCTGTGTCTATGTACCTCCCCACCCAAGCTGGCCTTTGGGCCACCAAGCCAGACCAGCTCAGGCAGAAAGTTTCCCCTGCTCCATTTACCATTCTGACCCTCTGAGATTTGGTAAGACTATCCCTGGCCCCAGGGTCATCACTTAGACATTTATTCGGGGCTCATGCCCCACTGTTCCCACAACCACATGTGCAGAAGTACAATCAAGCCTCCATTGGCTAGAACACAGCCAACTGTACCTGCTGCCCATGAATCATATCTTGGGGCCACAGTGGTTTGCTATGGCCAGGGAAGGGGACTCAGGCTTTCAGATTATCAGAGTTGGAAGAAATGGCTCTCAGTGGCTTCCTAGTATCCAGATACACAGCCCTTCCCACCCCGGCCTCTCCCTGCATTTCCCTTTGCCCAACCCCTGACCACAAGCAGGTCAGACCCTGTTCTTGGCAGCCCTGCAGATTGGAGAAGCCATCTTCCATATCCATTGTAGACACTTCCCCCATGCCCTACCTGTCTTGTGCTCCAGGAGGCCAGGCCACTGTCTTCTCTGGGGGTACTCTCCCCACATGAGGCCCTGGGTTCTGGGATCAAAATGTGTGTCCCACACCCAAGGTGGACGAGTGCCCTCTCTCTCCAGGTGAGGACCCACACGTGCCTGGGGGCTACAAGCCTCCCTCACGAGGGCAGTGAGGGCCACGGCCAGCCTGCTGAGGACAGCAGCCTCGAGGGCAGATTCTACCAGGAGCCCTCCTCCCTGCCCCAGGTTCTCCTCAGCCACCCCAGAGGTGTGGAAGCAAGGAACCTTCAATAGCACAGGAAACACTACAGTGTTGTCAAATGGGAGGTACCCAGGAAGAAGTAGCTTTTAGTCTTTGCCTGCCTGGCAAAGGTTATGGTGCCCATACCTCCTGCTTCCTACACCAACCACTTCATCTTCTAGTCCAAGGGCAGTGGTTAGCAGGCTGGGATGGGCACCACACCTACCCAGGATCACCCCGCAGAGTGGGTGCGTCAGGCTGAGCAGGCCAGTGCCCAAGTGGTGTAGTGGTTCTTTCAAGGGGTAGTGAAGGTCAGCATGGGGGGGATCTGTTCTGACATTCATCCTTTGGGGCAGTCGTGCTCCAGGGAGGAGGGTGGGACATGTTCATGAGACCTCTGGGGTCTTGGACAAGCACGTGGGGTGCTCGGGGCTTGCTGTGGCTTTCATCAGGAGGTGGTCAATTCCACCTCCTGGTGGAAAGCTCAGCCCCGTTCTGCCTGAACCCCTGGGCACCCGGCCCTCCTGAAGTGGGCTTCCTGTGTGTGCCCCCTTGAGTGTAGGATCTGTTTTGTACATATTGGAATGTTTTAACTTATGATCCGTTGTCCCAATTCACACGGAAACACGGGTCTCTCCTTGGTTTCTTTGCTGCATCTGGAAAGCGGTCCCATGGGGGGCCAGCACCCAGGCCAAGGCGCCCAGAGACAGCACCAGGTGCCAGTGCCCCTCGGCCCCTCACGCCTCCAGTCCGGCACTTCTGCTCAGGCCACCTGCATTGAGGTGAAAGCTCCTCATGCCTCTAGCGCCTCCTCCAACACCACCACCTTCCGGGGCTCCACTGAAGGGGTGCCCCACCCAGCGGCTCTGCACAGGGCTGAGGAAACAGAGGCAACATGCGGTGAGCAGACAACCCACTCCTCACACAGACCTGCAACATCTCCTCCTGGAGGAGGAAACAGGGACAGCAAAATTGTCTGAGCAATGAGTCTGTGACCTTTTTGGGAACTGGAAGTGTTTCACTTGAACCCAGGAGCGTTTAAAGCTTTATTTATTTATAGCTTCTTATTAAAAAAAAAAGAAAAAAGTGTTGAGAAGAAATCTTTTGGTTATTCATACAAGAAAAACGAGTTGATGATGGAAAAGCAAGTCATAATCATCTAATTGTTTTTGTCTAGGTCAAGAATGAATGTTAGCAGATGAAATAAACCCTTGACAAGGAGCCTCGGGTGTGCTGTGGTCTGTGGTAACAGCCATCCGCCCGGCGTGGCGTGGCCAGACCTTCTGGGTTTGATTTTCAAAATGAGCATCCAAGCACGGGGATGGACGTGGGAGCGGGGGCTCCCTCAGGTGCAGGCAGCCAGGAAGAGAGGAGTTCACGCACTTTCTCCCTGAGGCAGCCCTTTGCAAAAGGAAGAGGTCGACCTGTCATCGCCACGAAGCAGGGGTTAGTGGTCCTTAATTGCAACACTTGAGAACAGGAGCCCAGCTTAAAGTGAGGCTGAGAAACGCAGACACCGTGTGTTTCTCGGTGACCTCGTCCTCCTTCACTTTTAACTTGGAAAGATTTGCAGATGACAAGGCAAAAGAACAGTTCATGGACACCCGTAAACGCTTAGCCTAGATTTACCTAGGTCAACGTTTTGTCGCGTCTTCCTGTCCTGCACTCACACTTGCTCTCTCTGTACGCAAACACGTGCACACGAGTACACACAGATATGTGTGTATGCACTCACACATACACTCACGTTTTTCTGAAATATTTGAAAATAAGTTGCAGTCCTCAGAATACTCAGGCACGTACATCCTAAGAATGACATCCTGCTATGAAACTCAACCCTTTATCATCTCCTCAAATTTAACATAAACACAGTAATCCGAGCTAACATACATTCCCTGTCTAAATTTCCTACTTGTGCCCACGATGTCCTAAAGTCTTATTTGTGAGCCGAGGACTGTGCGCTGCTCAGCTGTCCTGCTTCTCCCATCTCCTTTCACCAAGCAGAGACCCAGCCTGCACTGCCCACCTGTTCCCTTTCTTAGCACTGACATTTTAACATAGGCCACTTGTCCCTTAAAATGTCTGCATCAGTCTGATGGTTCTCTCATGATCAGATTCAGCGGCACCTGAGTGGCCCAGTCAGTTGAGCGGCCCACTCTTGATTTCTGCTCAGGGTCCCAGGGTTGTGGGATCAAGCCCTGCATTGGGATCCACACTGAGCGTGGAGTCTGCTTGGGATTCATATTCTCTCTCTCTCTCTCTCTCTCTCTCTCTCTCTCTCTCTCTCTCTCTTTCCCTCTGCCCCTCCCCCTTGCTCTCTCATGAGTTCTCTCTTTCTCTGTAAAATAAAAACTAAAAAGATAAACATTTGGGCACAAATGCCACACAGGTGAGGTGGTTTTGGCCACCAGCCCTGATGGATTTTAGTTCTCTAATGAGACGGGGGGGAGGGCCCTTGCCCAAGGTCTCAGTGAGACCACAGGGCTGATAAAAGGAGTCAGCTCATTGCCTTGCCTTCAGGAAAATAATCTGTTGTGGGGGCCAGCTGTTGCTGGACAGTGTTACAGCTGGGGCCCTAGTGCACCGACCTTGCGTTTCCACAAGGGTCCTGGGGAGAGCCAGTAGGCTGTCAGTTCCCAGTGACTGTCACATGGAAAACCCTAGAAAATGTACCTTGGAGCTAGTGGGCCTAAGGGGGTCTCCTTTTCCTCCCCTGCCAGAATTTGTATCTGGACACTCCTACCTCACCCTGTCCACATCGTCGTTGTCGGGGAAGAACTGGGGGAGGGGCGGGGAGGGGAGGCTGAGGCCTCCTCCCCCACAGCTGCCTGTAGAGAGGAGCCCCTGAACAACTGAGAGGTGGGACAGAAACCCAGTAGATGGGGGCACCACTAGTTCCCAGGGGGCAAAGTGGCTGCCACCTGCTTGCCAGAGCTTTCCCACGTGGGGAAGAGGGTGAGGGACAGACACGGCTAACCCTTAAAACCCCAACCTTCAGATCCAAACCCCAACCTTGCTGACCATCTGAATCCATGAGGGAGTGTCTCTTTGGTAACAGGGTCCCTGCAAGGGAAGCATTCTACCCGGAACCCCAGTGTGGAAAGACCTGTGCAGCAAGCCACACACCTTCCCCCACACACAACTTGGAATTGGCCCTCCCTAAACATTTCATCTGGAGTCTGCAGGCTGGCTCCCCATCCGGGAATACAGGATGGACGTGTCCACTGTGCAATGTGGGGCCAGGGTCTTCATCAGACAAAGTCAGTCGTGGAAATACCTCCCCGCAAGGATGAGAGTTATTTAAAGTTGGAGGCCCCCTTTCAAGCCTTCCTGAGCCTGAGGCTAGGGAGGCTCCTGGGCCCTGCCCTGCTCACCCCATTCCTGCACTAGGCTGTAGCCCTGCCACTCCCACAAGTCCCACCAGGTCCTACCGGGCTCCTTCAGTCTGTGGGTTCCTGGGTTCAGAGCAGCCCCCCACCTCCTTGTGGCCAGCTACCACCCAACCCCATCCAGCCCACCGCTGCCCGCTCTGCTGTCCCCTTTTCACACACCCGCCATGACCAACAGCAGCCACTTCCTGGGGTGGGCCTGCTACTCACGTGCTTTACCTGGATTCGCACCCCAAAACCTGGATTCTCACCCCAAAACCTTCTGGCTAGAGCTCATCCTGCCCCAGGGCCTGCGTGCTTCCTCTTCTCTCTTCCTGGAGGAAAGTCATCCCTACTCACTCCGCCCGGTCACGGTCCCCTTTTCAGTGGCACAGGGAGAAGCCCATGTGCTCCCAGCCCCAAGTACACGGGCTCCCTGAGGGCTAAATCCAACCCAAGGGGATGGCAGCCCACAGTCCCCACCCAGGAGCATGAACCTCGAGACTAGGAGGCCGTCAGAGGGAGCTGTATCCATTCGTGTCACGGGGACGCTTGCCTTTCTGGCTGACCAGCCCCCTCCCCACGAAATCCTCCTGCCTTAGTGCACCAGGGTGCGCACCCAGCCCCCTCAACATGGCCTAGCTTGAAGGGCATCACCCCCCCCCGTGCCAGGAACCCCCCTGCTACAAGGAGCTGGCGCTGGGTCCCGTCCCCGCTGCTGCACCAGAGAACCTCTCAGGAGCACTGCGTGTTGTCAGATCAGAGTTGGGACTCCACTTGGCCCACTGACCTGCTGTCAGCCCTTCTCTGTGAAATGGGCCAGGCAGAACACATCACACACTAGGCCATCATCCCCAGCTCCAGCTCTGACCTCAGAGAAGGGGAGGGTGCACAGAGACCTGACCCTTCCCGCCACCAGCTCGGTCACACCCATCACGCTGCCCACCAAAGAGCAAAGCCACAAGGGCTATAGCTTCTACTGTGGCCTGCTCTCTCCTTTCCCTTTCTTTCCCTAAAGGACCGTGACAATATTCCAGGTCCCTGCCCACCAGCCCCATCCATCCCCACATGGTCAGCGCCGTCTTGTTTCCTGCTCCTAGAAGTTGGGTGAGTCACCCACCCTGCCTTCTCTACTTGCCAAACAAATACAAAGACCCTCCTGGTCCCATCCCTGCTGGACCCCTCACTTCCCTCCCTCCCCAGCACAGCCCACCCAGTCCTGGGGCCTTCTTGGCTGTGGCCCTAGACTCTAGGTGGGACCAGGCTCCTGGGCAGGCTCAGAGGAGGAATTTGAATTTACACGGCACTGCCCAGACCTTTCCCAAAACATGCTTTTTATAAAGAAATTGCTCACATCCTGATTTCAAGTCTCCATTCCCTCTGACATGGGTTAAATTTTTCTTAACTTGTCCATTCAAGCTAACAGTGTCTCTTGGTTAGAACCAGCATGTTATGGCTCTCCCTGTCCCCCCTCTGCTTCCCCTCCTCTCTGGGTGCCCAGAGGACACTCCTATCCCCAAGTGATGAGTGGCAGGGTGCTCACACAGGCTCCCCCTCCACTGTCCCCCAGCTATCTTGTCAAGAGGGCCAGCAGGCCCTGGTCAGGACCAGCCAGCCTCTTTCCTCACCAGCTCCACTGCAGGGTGGCCAGGGTGGTCAGGACACAGGATCTAGCCTCATGTCTTAGGTGAGGCACAGAGACCCCTCCCGAGAGCCAGTGTGTCCCCTCTAGTGATCTGCTGATGAACCCCCCTCAGTTCTCCCAGCACTGTCACCCCACTCTCCAGCCCCCACCCTGTGCTGCAGGGACCCCCATCCCCACAGCAGGCAGGAGTTCTTAACTACCACCCCCACCCCCACCAGACAGGTTACCCTCCCAGCAGCCACAGGAAGCCTGCTTTTCTGTCTAAATTTGCCACACAGCCATTTCTACTCCCCTGCAGCAGCCCCCTCTTGCAAATGCATGGCTCTGAGGTCCCAAGCAGGCTGGGTGGGCATGGTCCCCCTTTCTGCTTTGCTCTCAGCCCATCCACTATGTTTCCAGTGCCTGACCCAACAAAGGCCGTGAACACAGAGCACTGCGACCTAGGGTGCCTTCCCCTTCCTCTCTTCCTGAGGCGCCTCACCCCAGTGCCCCCAGCAGCTTTCCACCCTCCCTTCTAATGGGCTTGTCCTCACCAGCCCTGTCCTCCCACCCCCTTCTATAGCTCATCAAAACCCTAGACACTTCTCAGTGAAAGGAAGCCTAGGGAAAGAAGCCACTTTTCTTTCTCAAACATAAAGCCAAGCATTCAGAACGCAGCCTCTCTAAGACTCGAGGGAGCCGGCCTGGAGCCTTGCGGCTGGGACTCGGCAGTCTGCTTTGTTCTGGGTGGTGCCCGCCCTTCCCCAGGAGTCAGGAGGCAGGATTCAGCCCGGAGCTCCAGACAACATGGTTTGTGAGGAGCCCAGCACATGAGCCTAAGAGATCCACAGTGGCACTGTCTCCAGGGAGAGGCCTGGAGAGGCCTGGAGAGGCCTAGCTATCTCCAGGGAGTGGCCCGCTGTGTGACAAAGCCACACTCACAAGGGCTGTTCTAAGTGGCTCTGGCAAGAAGGGCTTCCAGGGGACTAAGGTGTCCAGAGGAACCGAGACCTGCCTGGATCACTCTCACGTTGTTGTTCCCGAGCATGCTGAGAGGTGCCCTCGGGAAGTGGCCTGGAGGTCCTGCTGGTTTTCAGCTGGCACTCCATGTGGAAAGTGATTTGTTCACTTCAAAGGATTTTGGGGACCCCTGGGTGGCTCAGTCTAAGTGTCTGACTCTTGGTTTCGGCTTAGGTCATGATGCCAAATTCGCGGGTTCGAGCCCCACATCAGGCTCTGTGCTGGCAGCACAGCTCCTCCCCTACTCATGCTACCTCTGTCTCAAAGAAAAAACAATCGTAAACTCCGGCATCGCAGGACAGCCTGCCAGCTGTCCCTCGATACCTGTCTTCCCCTCCTTCCTTAGTAATAGAACCTCCACGTGTCAGTGGGACCACAGCCAGCTGGGATCAAGACCATGCTCCCAGCCCCCTCACAATGACATGTGGCCACACTACTAAACTCTGGCCAATGGTATGCAAGAGATGATGCTTGCAGCTTCGGGACACAATCTTGAAAGAGAAGTAGTGGACATTTCTTCTTCCCTGACTCCTACCTAATGGTTAGAATGAGGATGTGATGGCTGGAGGTCAAGCAGCCACTTTGGCCCATGAAGTAGACGCCTCGTGTTGAGGATGGTCAAGCAACAGGATAGGTTCCTGATGATTATGGAACCACCCTACCAGCTTTGGGCTGCCTACCTCAAGATGTGTAAGAGAAAAATAAACATGTCCCTTGCTTAAGTTCTTAGCTGCCTGGGGTTTCTGTCACTCTCACCTGAACCTAATCTAACAACGGGCTACATGGCACAGCCACTACAGGTGGTATTTCTGCAAAGGCAACCCAGCTGGAGTCTGCAACCCAAGTGGCAGCACCTCCATTCCAGACACTCCTGGGGATGCACTGCTTCAAGACTGCCCCCTGATGTTCTTGACTCATACGCATGCGGAGGGCGGGGGCTCTTTCCTGTGTACCCTTTTGTACCTTTTGAATTTTGAAGCATGAACAAATTACCTGTTCAAAACACAGCTGGCTGAAACTAAACCCAAAAGCAAAATGGAAGATAAGAGGTACGTTCATGACAGTGATTTTCTCAGAGTTCAGGGAACACAGGGAGGGTGGGACTCAGCTTGGAGGAATCCAGGAACTTCAGCTTTCTAACAGTTTACGTGTTCATACAGATGGACCTCAGGCACAGTCATTGGGAAAGTTGGGGTGAGGACAGAGCCCTCGCTGCCTCCCTCTGCCAACAAACACCAACTCAGCACAGCCCGGCAAGCACCGCTGGGGCCACCCAGCCTCTGGCCCCGGCCCTCCTGATGCCCTGTGCCTGACCCCCCTGCCAGAGAGAGGACTGACGACACCCTCACCAAGCCAGCACCATCTAACCGAGTGCCTGGGCGAGAAGCCAGACGGCCACGATCCTTTCCCTCAGTCCTTTCTACAGCTCCTTTAAGGGACCTGTTCCTTGGAAGGCCACGGTGTGAGCTGTACTTGGCCAGCTTCTCCTGCAGGGGCTTGGTCTCCCTTCAGGGCTGGGCAACCCCGGGGCCTCATTCAGACAGGATGGAGTGACAGGAGGGAACCGAGTCAGGCTCCTGCCACAGCCCGCCTCTGCTCCCTTCTTGGCGGATCAGGAAGGAAGGGGCTCTGCGTGTGTCCCCTCAGGCAGTTCTGCGCACCCCCCTTTTACCCTCACCCATGGCCATCACTGGGTCCTGAGCTTCCCAGCCTAGTAACCAGTGTGGAAATGCGATCTCCAGCTCCTCCACTTAGCGGTTTCAAGGCAAACTCTTCATCAAGCATGTGTTTTCCCGCTGTAAAAGGAAGGCTGGATTCCATTTCAGAGGCAAGCAGCCAACAGCTGCTGGACTCCCCGGGGACACGGTGTCTGGAGCTGGAGAAGGAAGGGATGCAGGTCCCAGGGTCCCAGAGGCTGTGACCCCTACGTGCCCTCCTCCTGGGATCACGACCTGGGTATGCTGCTTGCGCTTGAATCCCTGACCCAGGGCTGCTTCTGGGGACACGAACCTGAAGAAGACCCTGACCCGGTGGCACCCACCAGACGCCCACCTCCTGTGTTGCTTCTCCCCCACCGTGGGGCCCCCTGGAGGCTGTTGAGAGGAAAGCCAGCCCGCCTCGCATACTCGCTCTGGGAGCAGGCCTGCAAGGCGGCCAGAGGTGTGGAGATGCCAGCAGCGGCCACCTTGCGTGGCTCCCAGACTAGTGCAGAAGGAGCCTCTGGGGCCGCTGGGGCAGTAGTCGCATTACAAAAGGTCCTTCTCTACCCCCGCTTATTCAGACCTCTTCTCAGGAAGGAAAGAAAGGGTAGAGGGGGAGGGGAAGGGAAAACCAAGCCTGGTTACGCCCGCTAACAAAGCTGCTCCCATTTTAGGCCAGCTCATCCAAAGCAGACATCCCTCATGAAAGGGCAAACCATAGCCGTGGGCTTATGCTGTGCACATTACATGCTGTATCTGTTCCACGTGTTTCATGCTGTCTATGTCACTTGCTGTGCCTGTTTTGTGCCACATATGTCACATGCTATACATGTTAGACGCAATGTACGTTATGTGCTATAAGCGTGTACGTGTTTGTGTGGTGTGTATGCCGCATGCTATGTGCATGTTATATACTGTGTGTAGCATATAGCATTACTCTATTACGTGTCACATGTGATACATGCCATATGCTATGTGTGTTACATGCTGCAATATTATTCACTGTGTTACATGCTATACATGTGCACATGCTATAAATTATTTGCTATGCACAGTTTATACTATATGTGTGTTATGTGTTACGTGTTATGTGTGTCACATGCAAGTCCTTGCAGACACTGGCTGGGTGAGTCCAGTCCCAGGAGAAGGTGGGGCTGGCTGCAGCGGACCGAGCCCTTTCGAGCTCTGAGTTCCCTCAACTCAGGGAGTACGCCCGCCAAGTGCTGCTAGAAGATCATAGGCCAGGCCCAGAGTCTTGAGCTGTGCAGAAAGCTGGGCCTGATGAAAGCATGGCCCACAGCAGTGGACCTTTGTTCTTTTAATGTCTCTGACCTGTGACTGTTCCATAATCTGCTCATCCATTCTCCTCTTGTTGGACACTGGGCTGTTTCAAACTCTTAGCTATTTATAAAAACAGTTGCTATTAAATTGTTTATGTCTTCGTTTCTCCTGTGTAAATAGCAAAAAGTGGAATTTCTGGGCCATTTAAAAGTACATCGTAACTTTATAACAAACTTGCACTTTTTGAAAGTGTTTGAACTCATTCACCGTCATAAGCAGAGGATGTCTATTTCCATTGCTACCCATCCCTGGCAACCTTCGTTCAGTTTTAGTCATTCTACCAGTTAAATAACAGCATCTCAGATGGTTTTTAATTTGTATTACCTAGATAATTAATGATGTTAAGTATTTTTTCAGATGCCTATGAGCAATCGAGATATCTTCTTTTGCGAAATGTATCTCTTACTCATTTTTTAAAATTGGGTTGTCTTTTTCTTATTAATTTGTAAGAACTCTTTACATCTTCCTTTCTTAAGTTTATTTATTTATTTTAAGAGTGGGGAAGGGGCAGAGAGAAAGGGACAGGGGAAGAGAGAATCCCAAGCAGGCTCAGCGCTGACAGCGAGCCATGAGATCATGACTTGGGCCAAAATCAAAAGTCAGACACTTAATTGACTGAGCCACCCAGGCGCTCCTCTTTATACTTTCTTGATAGATATTCTTTGTCAGATGCATGTGTTCTGAATGTCTTCTCCCAGTCTTTAGCTTGGCTGTTTATTCTCTTGATGAATTCTTTGATGAAGAGAAGTTCTCAATTTTAATAAAATCTAAATTATTAATTTTTATTTATTTTTTGGTTAGTATTTTGGGGTCTTTTCAGCCAAATAAATGTAAGCATAAATGTTATATAATACTTCCAGGAAGCTTCCTTAAAAGGGATAGGGTAGGTTCCTCACCTTTCTTTCTCCTATCATGCTGCCTGGAGCTCATATGTGATGGTTGGTGCATTAGCACCCATCTTAGACAATGAGGTGATCCTGGGAAGGGAAGCCATGTGATAAAAGGAGCCTGAGACATCATGAGGACACCATACTAACCCTAAATATATATAAATATATGAAACATAAAGATCAATTTGCAAACTCACTATTCTTCTGTTTTCACTTTAGTTTCAAAACTTCTCTGCAGTTCTTTTTTTTTTTTTAATTTTAATGTTTATTTATTTTTGAGAGAGACAGAGTGAGAGTGAGCAGGGGAAGGGCAGAGAGAGAGGGAGACATAGAATCCGAAGCAGGCTCCAGGCTCTGAGCTAACAGCACAGAGCCCGATGTGGGGCTTGAACTCATGAATTATGAGATCTTGACTTGAGCTGAAGTCGGATGCTCAACCAACTGAGCCACTAAGATGCCCCTAAATCATCAGTTCTTAATTCTTATCGTCTATTTGAGTCACATAGTAAGCTTATAAAAGTAGGGATGCCTGTGATTCAGGTTGAGCCTGAGTGGGAGGCCCAGGCATCCAGGTTTTCAAATAGGATGTAGTCTCCTCTCTCTATGGACTGTCAAGGTTGAGAATTGGTGCTTGAAATCAGTGCTCTGTTCTTGGCTTGAAAGTGTGAGCATTATGATCCAGATGGTGAGCTTTTGGCCTCTCTCTGGTGAGAAATGGACGAATACTTCATAAGTTACATGAAGTAGAGTTGGACTCATAAGTTCCAAATGTGCCTTGAAATATAGACAAAACCTGCCGGCCAGCCAAACAAAGTAGCTTATTTAAAGAGTATATGCATGGGCACCTGGGGGGCTCAGTCGGTTAAGCATCTAACTCTGGATTTCAGCTCAGGTCATGATCTCATGGTTCATGAGATTGAGCCCCACAGCAGGCTCTGTGCTCACAGTGCAGAGCCTGCTTGGGATTCTCTCTCTCTCTCCTCTCTCTCTCTCTCTCAAAATAAATAAACTAAAAAGAAATAGATTATATGCAGTGGGGAGCAGTGGAGCCCCTGGATCAAGAGCCAGAAGGTCTTGGTTCCCAGAGGAATGACTTTGGGCCAATTATAACCTTAGTTTCCTCCTCTGAAATCTGCGTCTGTTAGAAAAGGCACCTGCCTGGTACCCAGATTGTTGGGAGGACAAAATAAGATGGAAGGTGGACTTCAAGGGTCCTTGCATGTGACGAGTGGGCATGTTCCTGATGTCTCTGTACCACAGACAAGGAGACAGTATCTTCAGCCACACGGCATGCTGAAGGGTCCCGTGCAGAGCCGTGCTCCCTTCAGAGTTTTATGTTGGGTCACCAGATCTAGGCCCAGCCCGCCTGCCACCAAGAGCAATGGCCAATGTTGTCTTTTGGACCCGATGCCTCAGAGAATGAAGTGAAAGCTGTTGGTTTTCGCCCTGGAAAATGGAATAGACACAGACGCACGTCCCCACAAAATATGCACACAGGTTCAGGGTTCACTGCCACTAGGAGGCCCAGCATGAGCCTAAAGTGAGAACACATGTTCTACAGGGTCACCTCCACTCCAGACAGAGACAGACAGTGGCCACTGCAGGCAAGGAGTGGGACAACCTGTGAACAGGGGTGTGGCAGAGAATAAACCAGTGAGTGGTTAGTCCTCCAAAGGTGGGTTGCTTGTGGATGCGTTGGGGCTGTTGTTCCCTCCCTCTAGAAGGAAGCAGCTGTCTGCCCTTGGTACCTGTTATAGACTGAATTATGTGCCCCCCAAGTTCATAGGTTGAAACCCTAATCTCCCAAGTGACCGTATTCGGAAATAGGGCCTTTCCAGACGTTATAAGGATGAGGCCCTAATCCAGGAGGTCTGGTGTCCCTGTAAGAAGGGGGGGCGGGGAGACACTGGGATGCGTGCCCACTGAGAAAAGGCCAAATGAGAACCTAGGCAGAGGGTGGCCATCTGCAAGCCAGCGGGGGGAGGCCTTAGGGGAAACCACCCTGCCAGCACCTTGATGTTGGATGTCCAGCCTCCAGAACTGGGAGAAATACATTTCTGTTGTTTAAGCCCCTCGGTCTGTGGTATTTGTTACAGCGTCTGAGCAGACAGATGGTGCCCACATAGCCTGGGGTTTGTTCTGGACAGTCAGGATGGGGCTGGAGAGCGGCAAGTAAAATGTCCACAGAGCACAGCCTCCCCAGCCCAGCTCTATACCCTTGCAGCCGGGCCTGGCAGAGTAGGGGCCCTCCAGCACTGCCAGCCCCAAATCATGCCCCTTTCCCCACCCCCCCACTCCACTCACAACATCTTCTTATCTTCCAAGCCTCTGGGTCCAATATGGGGACCACAATTTCTTCTCTGGTTTTACAAGGTAGATTCACTTCATAGCTTTCACTCTGAAGAACATTATAATCCCATTGTGGAAATAAACAAAGACCACCCAAATGAGAACAGGCAAAGGTGATTTACTCAGAGTTTGCCATTCAAGGGGGCCAGCCACCATCAAGTGCGCTTTGGCAGAGACTCAAAGGCAGAGAAGGAAGTGAGGAAGATTTATAGCAGAGAAAATGACGGGCTTCAGGTGTGCCACCATTGGCGCGAAAGCGGAGTGTTGAATCTACGTAGTGGGTGTATGGGTGTCAGTTTTCAACCTTTCTCGCTTTATGCACCTTAGAAAATTTTCAGAAGTTGGAGGGAGATGCTGGATCTGTAGTTTCACTTAAACATAACACTAACCAGCAGCTACACAACATGAGTCACTAGCTTGAATCGAAAATCCCACATTTTTATTTGCATGTGTACATATTTGCTTTTACAGAGAAGTACCAAATGTCAGGGATCACCATTTGAGGCAGAGGGCCACCGATGGGCAGTCCCTGCAGGAGTGGCCTCCCTGCTCCCTGGACCCCACAAATTTCCACACACTCTGCTGAAAGCCACAGGCAGCTTCCTGGGAGGCCAGCCCTCTGCCCTCAGGCTTCCTGGCCCTGGGCCCCCTCCACACACAAATACGTGGCCTCCGTCTCGGGTAGAATTGGCGTGCACTCCTATGAAAGGTGGTCCTCTACCTCCAGCCTCAGCTACCCCATCACACTCAAGAGTGGCCAACTCGACCTTCACCCCCACCCCCACCCCCACCATGGAGCTCCTTGGCCCCAGGCTCATGATGGTCACACAGGTCTGAGGGCTAATGAGGTATCTTGATTTGTGTTTCCCTCTCGGTGAGTCAATCAACCAATCAATCTGCATCTAGCTTCAAAGTCCCAACACCAGCACCTTGGTCCCACAGGTCATGACACAGTCCTCCTCCCTGGGTCCTGGCTTCCCTCTAGACCCTCCATGTGTCATCCACACATGGCTGCTCTGAGCCATGCCAAGTTACTTCTCTGCTCAAGACCCTACAGTGGCTCTGAGGAAAAGCCAGAGTATTAAGCATGGACCTCAAGGCTGTATGTCGGCAAACTATAGCCCACGGGCCAAATCTGGCTCACAGCCCATTTTTGTCAATGCACCTTATTGGAACATGGCCACACACATTCTCTATTATCTGTGGCTACTTTCTGGCTACAACAGTTCTCTCTCCCTCTGGCCCTAGAAGTCGCCATGAAGAAAGATACTCAAGCAGTGCCATAGATAGGCCCACTTAGAAAGCAACCAAAGCCTGTAGCTACGAGCCAGCCATGTGTGTGCACCACTTTGGAATGTGGGCGCACCAGCCCAGATGACTGTGGCCCCAGCTGACATCTGACACCAAGTGGAAAGTGTCCAGTGGAGCCCTTGTGAAGCGCCTGACCCCACAGACTGGATGAGTACAAAACATGGTTGCCGCCATTAAACTTGCAACAGAACCACTTGCAATCCCATTCTGCCTTCCTCATATGGTAAACACACCTTTAATTACATAAAAACATCTGTTTTCCTTTGATAATAAGCATATATATGCATACGAATACTTTCGTACATCTATCCATATGTCTTGGTTTGTTTGCTTCACAAAGTGGGATCCTGTCCCACACTTTGTGCATCTTTTCTCACTCAGCTTCTACAAATCCCTCTGGAATCTTCCACTCAGGCATTCGTGCAGTCTCTGTCGTGGCTTCCTAATGTTCCAGGTGCAGATGACTGTCATTTGCTCAGCCATCCCTGGCAGAGGGGCGGACACTGTGCTCTGCTCTGTGGCCGATGCTGATTTTATCCACAGCGCTTTATTTCTATCACGATGGCTGGGCCTGAACATAGATGGATTTTAATTTTAACACACGCTGTGCAACTGCTTTTGGGTAGCCTGACATTCAACCACTGGAAGACTGGGCTGCTTCTCGCTGTGGACACAGGGCGTACAAGAGCAGAGGGCTGTTGCCAGCTGCACGGGGCCTGCGTGCTCCTGTTCTGCATGTATCCAGCACAGCTCTGTGCAAACCCTCTGACAAATCCATGTCCCGTGGTTTCTCCAAGCTTCTCAGACCCAGCTGAACTTCATCAGCTATCCAACACTGCTAGGTGTAGATAAAAATCACACCCAGAGGCACATTGGTGGCTCACCCGGTTAAGCATCCGACTCTTTTTTTTTTCTTAATAGTTTTAAGTTTTTTATTTAGAGAGAGAGAGAGATTGAGCGAGGGAGGGGCAAAGAGAGAGGATCCCAAGCAGGCTCTGTGCTGTCAGCACAGAGCCCGATGAGGGGCTCGAACTCACAAACTGTGAGATCATGCCCTGAGCTAAAACCAAGAATTAGACACTTAACCAACTGAGCCACCCAGGTGCCCCCATGCATCTGACTCTTGATTTCGGCTCAGGTCATGATCTCACAGTCATGAGTCCGAGCCCCATGTCAGGCTCTATGCTGAGCCTAGAGCCTGCTTGGAATTCTCTTTCCCTCTGCAGGCCCAGACCTCTGGAGTCCCCACCCCTGCTCTGGGCGCTTCTGGTGTCCTCTTGTGTAGAGAGAACTGCCAAACCACACACACCTGTGGCCACTAGTCCTGAGGCGGAAGCATCGAAACCAGAGGTTCTCAGCTGTCTGAGATCACAGAGCCCTTGGTATCTCCAAAACATTTAACAAGTGTGTATATGCTAATAACAGTAGCTGCTTGGAAGCCATATACATAAATTGAAAGAGAACTATTTTTATTACTTTCTGAAATAACTGCCATTAGTTACTAACAGGATGTGCGAGCCTACTGGGTGCCGCACAACTTCTCAGACCTCACAATCCGATGGGACTCCACCTGCTCCCAGTGATTTCCACGTGATACTAGAGCCCCCCTTTGCCAGGGCAGGGTCCTCAAAAGGGCTGGAGTGTAATTTAGTATGGAGACGGTCACAACCTGGAGTGCACAGCCCCACTGTGTTTAGCAGATGGATCTGCATCCCCTTGGGCTGAGCAACCCCACGTCCAACTGCTCAGGAACTCCCCTCCCCTCGCTCCTCCACCTGGCCAGTCCTCAGAACCCAGAGGCCAAAAGAATCCAGAAAGATCTGCAAAGCAGCGGTGGGTCCTGGGCCAGGGCAGCAGCTACCGAGGCGGGAACCTGGGTCTGGGTGGTCACTAGCATACAGCACAGGTGCCTCCCACTCCCAGAACCCCATGTGTGCATGGGGATGCCCCCGGATGTTCCAATGGCCATCACCTCACAGGAGACACCTCACAGGACACCATGAGGAGGCAGGAAAGGGACCCTGCTGGTGGGATGCAAACCGGCAGTTCCTGCTGCTTGTGGTCCCACCACTGCCGGGGACCAGACCCTGAAGGACTGCGGGGACAGCCGTCAGGCCCGTCCTGTGCCACTTGACACAGAAACCAAGACCAGACTCTGTCCAGCAATGAACCAGATGCTGTCCACACACCTGGGCTGGACTAGTGTCCTGGGTCTCTGCAATCCCAGGGAGCCAGCCCTCCAGAGCTCGCCCCATTCTCAAACACAACAGGGGGCACAGTAGATGCTTTATATAAAGACATTTAAAAGAATAGACTACACAGAAAGAAGGGAAAAAAACAATATTCACAGATTTATTTTTGACTTGAAAACATAGGCTATTTATCTTGTTTTCCTATGCCTTTCAGATTTTCTAAACCACTTAGAGGTATCACCAGAATAAAATTTTTAAAGCGACGTTTGACTCACACAGCCCTGAATTCCTCTCCATCTAAGTGGGCCAAAGTCTGACAAGGGAGATCTCAAAGTCACATGCCTTCAGGTGCCTGGCGAGATGAATAAATGAGAGCAGCGCTGAGCATAAGACAATAGGGAGTGGTGGGGACTGCAGAGAACCAGCTGCTCCCATCTCCAGCTGTTGCCACCATAATCTTAAATCATCATAAAAGCTCTGAAAGCTGTCCTGTTTTGAAGATAGAAACAGGAGAGGCAGAGCCCAAGATGACACAGCAAGAAGCAGCTGCCAGATGCTCCTGGGAGGACACAGGCTGTGCAGGAGCGCGGGACGCGGGCGCCACCTGCCGGCCGCAGAAGGTCAGCTCGTGGTGGCCGAGCCTGTCTACGCCACGCCTGCGACCGGGCCGGGAGCAGCGCCCCCGCGCGGGAGGCAGCGAGAGGGATGCCTGGGGCCTCATTTCACCCGCTCAACAAGGCTCATTTCACCCGCTCAAGAGCCTGGAACCCGCTTCCGGTCCTGTGTGTCCCTCTCTCTCTCAACAAGGCCAGCCTCACGGAGGCGTCGCCAAGAGGTGTGGGGCAGTGAAAAGGTGTGAAAATCTCCAAGTATCAATAGGGAAAGCATATCAGTGAGACTTAAACGGGCATACAGAGTAGATTCTTTAGGGCCTTGGGGTAAGGAAAGATTTTCTAAACAAGCAAAAGAGAGCATAAACCAAAAGAAAAAGATTGCTATTTAGAAAATGTCTCCATTAAAATTGAGAAGTTCTCTTTAAAAGACACCATAAAAAAATGAAAACAACAGGGGCACCTGGGTAGCTCAGTCGGTTAAGAGGGGAAAACAATAGTTGCAATACATATACTTAAAAAATGATTCATACTCAGAATATATATATATACACGTATTTATATATATACATACATAAATGTATATAAATGTATATAAATTATATATATAAATGTATATATATGATGTGTATATATATGTATATGTATATGTATATATACACGTATATATGTATATACGTGTATATGTATATATGTGTATATACGTATATATGTATATACACATATGTATATATATGTGTATATACGTGTATATGTATATACACATATGTATATACATATACACGTATATACACATATATACATATATATATATATTTTTTAAGTCTGAATCAACAAGGAAAAACGTTAACTCAATGGCGTAAAACCTAAAACTTGCTACTTCCTAAGAGGCCCAGTAAATGTGGGAGAAGATATCCAATTTCGTTTTCAAAAAAGCACAAATTAAAACAATGATATGCAATTTCCCACCACTAAATTAGCAAAAATTAAAACTTCTGTAAGTATAGAGTGTTAGGAAAGTCTTACGGGGAAAAAAAGAATTTTCATACACAGCTAGTGGAAATGCAAAATGCAGCAATCACGGGACCTCCTCTTGACATCTAATAAAGGTGGATATCTAACAGAGGTGCCTCACAGCCCAGGATTCCTCTCCTTCCAGTGTGTACCCAAGAGAAATGACTACAAGCGCACCAGGACCCGTGTAAAACAAGGTTTACAATAGCCAAAAGACCTGAAAACAACCCAAATGGTCATTCACTGGAAAGGCAGGGGGCGAGCCAGCTTGCATGTTCCCACGGTGGACTAGTTTACGGCAAGAAAACTAGCAAACAGGCTGCACCCACATGCACAAACCTCAAAACTAAATGTCCACATACCTGACGCATGCACAGGATGTTTGTAAAGTTCATTTACATAAAGTTCAAAAAACAAGTAAAACTAAATAATGTTAAGATGGTGTTTCTCAACCTATTTTTCTTTATCACCTGCCAAAGGAGACTTTTTAGAGATTTTTTTTTTCCTAAAATGTCAACCTCCCATGAAATTTTAATTCCGCAGATACGCTGTCTGTTCCTATATTGTGGCTCTTTGGGGCACCATAAACCACTGTTGTCTAGGTATTTTTTTGCTTGTCCCCAACCAAGAGCCAATTTTCACCCCCACGAAACAATATTGCCCCCTGAAAATGCTTGGGTTAAACCATGTGAAATCATCTATATTCAATTTCATATGGTTCAACCTAATACATTGCATTACTTACATATCCAGTAGGGAAAACTGTAAAGAAAAGCAATGATTCATACTTTTAGAAGTATGACAACCTCAGGGTGCCTGGGTGTCTCGGTTAAGCGTCCAACTTTGGCTTGGGTCATGATCTCACAGATCATGGGTTTGAGCCCCATGTCGGGCTCTGCGCTGATAGCTCAGAGCCTGGTACCTGCTTCCGATCTTGTGTGTCCCTCTCTCTCTCTGCCCCTCCCCCCACTTGTGCTCCGTCTCTCAAAAATAAATGTTAAAAAAATATCTAAAAAAAGACAGAAATATGATAACCTCTAGTAGAGCGAGGGGGTCAGGATCAGGGAGGGGTACATGAGGAGGAGAGGAGTTGTTTCTAAGTTACCTGGAATGTTCTCCTTCACAACCTAGGACAGATGTATTGTTTTATTATGAATCTTTAGACTGAACAGATATATTTTTTACACTCTCCTTTGTATAAGACATAGTTCAAAATTTAAAATTTCAGAAGGATGTAGCACAGAGGTGTTCTACAACACATTTTCTGTGTTGGTCCATGTTTTTAGGCGTATCCAGGTGCAACAAGCATTTGTGACACACCCCACTACCTTCCAGTTGTGTAATTGTGAGCAATTACACAAAGCTCCTAAATTCCTGTGTCTCAGTTTCCCCACCTGACAAAATGGCAATAAAAATAGCATTTACCTAAGTCGGGGATGATGAAGATTAATGAATTGGCATCTGTAAGGTGCCTGGCACAATATGTGGCAACTGAGCTGCCACACAAGAGCCCTAGGAAGATGACTTCCCTGGGAGGGGGTGGGGGTGGCAGACCTCACAACTCAGCAGAGACTCCCCAGCCCCCTTCTAACTGACAGTCACTATGCAGCTATATCAGAATCCATCTGAAGCTCCAGGCTCAGGATTATTCCACCAGTCCAAACTAAGAGGACCATCAGAAGTCAATTTGTGGACTTTGACCCCAGGAATACACCCATTTGTTCATTCTTTCATTCCTTTGACCATCTGGCATTTCCCTCATGACTGTCGCTGTTCTGGGCCGAACGAGAGGAGGAAGGATCTCTACAGTCCTAACCTCATTCTCAAGAGGCATGCTTGGCTCTCTGGCCCAGGCTCTTCGGTGCCTCCAGTCCCCACCAATATGACAAAAAATGTGCAAGACCCGTATACCATAAACCACAAAACATTGCTGAGATAAATTAAAGAAGACCTACACAAATGGAGAGATAAGCTGTGTTCATGGTTTGAAGACTCATTATCGTAAAGATGTCAGTTCTCCCCAGATTGACCAAAGATTAATGAAATCTAATCAAAATCCCAGCAAGATTTTTTGTAGCAATTGACAAACTGATTCTAAAATTTATGTGGAAATTCAAAGGACCTAAAATAGCCAAAATGTCTCTGAAGAAGAACTAAAAGAACTTACACTACTTGATTTCAGAAAGCCACAGAAATTGACACAGTGTGATATGGATGTGAAGACAGACACATAGCTAAATGCAACAAAATAGACCCACAAATATACAGTCAGTTAATTATCAACAAAGACGCTAAGGCAATTCTATGGAGAAAAGATCATCATTTTCAACAAATAACCTTATACACAGAGGAGGAGGAGGAGGAGAAGGCAGCTGAGGAGGAGGGGAGGGAAGAGGAGGAGAAGGGAGGGAAGGGGAGGGCAGAGGAGGGGAAGGACTCAATACCTCACACCATATACAAAAATTAACTTGGAATGGATCGTAGGTGTATGAGGTAAATGTGTAAAACTTGTAGAAGAAAACAGAAGAAAAATTTAGTGGTCATGTTGGTTTTAAAGAAATGTTCACAGGGGCACATGGGTGGTTCAGTCAATTAAGCATCTGACTTGGGCTCAGGTTATGACCTCACGGTCTGTGAGTTCGAGCCCCACATCAGGCTCTCTGTTGTCAGTGTAGAGCCTGCTTCAGATCCTCTGTCACCCTTTCTCTCTGTCCCTCCCCCCTCTCAAAACATTTTTTTTTAAAGAGAGATGTTCACAAACTCTCTGATCTTCCTTTTGTCAACATGTGGAGTTTAATCCCCCTCGCCCTGAATGTGGACAGACTTAATCACCTCTAGCAAACAGATATGGCAGAAGTGATAAAATGTCACTTCCAAGATTAGGCAATTAAAAGACTACAGTTTCCATCTTGGGTTCTCCCCCTCTCCATCATCCCTCTGTATCTGTCTCTCTCCCCATATTCATTCTGGGGAAAGCCACCTGCATGTCATGAGGTTGCTCTGTGGAGAGGGCAGCATGTCTGCTGTAAGGAGAGAGGTCCATATGGTGAGGAACAGAAGGCCTGCCTTCAATCACATGAGTGAGTTTAGAAATAGATATTTACTTCATCAAGCCTTAAGATGATTGCACCCTCATGAGAGACTGAGCCACAACTACCCAGCCAAGGTGTTCCCAAACTCCTGACCCTTGTGAAAAAAACAAATGTTTATTGTTTTAAGCCACTAAGTTTGGGGGTTATTTATTATGCAGCAATACAGTAATCTTGGGTTTGCCAACAATGCCTTAAATATGACACAGAGAGCATGTACTATAACAGGAAAAAAAATCCATAAATCTGATTTTATAAAAATCAAAAACTTCTACTCTGTCAATGAAACTTCATAGACACTATTTCTCCCAATTCCTTCCACCACGTACACCTAAAAACCTGGATATAACACAGCTGACAATCACAAGAGGGGTGTTGCAGTCAGCTCAGAGGGCCACAGCGGAATACCACAGACTGGTAGCTTAAACAACAGACTTTTATTTCTCACAGTTCTGGAGGCTGGGAAGTCCAACATCAAGGTGCCAGCAGATTCAGTGTCTGCTGAGAGCCCTCCTCCTGGTTGCAGAGAGCTGTCTTTTCTTCTTCTTCTTCTTCTTCTTCTTCTTCTTCTTCTTTTTAAAATTTTTTTAATGTTTATTTTTGAGAGAGAGACAGCATGAGCAGAGGAGGGTCAGAGAGAGGGAGACACAAAATCTGAAGCAGGTTCTAGGCTCTGAGCTGTCAGCACAGAGCCAGACGTGGGACTCGAACTCACAGACCACGAGATAATGACCTAAGCCGAGGTCGGCTGCTTAACCGAATTAGCCACCCAGGCGCCCCAACAGCTGCCTTCTTGATGCATTTTTACATGGTTTTTCCTCAGTGCATCCTTATGAGGAGAAGGAGAGTTGTTGTCCTCCCAGTTGTATAAGGGCACTTATCCCATCGGGGGGCTCCAGCTTCATGACCCCATCTTAATCACCTCCCAGATACCATCACACCTCCAAATACCATCACACCAGGAATTAGGACTTGAACATATGAATTTGGAGGAAGACACAAACATTCAGTCCAAACAAGGACTCTGAAAGATAGAAGGCAGGTTGGTGACTGAATGGTAGCAGAGAGCCCTGGCCAGTCCAGAGACAGTACTTTGCTGCCCTATCGACAGGTCAGTCAGTGGAGAACGAATAGAGAGACTTCTCCCTGCCCACTAACATCTGTGACCCTGGATGGAATGTTTTCCTCCCCTCCAGGTGTGGCACCAGCAGACTGAGTGGTGATTCTGGACTGAAATCCCTCACTCAGGGGTAGCAAATAGTTTATGGCAGCACAGCAACAGCAGATAACCTGGGGCATTTTCCTCCCCCACTGCTGGCTGTGTTAACCAAGGGGGGGGGGGGGTCTCACTTCCACCCATGATTCAGCAGTGGCTGAAGCCCTAGAGATTCCTCCTCTGTGGGTAGTGTCAGTGGAAAACATGGGAAGCTTGGACCTAGCAGTGGCAGGAAATGCCCCTCACTCTCCAAGCTAGAGAATGGTGGGAGGATTTTTGAGAGAACAGAACTGGGAAAAGGGATTCTCTAAACCTGTATAGGATATTTTGCACAGACAGCTGGTTGACCCAGGTTTTTCAGAGCAGCCTTTGAATAGCACACATACAAAGTAGACCAGAATAGCATTGCAAGGACTCAGAAATGAAATTGTCATTGGAACCACAGCCCACAAAAGTAGGCCAAGACCATCACACTAACCTAAACAGAATGACTATTTGCTAAAATAGATTATTTCAATATGATCCAGAGTCTCAGGACATAATACTCACAATGTCCAGAATACAGTAAAAAAAATCACTCATCAGGGGCACCTGGTGGCTCAGTTGGTTGAGCATCTGACCCTTTACTTCAGTTCAGAGATCGTGGGATTGAGCCCAGCATCAGGCTCAACACTGAGCATAGAGCCTGCTTGAGATTCTCCCTCTCCCCCTCTCCCCCTCTCCCGCCTCTCCCCCTCTCCCCTGCTTGCTCTCTCTCTCTCTCTAAAATACAAAATAAAATAAAATAATTTTTTTTTAATTTTTAAAATCACTCATCATACCAAGTACCAGGAAAATCACAACTAGAAGGGGAAAAGCCAATCAACGAATGCTAACACTGAGATGGACTCAAATGTTGGAATTATCTGGCAAAGATTTTGAAGCAACCATCATAAGAATGCTTCAATAAGCAATCACGAATATTTTTGAAACACGTAAAAATAAAAAATCTGAGTAAAGAAATAGAAAATATAAAAAGAACCATAGAGGAATTATAGAATTAAAAAATCAAATAATCAAAATTAAAAAATCATTGGATGGGCTCAATAATAGACTGGAGATAAGATATGAAAGAATACTGATCTGTCGATCAATAGAATTGATTCAGTCTGACCAACAAAGAGAGAATAGATGGAGGAAAAAATGAACAGAGAGCCTCAGAGACCTATGGGGTAATAACAAAAGTCTAACATTTGTGTCGTTAATGTTCCAAGAAGAGAAGAGAAAGTGTGGGACAAAAAAATATATATACATATATATTTGAAGACATAATGGTTGAATATTTCCAAAATTTGGTGGAAAGCATAAACCTATTCATTCAAGAAGTGAATAAGTCCAAAAGAGCAAACCTAAATAAATCCACCCAAGATATATCATAATCAAACTTCTGAAAACTAAAGACAAAGAAAAAATCCTGACAGTGGCTAGAAAGAAATAATTCATTGTCTAAAGAAAAACACTTCAAATGACAGCAAATTTCTTATCTGAATCCAAGGAGACCAAAGGGAATGACACGACATTTTTCAAGTGCTGACAGAAAAGAATTGTCAATGCCAAACTACATGCAGATAATATATCCGTTAGAAATGAAGGAGTCACTCTTAGGCAGAGAAATGCTTACAAGAATTTGTCACCAGTGGACCTACTTCTAAAAATGACTAAGGTCATTCTCCAAACAGAAAAGAAATGATAACAGAAAGAATTTTGGAACATCAAAAAGAAAAAAGAAAGAACAATGAAATGCATAAAAAATAAGGGTAAATATCCTTCTCCTCATAAGTTTTTCAAATTGTGTTTGATGGTTGAAGTAAAAATTTTAACATGATCTGACGTGATTCTTGATATATAGAGAGGAAATACTTACAACAACTATATTTTAAAAGTGGAGAAATTAAAAGTACTTAAATGGAAGTAAGTTTTCTATACTTTCTCAGCATCAGTAAAATGCTGGTAAGAGTAGTCTAATCAGTTGTGTATGTATATTGTCAGACCTGGAGAAACCCCTAAAATAGAAGTATACACAGAGACGTACTCAAAAAAACTACAAAGAAATCATAACATAGGTCCCGCAGAATGTTCAAGTAACCCAGAGGCAAGCATGAAAAAAGGAACAGAGATGAATAAGAAACAGAAGGAACAAATAGAAAAATATAAGAAATATTGAAAATATTGGAAATATTGATGATCCCTAAATCTCTAATTTGGATATGTGCATAACGATCACCTCCTTTGAGCTTCTTTATTTGAACTAAGGTTTAAAAATCATATTCATATAAGTAAATCAAGACGGAATTCTAAAAAATGCTCAGGTAACCCACAGGAAGGCAAGAAAAGAAAAGCAAAGGAATAAAAAACAAAGGAAACAAACACAAAACAAATAATATTGTGAAAGGCCTAAGCCCTAACATAGCAACAATTACTTTAAATGTAAATGGTTTAAATATACCAATTAAAAGACAGATTGGCAAAGTGGATTATAAAAAACACAACCCAACTACATGCTATCTATAAGATACTCATTTCAAACTTACCTATAGATAGGTTGAAAGTTAATGAATAGAAAAAGATACATCCTTCAAATATTATTTTTAAAAACAGCAGGAGTGGTTATATGTTAATATCACATAGAATAAATTTCAAAGAAAAAAATTCTCATGACAAAGAAAAATATTACAAGATAAAAGAATCGCTCCACTGGAAAGACATCATAATCTTAAATATATGTGCACCAAACAACAGACCCTCAAAATACATGAAGCTAAAAGAAAAAGTAGACAAATCCACAGCCATAGCTGGGGACTTGAACACTCCAGTCTCTACAATGGATGGAACAACAAGACAGGCAATCAGTAAAGATATGGAAGAGCTGACCAACAGAATTTAATTGACATTTATAGGACATTCTAGCCAACAACAGAATATACATGATCTTCAAGTGTCCATGGAATATTCACCAAGATAGACCATTTCCTGGGTCATAGAGCAAACCTTAACAATTTTTAAAAATTGAAATCATATGGAGTATATTCCTGGCCATAATAGAGTTAAAGTAGAAATCAATAACAGGAAAATCTTCAAACACTTGGTAACTGAACTACACACTTGTATATAACTCATGAATCAAAGAGGAAGCATCAAACAAAATAAAAAACACATAAAACTGAATGAAAATGAAAACACAACTTATCAGCGCACCTGATTTTGGCTCAGGTCATGATCTCACAATCATGAGACAGAACCCCACTTTGGGCTCCATACTGACAGCATAGAGCCTGCTTAGAATTCTGTCTCTCCCTCTCTGCCCCTCCCTCTCCCTCTCTCTCTCTCTTTCTCTCAAAATAATTAAATAAACATAAAAAAAAACACAACATATCTGAATTGGTGGGATATGTCTAAAGCAGTACTGAGAGGGAAATACATAGTGCTAAATGCTTATATTAGAAAAGAGAAAAGGTTCATATTAGTAATCTAAGTTCCCTCCTCAAGAAACTAGGAAAAGAAGAGGGAAAAAACCCAAAGCAAGAAGATGGAAGGAAATAATAAAAATAAGAGCAGAAATCAATGAAACTGAAAATAGGAAAAAATAGAGGAAAAAAAGCAGCTTTTGAAAAGATCAATTAAATTGATAAATATTGAATAAAATTGATAAAAATAGAAAGAGAAAAGACACAAGTTACCAATATTAGGAATGAAAGGGGGGATATCAATAAAGATGCTGCAGCCATTAAAAGTATAAAAAGGAAATATTATGAAAACTCTATCCACATAAATTCAACAACTTAGATGAAATGTGCCAATTCCTAGAGAGTCACAAACTATCAAAACATGCCCAGAATGAAATAGATAACCCGAATATATCCTATGTTTATTAAAGAAGTTGAATCTATAATCACTTCCAAAAAAGAAATCTCCATACCCTGATAGTTTCCCTGGAGACATTCATCATTCAACATTTAAAGAATTAACACCAATTCCAGGCAATCTCTTCCAGAAAATAGAAGAGAAGGGAACATTTCCTAACTCATTTTATGAGGCCCTGAAACCAAAACCAAAGACCATATTTTTTTAAAAAAAGAAAACTATAGGCCAATATGTCTCATGAACTTAAATATAAAACTCCTAAACAAACTATTAGCAAACGTAGTTGAGAAATATTTTTAAAAAATTATGTGCCATGCTTAACTGGGATTTATTCAAGGGATACAAGGCTGGTTCAATATTTGAAAGCAAGCAATATAATACACTGTATCAGAAGGCTAAAAAAGAAAACACACATGATTATATCAATTGATGTAGAAAAAGAATTTTACAAAATTCACTATCCATTCATGACAAAAGCTCTCAGAAAACTAGAAATAAAGAGGAAATTCCTCAACTTGATAAAAAGCACCTACAAAAAGAGTCTTACAGCCAATATCATATTTAACAGTAAAAGATTGAATACTTTTCCCTTAAGATCATGAACATGGTTCTCACAAGTCTCATGCAACATAGTACTAGAAATCCTAACCAGGACAACAAAGCAAAAAATGCAATAAAATTGTGCACATATGAGAGAGGAAGAAATAAAACTGTCCCCATTTGCAAACAACATGATTATCTGCATAGAAAATCTTAAGTCATCTTTTAAAAATAAAATTCCTAGAACAAGTGATTTTAGCAAGGTTGCAAGATACAAGATGAACAAACATAAATCAATTGTATTTCTATATCCTAGGAACAAAAAAGTGAAAACCAGAGTTCAAAACACAAAACCATTTACAATCCATTCAAAACGTTAAACATTTACCTACAAATGTTACAAAACATACATAAAACTTTATGCTGGAAATTACAAAACATTGATGACAGAAGTCGAAGAAGCTTTAAATAAATGGAGAGACATTCTATGTTCATGGATTGGAACATTCACATAGTAAAGATGCCAATCCTCCCCAAATTTATATACTTGATCTATCAAAATAGATTAATTCAATTCTGTCAAAATGCCAAAAAAATGTGTTTGTAGATATTTTGTAGATAAGATAGTTTTTAAATGTAAATGGATGGTTAAAAGAACTAAAATAGCTAAAACTATTTTGAAAAAGAAAAATAGAAAGGAACCACCTGAACTGATGTTAAAACTAACTGTATTCCCACCAACAGTGCAAGAGGGTTCCCGTTTCTCCACATCCTCTCCAGCATCTATAGTCTCCTGATTTGTGATGCATAGGGGCACTTGTACCCCAATGTTCATAGCAGCACTCTCAACAATAGCCAAATTATGGAAAGAGCCTAAATGTCCATCAACTGATGAATGGATAAAGAAATTGTGGTTTATATACACAATGGAATACTATGTGGCAATGAGAAAAAATGAAATATGGCCTTTTGTAGCAACGTGGATGGAACTGGAGAGTGTGATGCTAAGTGAAATAAGCCATACAGAGAAAGACAGATACCATATGGTTTCACTCTTATGTGGATCCTGAGAAACTTAACAGGAACCCATGGGGGAGGGAAAGGAAAAAAAAAAAGAGGTTAGAGTGGGAGAGAGCCAAAGCATAAGAGACTGTTAAAAACTGAGAACAAACTGAGGGTCGATGGGGGGTGGGAGGGAGGAGAGGGTGGGTGATGGGTATTGAGGAGGGCACCTTTTGGGATGAGCACTGGGTGTTGTATGGAAACCAATTTGACAATAAATTTCATATATTAAAAAAAAAACTAACTGTATAACTACAGTAAATAACTGTGCTATTGAAAGGGGCATACACACACACACACACACACACACACACTACAAAACCACAGTGGAAGAACATAGACTGCTCCAGAAATATGGAACCCTAAGTAGATTCACACAAATTCACCCAAGTGATATTTTTACAAAGGCACATATTAGTTCAATGGAGAAAGTATATGCTTTTCAACACATGATGCCAGGACAACTGGACATCCATTGGCAAAAACGTGAACATCGACCTAAGTCTCATGCCTTATTAAAAAATTAACTCTAAGTGGACATGGGTTTAAATATAAAATGTAAAACTATTTTAAAATATTAAGAAAAACATAGCAGAAAATTTTCAGGACCTAGAGCAAAGCAAAGTGTCCTGAGACATGACACTAAAAGCACAAAGAAAACTGAATAAATTGAACTTCATCAAATTAACATTTTTGTTCCATGAAATAAGCTGAGAGGATGACATCCAAAATGAGCTATCACTACACTATTAGTTTAGAATAGCTAAAATTAAAAATAGTGATACTATCAAATGCCAGTGAGGAAGCAAAGAAATCATTTCTCGTACATTTCTGATGGGAATGTAAAATGGTACAGCCATTTTGTACAGTCTGGTACAGTCTGGAAAATAGTTTGATGGTTCTTTTTTTAATAAGCCTAAAAATGCACTTGCAAAACAACCTAGCAATTGCATTCTTGAAATTTATCCCCCATAAAATGAAAACTTATGTTTTACCCAAAAACCTATACACAAGTGGCCATCCAACTTTATTCATAATAGCCAAAACATGACAAAACCCAATGCCTTTCAGTGAGTGAATGGTTAAAAAGACAATCTCTGTGGGGCGGGGGGCGGGGGGGGGCACCTTGGTGGGTTAGTCAGTTAAGCATCCGACTTCAGCTCTGGTCATGATCTCACAGTTCGTGAGTTTGAGCCCCACATCAAGCTCTCTGCTGTCAGCACAGATCCCACATCGGATCCACTATCACCCTTTCTCTCTCTGCCCCTCCCCTGCCCACTCTCTCTCTCAAAATAAATAAATAAAAACTTAAAAAAAGAAGTCTCTGGTGCATCCACACAATGGACTAGTACTCAGCAATAAAAAGTAACCATTAATACACACGACTTAGATGGATCTCAAGGGAATTCTGCTTAGTGGGAAAATGTCAATATCAAAAGGGTTCATGCCATATGATTTCATTTTCTGTATGACACCACACAACATTTTGGAAATAACCAAACCATAGCAACGAAGGACAGATTAATGGTCACTAAAGGACAGGGACAGGAGTTTTGGAAATAAAAGCAACTCTACAGGATAATACAAGGGGACTTTTTCATGGTGACGGAACTGTTCCGTATGTTGACGGTGGTGGTGGTTACAAAGCCATATAAGAGATCAAATTTCACAGAACTACACACACACACACACACACACACACACAAATGAGTGCATATAAAAACCAATAAATATAGAATAAGGTCCATAGTCTAAATAACAGTACTATGTCATGTCAGTTTTCTTATTTCAACACAACACTGCAATTACACAACATGGCACCATTAGTGGAAGGTGGGGGAAGGATCAATGAGAGTCGCCGTACTATTTTTGCAACTTCCTGTGAGTTATTTCAAAATTAAAAGATTTTTAAAAGATAAAAAAGTTACAAAAATGAAAAGGCAAGCCACAAATGAGAATAAAATATCTGCAAGTCATGTATTTGACAAAGGACTTGTATCTAATATTTATAAATAGCTCTTAGAACTTAGTAAGAAAAATACAAATAGCCCAATTTTTTAAAAATTGACTATTGCAAGTTTATGCAAACAGTGGAGCTGAAATTCTGAGGTTTTGGAAGTCCCCACCATTCACCCGAGTCAATCCAGACAGACAGTGATGCTCCTGGGGAGAAGGAAGGCAGAGACCTGAGAGCAGACGTCAGACAGAGTAGTGCATGGATCTCCTGGATTGCAGTGGGAGAAAATTCTCCCCTTCCTGGACTACATTTGGAAGAGGTTATATTGCCCCTCCAAGGACAAAAGACCTGGCTGATGCCTTTGAGCAGCCGTTCAACTGGGGACAGAGGTTCATGCAGAAGGCGGATAGCCTGGTCACAGCTCTTCACTGTGCTTCACCATATTCCCCAGGCAACTGGGGGTGGCTGTGTAACTGCTTTTCTGGGACAGAACGACACCAGGCACAACACTGTGAGGCTCTCCTCTGGAGGAGGGGAGTGGGTCCAGGCTTTGCCAGGCCCTTTAAGATTTGGAGTTTTGAATCCTGGCCATGTGCCAGAAATAAAACACAGGAGAGCTGTGGCACCAGGCGGGTCAATGGCCCAGCGCAGAAGTGTTGAGGGCAGGAATCTAATGGAAGCCTGGGACACAGGAGGGGAGATTGTCCACTTGTCTGTGAGGGCTACCTGAACAGCGGCAGGCGTGGGCTTTCCTCCCTGGGGATGAGAGGGTGGGGTGATGCCATCTTCCGCCACCCACCAGCAAGCAACGCTGTGCTCCCAGGGGAGGCTGAAGCTGCTTATACCAAACCCTGCCCCTCTGTGCCCTGTAGCTGCATCTTTACTAGGGCAGGTCTGTGAGCCAGCACATTGGGCCTCTCCCCCAGAGGACACAAGGCACACAGGCCCCCCATATATACCAAGTCTACTGATCATAGAGTGCTCCAAAGCATTGACTTCAGTTCTGGTGGAAATAGAACCAGGCTCTCTCTCTCTCTCTCTCTCTCTCTCTCTAATCAGGCTTATAGTTCTTTGTTCTTTTATTTCTTTGTTTCCTTTTCTCATTTTTTGGATCAAGCTTCTATTTTTTTTTTTTCTTTTTCTTCTTTCATTCTTTCTTTTTCTTTGGAATTAGGCTTATAGTTTTTTGTCTGGGTTTTTTTTGTTGTTGTTGTTCCTTTTCCTTTTCTTTTTTTTTTTTTTTTTTGGGCCAGGCTTTTTTTTTTAAGTTTATTTATTTATTTTGAGAGACAGGGGTGGGGGGGAGGGGCAGAGAGGAAGCGGGGGGAAAGAGAATCTCAAGCAGGCTCCACACTGACAGCACAGAGCCCAACTTGGGGTCCAAACTAACAAACTGCAGGATCATGACCTGAGCCCAAACCAAGAGTTGGATGCTTAACTGTCTGAGCCAGCCAGGGGCCCCAGGCTTATTTTAACAAACAAATCAAAGCACACACTAAAGAGGAATGACAGGCGGGGTGGGGGGGGGGGGGGCGGAGTATGGAGGTTACAAATACATGGAGATTAAAAGATATCCCACTAAAGAATGAATGGGTTAACTAGGGAATTAAAGTAGAAACTTAAAATACATGGCTTTATTTAGTATCCAAAACCTTTGGGATGCAGCAAAGGCAATTATCCCAAAGGCATAAAAGGGAAGTATATAGCAATACAGGCCCTCATCTAGAAGCAAAAAAAGTCTCAAATACACAACCTAACCTAACACCTAAAGGAGCTGGAAAAAGAGCAGCAAATAAAGCCCAAAGCCAGCAGAAGGGAAGTAATAAAGATTATAGAAGAAACAAATGATACAGAAACCAAAAAAATAGTTGATCAAATCAACAAAACTAGGAGTGGGTTAGAGCCCACTCATTCATTTAACCTAAGATACCTCTTTAAGACCCTATCTCCAAATACAATCAAATCACATTGTGGGTTAGGGCTTAAACATGAATTTTGGGGGACACAAAACATAACATAACATAAAACCTAACAACATAATGTAACATAAAACATAATAATAACAGGCGCCTGGGCGGTGCAGTCGGTTAAGCGTCCGACTTCAGCCAGGTCACGATCTCGCGGTCCGTGAGTTCGAGCCCCGCGTCAGGCTCTGGGCTGATGGCTCGGAGCCTGGAGCCTGTTTCCGATTCTGTGTCTCCCTCTCTCTCTGCCCCTCCCCCGTTCATGCTCTGTCTCTCTCTGTCCCAAAAATAAATAAACGTTGAAAAAAAAAACATAATAATAACATAACATAACATAAAGCTACTGTACTTAATGATGTATGAGGGAAAGTGGGCAAGCAGGAGATGTTATTATGGAAGAGTTAAATCCTCAATCACCCTGAGTATCAAGAAATAACACTATATAAGTATATTCTTGAGAAATCTGGAGAGGAATACTGGAAAAATATAACTTAAAGTGTTGAAATATATTTGCCTCTGGGTGGAGCAGAATGGGCCAGTACTGGTTCAGTAAAGTTACACAATACAAGTTCAACCTGCTGATCTTTCATACACATTTTTAAGTACTATTTGATTTTTAAACTTTCATGATAGACAATGTGATGGACTTACCAATAATCACTCCTACTTTTCCCAGTCCTATCTGAAAAGGCACTTGGGGAATTGACCTCAGCTCAAGGGTTGGGCTTGACTGAGACCTATTGGATGGCTCCAGAACAGAAGAATCTTGCCCAGTGTTCTGGAAAGTTCTCTCCTGACATGAAAGAGAAATTTGTCACTGGGAAGCCACGTTCTCCACCATGTGGATAAGGAAACAGACAGCACCAAATGCTGTGGGTGACTATCTTAGTACCAAGCTGATGCTGTGACTGGCAGAGCAGAGAGATGAGAAGACCTGGGATTTTAATGTATCTTTGAACACCTAAATCACTCAGCTGGAAGACAGTCCTCACTCTGATTTCTGATGTGTGAACTAGCACGTTTTCTTATTAGATATGCCCACCCAAGGAGTATTTCCTCTTATATACACCATAAAGCATCCAAAGAGGTATAACTCCATTCATGTATAAAATTGCTAAAAGTAAAACTGTATTTTAAAAAGTAGTACATACAATTTGGCTTACTTTTGATATATATGTCTATGTGAATATATATGCAAATACATTAAAATGTTAACAGTAATCTCTGGTAGTAGAATTTTTTTTCTCTTTTTTCCCTGTATCCGTCAGGTTTTATATAATAACAAGTATTACTTATGTGATTGTATAATTTGATCACATTCTTCCCTTGCTTTGCTGATTATCAACCTTATTCTGTTTTGAGTTTTATTAAAAATACATTTCATAGTCTTTGGTAACCACATGGTAAATTTGAATTTATTTTACTCACAAAAAAAATTTTCTAATTCCCATTTAAAAGGAAGCCAGTATTACCCTGATACCAAAATCAAACAAAGACATTACAAGAGAAAAATCTGCAGACCAGTATCTCTTATGAAATAGACAGAAAAAATATTCAACAAAATACTAGCAAACCAAATCCAGCAACGTATAAAAAGAATTATATCCATGACCACAGGGCACCTGGGTGGCTCAGTCAGTTAAGTACCCGACTTGGGCTCAGGTCATGATCTCACAGTCTGTGAGTTCAAGTCCTGTCTCGGGCTCTGTGTCAACAGCTCAGAGCCTGGAGCCTGCTTCAGATTCTGTGTCTCCCTCTCTCTGCCCCTCCTCTGTCTCATTCTCTCTCTCTTTCTCTCAAAAATAAATAAATGTTAAAAAAAAAAAAGAGAGAGAATTATACTCTCTAACCAAATGGGATTTATCACAGGAATTTAAGGTGGGTTTGACATCTAAACATTCATTACTAAAATATGCCATATCAATAAAAAACAAAAAACACATGATCATTTCAATAGACATAGAAAAAACATTTGACGAAATCCAACAAATTTCATGATAAAAGCTCAACAAACTAGAAAAATAAGGGAACTTACTCAGCTTGATAAAGGGCATCTATGAAAAACTAATAGCTAACATCATGCTTAATGTTGAAAGACAGAATGTTTTCCCCACTAAGATCAGGAACAAGGCAAGGATGTTCACAACCACCAATTCTATTCAAAATTGTACTGACAGTTCTAGCCAGGGAAATTAGGCAATAGAAATAAGGATATCCAGAATTGAAAGGAAGAAAGTAAAACTATATTTATGGATGATGTGATCTTATATCTAGAAAATCCTGAAGAAATCCACTAAAAGCTATTAAACTAGTTCAGTAAAGTTACATAATACAAGCTCAATATACAAAATCAATTGTATTTGTAGAAATTTGCAATGAACAATCTGAAAATGAAGTTAAGAAAATAATGTCATTTACAACAGCATCCAAAGGAATAAAATACTTCGTACATTTAACAAAATAAGTGCAAAACTTACATTCTGAAAATGGTAAAACACTGTTAAAAGAAATTAAAAATCTAAATACATGGAAAGATATCCTTGTTCATGGGCTGGAAGAACTAATATTGTTAAAATAGCAATATCCCACAAATTAATCTACGGATTCAACACAATCCTTATAGGAATCCCAGCTGCCTTTTTTTGTCAGAGATTGACAAGCTATTCTAAAATTCGTATGAACTTTATGGGACTGAGAGTAGCAAAATAGTCTTCAAAAAGAAGAACAAAGTAGGAGGACTCATATTTCTTTGTCAAAACTACCTATAAAGCAAAAATAATCAAAATAGTGTGGTACTGTCTTAAGACAGACATACAGATGAATGGAATAGAATGGAGAATCCAGAAATAAACCCTGATGGGGCACCTGGATGGCTCAAGTCAGTTAAGTGTCTGACTCTTGATCTTGGCTCAGTTCATGATCTCACGGTTCATGGGATCAAGCCTCACATCAGGCTCTGTGCTGACAATGTGGAACCTGCTTGGGATTCTCTCCCTCTCTCTCTGCCCCTCCCCTCCTTTCATGCATGCTTTTGCTCTCTCAAAATAAATAAATAAACTTTAAAAACAATGTTAAAAAAAAGAAATAATGTATATATTCAAATGAGCTTAAACAATGATGTTGAAACTTTTTTTAGTTTAGAAAGAAAGAGAGCATGTGAGTGGAAGAGACAGGCAGACGGAGAGAGAGAGAGAAAGAGAGAGTGAGAGGGAGGGAGGGAGAGAATCTTTTTTACTTTTTATTTTAAAAAAATTAATGTTTATTTTTGAGAGAGAGAGCGTGAGAGAAACAGAGCATGAGGGGCAGAGAGAGAGGGAGATCCAGAATCTGAGGCAGGTTCCAGGCTCTGAGCTGTCAGCACAGAGTCTGACATGGGACTCAAACCCACAAACCATGAGATCATGACCTGAGCCAAAGTTGGACATTGAACCGACCTAGCCACCAAGGCACCCTGAGAGACAGAGACAGAGAGGGAGAGAGAGAGAGAGAGAGAGAGAGAGAGAGAGAGAGAGAGAGAGAGAATCTTAAGCAGGCTCCATGCTCAGCATGGAGCCCAATGTGGGGCTCAATCCCATGACCCTGGGACCCCAGGACCATGAGCTGAGCCGAAATCAAGAGTTGGATGCTCAACTGACTGAGCCACCTAGGTTCCCCAAAGTCAAGACTATTTAATGGGGGAAGGAATAATCTTCTCAACAAATGGTGCTGGGACAAATGAAAAGCCATGTGCAAAATAATTAAGTTAAACCCTTACCTTACACCATAATAAAAATTAACTCAAAATGGATAAAAGACCTAAATGTAAGTGCTAAAAACTATAAAACTCCCTAGAAGGAAAGTGTAGAAGTAAATCTTCATGTCCTTGAATTTGGCAATGGATTCTTAGATAAGACAAAATGCATGAGCAACAGAAAAAAAATAGATAAATTTGACATAATTGAAATTAAAGTTTTTTTCTCCAAAAGACACTGTCAAAAGTGAAAGGACACCTGCAGAATGAGAGATAATATTTCCAAATCATATATCTGATGAGAGTCTTGTATCCAGAGTATATAAAGAACCCTGTTGATTCATAATTTAAAAAACCCAGAAATTTTTTAATAGGCAAAGGCATTTTTCCAAGGAATATATTCAAATGACCAATAAGCACATGAAAAGATGCTCAGCATCATTTGTCATTAGGGAAATACAAATCAAAACCACAATGAGATACCACTTCACACCCAACAGAATGGCTATTGCAAAAAAGGAAAACAAGCATTGGTAAAGATGTGGGGAAATTGAAACACTTGTGCATTGCCAGTAGGCATGTAAAATGGTACAGCTGCTCTGGAAAATCATGTGCCAGTTCCTTAAAAAGTTATATAGAATGACCATATGATCCAGCAATTCCAGTTCTAGATGTTTACTCAAAAGAATTGAGAGCAGGGACTCAACTAGATACCTGTACACCAATATTCATAGCATCATTATTCATAATAGCCCAAAGACAGAAGCAACCCAAAAGTCGATGACAGATGAATGGATAAAATGCTTTATAAAGAAATATTCTGCAAGCTTGAAAAGGAACTATATTCTGATACACACTATGCTGTGGACTGAATTCTGTCCCCACTACCAAAATTCATATTTTGAAGCCCTAATCCCCAATGTGATGTTATTTGGAGATAGGGCCTTTGGGAGATAATTAGGTTTAGATGACATCATTAGGGTAGGGACCTCATGATGGGATTACTGTCTTTATAAGAAGAGAAAGGGACATGGGGACTCTCTCTCTCTCTCTTTGCCATCTGAGGACACAGCAAAGAGATGGCCATGATCAGCAGAACCTGACCATGCCAGCACTGTGATCTCAGGCTTTCAGACTTCACAACTGTAAGAAATTAATTTCTGTTGTTTAAACAGTCTGTGGTATTTAGTTACGGAAGCTTGAGATAACTAAGACATACTACAGCATAGATCAATATTGAGGACATTATGTTAAATGAAATAAGGCATACACAAAAGGATATTGTGTAATTCCCCTTATAAGAGGTACCTAAAAGGATCAAATTCATAAAGACAGAAAGTGGAATAGAGGTGATGAGGGGCTAGGGCAGGAGACAGTGGGGAGTTGTTTAATGGGTACAGTTTTGGTATAGGATGATGAAAAGTTTTGGAGATGGATAATGGTATTGGATGCACAACGTTGTGAATGTACTTAATGCCACTAAATTTTACATGTAAAAATGGTTAAAATAGTAAATGTTATGGTATGTGTATTTTACCACAATAAAAAATGTAACAAAATTACATGGAACAATAATTGACAGAACTGAAAATAGACACAGATTAGTACATAATTATGGTTGGAATTTTTTTAATGTTTATTTACTTTGAGAGAGAGAGCAAATGGGGGAGGGACAGAGAGAGAGAAAGAGCCCTACCTGGGACTCTATCCCATGAACCGTGAGATCATGAGCTGAGCCAAAATCAAGAGTTGGAATGCTTACCCGACTGGGCGACCCAGGTCCCCCTCCTGGTTGGAGACGTTTAAACTGGGTTTTGATTTGCATTTTCCTCATGGTTAATTAGGACATTTGAGGATATTTTGTTGTGCTTATTGGCAATTTGTGTCTCTTCTTTGGAGAAGTGTCTATTCCAGCATTTTACCCATTTTGTAATTAAGTGGGTTTTTGTTTGCTTTTTTTTTTTCCTGTTGAATTGTAAGAGTTTCTTTATTCTGGATACTAACCCCTTATCAGATATATAATCTACAAATATTATTTCTATTCTGTGGCTTGTCTTTTCACTCTCTTGATAGTGTCCCTTGATGGACAAACTCTTAAAATTTTGATGAAGTCCAATTTTTTCTTTTGTTATCTGTGCTTTTGGTGTCATGATTAAGAAACTATCACTAACTTGGGGGGCTTCTGGGGGGTTCAGTCGGTTGAGCGTCCAGCTTCAGCTCAGGTCATGATCTCAGTTCATGAGTTCGAGCCCCACATTGGACTCACTGCTGTCACCACAGAGCCTGCTCAGGATCCTCTGTCCCCCTCTCTCTCTCCCCCTCCCCCACTCATTCTCTCTCTCTCTCTCTCTCTCTCTCTCTCTCTCTCTCAAAAACAAACGAACAACCAATGATCTATCACTAACTTGGTAGGATTCAACTCCATTCTTTCGCATGTGGCTGTACATTTGTCTCAGCACCACTTTTTAAAAACACTGCCTTTACTCCTTTACGTTGTCTTGACACTCTTGTCAAAAATCAATCATAAATGTAAGGGTTTATTTCTAGCATCTCTATTCTATTCCATCAGTCTATATCTCTATTCTTATGATGGTGTCACTGTTTTGACTGTGGTAGCTTTGCAGTAAGCAAAGTGTGAGTCCTCCTACTTTGTTCTTCTTTATTAAGGTTGCTTTGGTTATACAGAGTCCCTTGAAATTCTATATGAATTTTAGGGTGAGTTTTTCTATTTTTGTAGAAAATCCCAGTGGGGATTTTGATAAGGATTTGCTTTAAATCTACAGATAAATTTGGGAAGTACTGTCATTTTAACAATATTAAGTCTTTCAGTCCTCTAATGTGACATGTCATTCCATTTGTTTAGGTCTTCTTTAATTTCCATCAGCAATGAATTTCAGTTTTCAGTGTACAGTATTTCTCCCCCTTGGTAAGTTTATTCCTAAGAATTTTATTATTTTGATGCTATGTAAATGTAATGGTTTTCTTAATTTCCTTTTTGGGTTGTTCATTCCTGGTGTATAGAGATACAACTGATTTTTGTCTGTCAATTTTGTATCCTACAACATCACTAAATTCAACCTTCTTTGTGGGTTCCTTAGAAGTTTTCTACGTATTGTGTTGTCTGCAAACAGATGTAACTACCTCTTCTTTTCCAGTTTGGTAACCTTTTTTTTTTCTTTCCTATTGGTACTGGCAGCACTATAATGAATAGTGACAAAGTGGGCATTCTCATATTGTTCTTGATCTTAGGAGAAAAGCTTTCAGACTTTCACCAGTGAGTGTGATATTAGCTGCTGGGATTTTTTAATTTTTTTTTAAAAGTTTTTATTTTTTAAATATTGTCAAAATGTCAATACTACCCAAAGCTATCTACACATTCAATGCAATCCCAATCAAAATTGCACCAGCATTCTTCTCGAAATTAGAACAAGCAATCCTAAAATTTATATGGAACCACAAAAGGCCCCGAATAGCCAAAGGAATTTTGAAGAAGAAGACCAAAGCAGGAGGCATCACAATCCCAGACTTTAGCCTCTACTACAAAGCTGTAATCATCAAGACAGCATGGTATTGGCACAAAAACAGACACACAGACCAATGGAAAGGAATAGAAACCCCAGAACTAGACCCACAAACGTATGGCCAACTCATCTTTGACAAAGCAGGAAAGAACATCCAATGGAAAAAAGACAGCCTCTTTAACAAATGGTGCTGGGAGAACTGGACAGCAACATGCAGAAGGTTGAAACTAGACCACTTTCTCACACCATTTACAAAAATAAACTCAAAATGGATAAAGGACCTAAATGTGAGACAGGAAACCATCAAAACCTTACAGGAGAAAGCAGGAAAAGACCTCTCTGACCTCAGCCGTAGCAATCTCTTACTCGACACATCCCCAAAGGCAAGGGAATTAAAAGCAAAAGTGAATTCCTGGGACCTTATGAAGATAAAAAGCTTCTGCACAGCAAAGGAAACAACCAACAAAACTAAAAGGCAACCAACGGAATGGGAAAAGATATTTGCAAATGACATATCGGACAAAGGGCTAGTATCTAAAATCTATAAAGAGCTCACCAAACTCCACACCCGAAAAACAAATAACCCAGTGAAGAAATGGGCAGAAAACATGAATAGACACCTCTCTAAAGAAGACATCCAGATGGCCAACAGGCACATGAAAAGATGTTCAGCGTCGCTCCTTATCAGGGAAATACAAATCAAAACCACACTCAGGTATCACCTCACGCCAGTCAGAGTGGCCAAAATGAACAAATCAGGAGACTATAGATGCTGGAGAGGATGTGGAGAAACGGGAACCCTCTTGCACTGTTGGTGGGAATGCAAATTGGTGCAGCCGCTTTGGAAAGCAGTGTGGAGGTTCCTCAGAAAATTAAAAATAGACCTACCCTATGACCCAGCAATAGCACTGCTAGGAATTTATCCAAGGGATACAGGAGTACTGATGCATAGGGGCACTTGTACCCCAATGTTCATAGCAGCACTCTCAACAATAGCCAAATTATGGAAAGAGCCTAAATGTCCATCAACTGATGAATGGATAAAGAAATTGTGGTATATATACACAATGGAGTACTATGTGGCAATGAGAAAAAATGAAATATGGCCTTTTGTAGCAACGTGGATGGAACTGGAGAGTGTAATGCTAAGTGAAATAAGCCATACAGAGAAAGACAGATACCATATGGTTTCACTCTTATGTGGATCCTGAGAAACTTAACAGGAACCCATGGGGGAGGGGAAGGAAAAAAAAAAAAAAAAAAGAGGTTAGAGTGGGAGAGAGCCAAAGCATAAGAGACTGTTAAAAACTGAGAACAAACTGAGGGTTGATGGGGGGTGGGAGGGAGGGGAGGGTGGGTGATGGGTATTGAGGAGGGCACCTTTTGGGATGAGCACTGGGTGTTGTATGGAAACCAATTTGACAATAAACTTCATATAAAAAATAAATAAATAAATAAATAAATAAATAAATAAATAAATAAAAGTTTTTGTTTTTATTTTTGAGACAGAGAGAGAGACAGAGTATGAACAGGGGAGGGTCAGAGAGAGGGAGACACAGAATCTGAAACAGGCTCCAGGCTCCGAGCTGTCAGCACAGAGCCTGACGCGGGGCTCGAACTCACGGACCGCGAGATCATGACCTGAGCCGAAGTCGGCCGCTTAACCGACTGAGCCACCCAGGCGCCCCAGCTGCTGGTTTTTCATATGCGGCCTTTATCACATAATGAACATTTCCATCTACTCCTAGTTTATTGAGTGTTTTGTCATGAAAGGGAAGTGGATTTTATCAGATGACTTTTTTTTTTTTGCACAAGTTGAGATCATGTGTTTTTCCTCGCTTCTATCAACGTGGTATATTACAGTGAATAATTTTCATACATTGAACCACACTTGCCCTGGGGATAAATCCCACTTGCTCATGGAGTATAGTCCTTATCTACTGGCATTCCATTTGGTTGTCTTTTATGGGGGCATTTGCATCTATTCATAAGGGATATTGGACTTTGGTTTTCTTGGGGTGTCTTTGTCTCATTTTGCTGTCAGGGCAATCCTAGCCTCATAGAATGAGTTAGGAAGGGTTCCCTCCCTACTTCATTTTTTGGGCAAGGGTTTGAGAAGGATTGGTTTTAATTCATCTTAAATATTTGGTAGAACTCACCAGTAAGCCACTGGTTCCTAGGCTTTTCTTTGTTGGGAGGTTGTTGGTCACTGATTAAATCTATTTACTTGTTATATGTCTAGTCTAAATTCTGTTTTTTCTTGAATCAGTTTTGGTAATTTGTGTGTTTATAAACATTTTTCCTTTTAATCTTGGTTATTCAACTGCTGGCTTATAATTGTTCGTAGTATTTTCTTATAATCCACTTTATTTCTGTTATTTAAGTAATAATGTCCCCACTTCATTTCTGATTTTAATTAAGTCTTCTTTCTCCCTCTTACCCTTCACCCCTCTCTCTCCCTGAACCTAAGGGTTTGTCAATACTTTCAAAGAACAAACTTTTGGCATCATTGATTTTCTCTGTTGTTTTTCTACTCTCTCTTTTCTAAAGTTTGTTTATTTTTGAGAGAGAGTAGGGGAGGGTTAGAGAGCGGGGGGAACAGAGGATCTGAAGTGGGCTCTGCATTGACAGCAGAGATCCCAATGTAGGGGTGGGACTCATGAACCATGAGATCAAGACCTGAGCTGAAATTGGAAACTTAGCTGCTTGAGCCACCCAGGTACCCCTGGTTTTCTACTCTTTAACCCATGTATATCTGCTCTAATCTTTATTGTTTCCTTCCTTCTGCTTTAGTTGGCTCTTCTTTTTTCTAGTTCCTTAAGGTTTACAGTTAGGATATTAACTTGAGATTCTCTTCCTTTCTAATGCAGGCATTTACTGTTAAAAATTTCCCTCTTAGCACTGCTTCCCACAAATTTTGGAATATTATATTTTTAAAAATCCCCCTTGTGACTTTTTTTTTTACCCATTCGTTAAAAGTCTGTTAATTTTTGTGGATTTTATTACTCTGAAATTTCCAGTTTCTTTCAATTATTGATACCTAGTTTTATTCCATTGCCATCAGAAGATACTTTATATGATTTCAGTCTTTTAAAACTCATGAAGAATGTTTTTGTGTGTCTTGGACGATGTTCCACGTGCACTTGAGAAGATTACGTGCTGTACTGTTGTGGGAGTGTTCTGTTTATATCTGTTAGGTCCACTTGTTTTAGGTTGTTGTTAAAGTCCTCTTTATGTCATTAATCTTCTGTCTGACCTATCCATTTTTGAAAATGGGCACTGAAGTGTCCGCCTGTTACTGTAAAACTGTATTTCTCCCTTTAATTCTGTCCAATTTTACGTCATATATTTTGGGGCCCTTTTGTTATGTGTGGTCAAGTTTGTCATTGTTATATCTTCTTGCTGGATTAAATACTTTATCAGTATATAATGTCCTTTTCTTTTTAAGTTTATTTAGTTTGAGAGAGAGAGAGAGCAGGGGAGGGGAAGAGAGAAAGGGAGACAGAGAATCCCAAGCAGGCTCCACATTGTCAGTGCAGAGCCCAATGCAGGGCTTGATCCCATGAACCATGGGGATCATGACCTGAGTCGAGATCAAGGGTCAGATATTCAACACTCTGAGCCACCCAGGAGCTCCTATAATGTCCTTCTTCATCTCTTGTAAATTTTTTTAATTAAAGCCTATTTTGTCAGATAATATAAGTCTCTCCAGCTCTCTTTTGGTTACTATTTGCATGAGATATCTTTTTTTTATCGTTTTACTTTCAACTTTTTTGTGTCTTTGTATTTTAAGTCTCTTGTTGACAACATGTAGATAGTTGATGAGTTTTTTCCCCCAATCTGCGAGTCTCTGTCTATTAATAAGGGAGTTTAACCCATTGCATTTGGAGTAAATACAGATAAGACATGATCTACTTCAGCCATTTAGCTTTTTGTTTTCCGTATGCCACACGTTTTGTTCCTCAATTAATCTGTTATTCATTTTTTTTATGTTTACTTAAAATTTTGAAGTATATGTTCTATTTTCTTCTTTACTTTTCTATATATTTAAAAATTATTTCCTAGTGGTTATGTCAGGAATTACAATTAACATCTTAAACTTATTTGTAACAACTTAGTTTGAATAGCAACTTGGTTTCAATAGTATATATTCTGCTCCTATATACTTCTCTCCTTCTCCTATTATTTTGCCAGTTACATCCTTATACATTTTGTGCTCATTAATATACATTTTCAAGTACTGTTTTATGTATTTGCCTTTTAAATCATATAGGAAAACAGATGAGGGATGCCTGGGTGGCTCAGTCAGTTGAGCACCTAACTTCGACTCAGGTCATGATCTCTCGGTTCATGAGTTCAAGCCCTGCATCAGGCTAACTGCTCTCAGAGCAGAGCCTGCTTCAGATCCTCTGTTCCTCTCTCCTTCTGCCCCTCCCCCACTCATGCTCTCCCTAAAATAAATAAAACATTTTTAAAAAAGAAAATTTTTTTAAAAAAAGAAAAAAGATGAGTTATAAACTAAAAGTAAATGAGGTTTTTATATTTGTCTATGTAGTTACATTTACCAGTGTTCTTATGGCTTTGAGTTACTGTCTGAGTTTCAGCCAGAAATATTCCCTAATGGCATTTCTTGTAAGGCAGGTCTACTGTTAATGACATCTTACAGTTTTTGTTTATCTAGAAGTATCTTAATTTCTTCAAAGATAGTTTTGCCAGATATAGAATTCTTGGTTGAGAGGGGTTTTGTTTTTGTTTTTAAAGGACATAAATGTCATCCCACTGCCTTCTGGTTTCCATGGTTTCTGGTGAGAATTTGGTTATTAGTCTGATCTTGTACTTGATGAGCTGCTTCTCTCTTGCTGCTTTCAAAATTCTGTCTTTGGTTTCAACAATTTGACTTATGTCTTGGTGTGGATCTCTGAATGTATCCTGCTTTGAGTTCATTAAGCTTCTTGGATGTGTAGATTCATGTCCTTCAACAGATTGTGGCAATCTCTTCCTCAGATACTTTTTCTGCACTTTCTTCTCCTCCTAGGACTCCTACAATGCATATGTTGGTACACTTGATAGTGTCCCATTAATCCCTCAGATTCTTCATTTTTCTTTCTGCGCCACCCCCCCAACCAAACTGGATAATTTCAACTGTCCTAGTCTTTAATTCTCTGGTCTTTTTTTTCTGCCTGCTCATATACACATCTGCCTTTGAATACCCTCAGTGAACATTTTATGTCACTTAGTGTACTTGTCAGCTGCACAATTTGGTTACTTGTTTATCATTTCTATTTTTTTTTAATATATTTTCATTTTGTTCTTATGTCATTTTCCTGATTTCCATTAGTTTTCTGTCCGTGGATTCCTTTAGCTCATCGAGCATATTAAATCAGTTGATTCAATGTCTTTAATAATTCCAATGTCTGGGCTTTTTCAAGGATAGTTCTGTCAAATTGTTTTTTTCCTGTGGGTGAGCCATATTTTTCTGTTTCTTTGTTTTTCATTTTTTTTTTTTAAGAAATGGACATTCTGGGATTTTATAATATGCTAAATCTGGAAATCTGATTTTCCCAATCCTCAGGGGTTGATGATATTTGTTTATTGAGGACAAAGCCATATGATTGTGACTTTCCCAAACTATTTTTGCAAAGTATGTATTCCTTTTGTGTGGTTCCTGAAGTTTCTATCCCATTGTCTCTGTAGTCAAGCAGTGACCTGAGAACAATTTCTTTAAATGTCTGTCTCCAACAAGGAAAAGAAGAGGGTCCTGTCTCTGTAAATCTTCTGAAGGATGACACCAGTGTAAGCCACTGCTACTGAGGGCCCAAACCAAGGCAAGTATCTGTGCCAGTTCCTCACATATCACTAGACCAGCTCAAATGTATGGATCCAAATATTTTGAGAACAAGGTCATCTCTGTCCACACCAGCACCATCCATCTACTCCAAGAACACAGGCTGCTGTCCCCACGGCCAAAGTGGTGCCCAAAAAATAGGAAGTGGTAGTTAGTTCATGCATGCCATTCACACAAGATCAGAAGCTTCTTCATGAAGCACTATGCTGGTTGTTGTAAGTGTCCAAACATGTTCCAGAGTTCCAAAATAGTTTATTGCAATAGCTTTTCCCAGTTTAATAGTGATTGACCCCATATGCATTGTAAATTAATGTCATTAGGTACATATATATTTAGGATTGTTAATGTCTTCTTGATTGACTTTTATCATTATAGAATGTCCTTTTCATAATCCTCTGGTAATGTCTTGAATTTCACTTTGCCTGACATTAACATAGCCACACCAGTTTTCTTATGTTTGTGTGGTATATTTCTTAATTTCAACCTATTTCTATTAACTGTTAATTCTTGTAAATTATTTTTTAAAACACAATCTAAAAATCTCTGCCTTTTACTTAGAATATTTAAAACTATTAATATATGATGCAAATCTTGATCTTTTTCAGTTTAAAGTCTGCTGTTTAGCTGTTAGTTTAGTATTTATCTCCTCTGTACTTGTTCCTTTGTTCCTCCTTTCTTGCCTCTATTGGGTTGATTATTATAGGGTTTTTTTTTATTATTTAAAAAATTTAAGCACTGAATTTTATCTCCCATTTGGTTGGGGAGGGCTATAACTTCATATTTGGTTTTTAATGGTTACTCTAGGGAAAACAATATGCTTCCTCAGCTTATCAGTTTATCTTGCATTACTATCACACCAATTCACATATAACATAAGAATCTTATAACTCCCATCTTTTGTGCAATTGTCATATATTTTACTTCTATCTATATAACTATTATACCTATGACATATAGGTATCAATTTTGGTTTAAGCAATCAATAATATCTTAAAGAAAAAAATAGTATATTTACCTGCATATTTACTATTTCCAATACTCTCCATTCTTTCCTGTTGATCTGAATTTCTATCTGGCATCATTTCCCTTTTAGCCTGAGGGATCTTTACCATTTTTTATAGTCCAGATCTACTGGGAATGAATTCTATTTGCATTCAATTATTCTGAAATGTTTTATTTCATTTTCATTCTCAGAGAACATTTCCCCCACACATAGAATGCTAAAACAGCTTTGCCTTCTTTCAGCACTTTAAAAATGTTATTCCGCTGTCATCTGTTTTTTTCCTGCTGAAAAGTCAACTGTCATTCCTATTGCTGTTCTTGTGTATCATGTGTCTTTTTTATTTTTCCTGGCTACTTTGAAAAGATTTTATCTCTGGTATTCAGCATTTGACTAAGATGTGCCTAAGGTGTGGCCTGTATACTTATCCTGCTTTTTGGGTGGTGGGGTGACATATGGTTAGAAACCTGAAGAGTGTCAGAGTTCTGTGATGCTCACAGTTCACACCATGCAGGATCACTCAGGGGAAACACTAGAGTTGGTCTTGAAGAAAAAGGCAAGATAGGAACTGTGGGAAAGAATTTTTATAATGGTTTCCCCAGGAATGAATGGGCAAGGAAGGGTAAAAAAGATTAGGACTAGCTAATTTGAACAATTCCAGTGGGCTCTGGGGCTTGGGAGCTGCCGCTGGCTGTCTGGTATATGGTTTTGGGCGATTAGGGTGGGTGTACAGTGGCCCAGAATGTGCATATCCAACCAGTAAAGTGGTTGATGGTATGAACTTAATTGGATGCTCAAGATAATTCACTGGTCTCTAGCCAAGGCCTCAAAACTGGTTTTAGAATTTTTTTAAAAACTATTACAGAGGGTCACTGAGGTTTTTGGATATTGATATTTTAATCACATTTTGAAAATTTTTAGCTAATATTTCTCCGAAACATTTTGCTTGTTTCTTTTCCTCCAAATATTTTCTTTTTCCTCTAGTGTTCCACTTAGCATATTTTATATTTTCACTATTGCCTCACAAGTTGTTACATCTCTGTTCATTTATCTATGATTTTTTTTCCCTCTTTGCTATTCAACTTGGATAATATCTATTAGCCTGTCTTCACATTCACTGATCCTTTCTTTTGCAGTGTTTAATATTGTAAGCCCATCCATGAGACTTTTAAAAATTGTATGTCTCTTGTAAAATTCTCCACATCTTCATCTTCGTGTCTGTCCTTTTCTATAGATCCTTTAAGGTATTTATAATTATTTTAAAATTCTTATTCAGATATTTGCAAATGACATATCGGACAAAGGGCTAGTATCTAAAATCTATAAAGAGCTCACCAAACTCCACACCCGAAAAACAAATAACCCAGTGAAGAAATGGGCAGAAAACATGAATAGACACTTCTCTAAAGAAGACATCCAGATGGCCAACAGGCACATGAAAAGATGTTCAGCATCGCTCCTTATCAGGGAAATACAAATCAAAACCACACTCAGGTATCACCTCACGCCAGTCAGAGTGGCCAAAATGAACAAATCAGGAGACTATAGATGCTGGAGAGGATGTGGAGAAACGGGAACCCTCTTGCACTGTTGGTGGGAATGCAAATTGGTGCAGCCTTGGGGCGCCTGGGTGGCGCAGTCGGTTAAGCGTCCGACTTCAGCCAGGTCACGATCTCGCGGTCCGTGAGTTCGAGCCCCGCGTCAGGCTCTGGGCTGATGGCTCGGAGCCTGGAGCCTGTTTCTGATTCTGTGTCTCCCTCTCTCTCTGCCCCTCCCCCGCTCATGCTCTGTCTCTCTCTGTCCCAAAAATAAATAAACGTTGAAAAAAAAAAAAAATTCAAATTGGTGCAGCCGCTTTGGAAAGCAGTGTGGAGGTTCCTCAGAAAATTAAAAATAGACCTACCCTATGACCCAGCAATAGCACTGCTAGGAATTTACCCAAGGGATACAGGAGTACTGATGCATAGGGGCACTTGTACCCCAATGTTCATAGCAGCACTCTCAACAATAGCCAAATTATGGAAAGAGCCTAAATGTCCATCAACTGATGAATGGATAAAGAAATTGTGGTATATATACACAATGGAGTACTATGTGGCAATGAGAAAAAATGAAATATGGCCTTTTGTAGCAACGTGGATGGAACTGGAGAGTGTAATGCTAAGTGAAATAAGCCATACAGAGAAAGACAGATACCACATGGTTTCACTCTTATGTGGATCCTGAGAAACTTAACAGGAACCCATGGGGGAGGGGAAGGAAAAAAAAAAAAAAAGAGGTTAGAGTGGGAGAGAGCCAAAGCATAAGAGACTGTTAAAAACTGAGAACAAACTGAGGGTTGATGGGGGGGGTGGGAGGGAGGGGAGGGTGGGTGATGGGTATTGAGGAGGGCACCTTTTGGGATGAGAACTGGGTGTTGTATGGAAACCAATTTGTCAATAAATTTCATATATATATTAAAAAAAAAACAAAATAAATACATAAAAACTTCAAAAGAAAAAAAATAAAATAAAATTCTTATTCAGTAATTTCAACATCTTGCTTATTGGGGGATTTGTTTGATTTTTTCTTGGTTGTGCGTCATACATTTCTTCTGATGGCTCCTGATTTGTAATTGTATACTGGACATTCTGGGTGATACAGTGTGGAGACTTTGAATTGTTGAGTTTTGTTTAGTAGGCAGTCAAGTTACTAGCAGATTGCCTTGATTTTTTTTGAAGGCTCAATTTTAGGCTTTAGTAGAGTGGGTCTGTTTTAGTTTTGCCCTTAGTCCTAGGGCCTCAACCAGTGTTCTCAGATGTGGTTCTCATTCTAAAGCATGGCTTTCCAGGTTTTCAATGAAAGCCCCCAAAATTTACTATGTCTCTCTAACCTGGTGGGTCATAAATTCCAAACTTTCCCTCCCCAGCACCAGACATCTGCTGAAATCTCTGCTGACCTTCTCCAGACTTCCAGTTGCTTTCTGTTGGGCTCTCTGGAATCCTACCCAACTCATGCATTATTTAGGAGGAGTCAACCAAGAATTGGAGGGGAGTATGACAGGTGAACTCAAGGCTCTGTGTTTTCCTCTTTCTGGGATTTCCCTTTCAATTTCCAAGCTGCTCCAACAACCCTGAATTCTGAGTTGGCTCCTCAACCTTGTGAGATTGCCACTTTTTGTTGTATTCGCTGTGGGGCTACGTGAGGAACCGTCACTTAAATGTGATCTTGTCCAGTGTGTTACTCTTCTTTCAGTGGATGAGTCCCCTCCAGTTTTGCTTGTCTCTGGTCACTTTCCTCATTTTACAGTGCATTTCAAAATTTACAGGGCATTTCAAAAATGTATATAAAATGTATATAATTATCAGTAGGAGAGTTAGCCTGATACAAGACACTCTGGCCATTACAGGAAGCCAGATGTTTAAATGTTGTTTAAAATAAAATTCAACCTCCTTGGGGCCCCTGGGTGGCTCAGTCGGTTGAGCATCGCATTTGATTTCAGCTCCGGTCATGATCTCACGGCTCATGAGCTCAAGCCCCAGTGCAGAGCCTGCCTTGGATTCTCTCTTTGCCTCTCCCCAGCTCACACACGCTCTAGCTCCCTCTCTCAAAACTAAATAAACTTTAAAAAAATCCAATTTTCTTTTTACTTATCTTGATGATGGTTAAGTCTGTTCACCTTGAAAACCTACCAAGATGTATGTTTGTGTACTTGGGCCTAGATGTGCTATTTACCAGTAAAGTTTATTACAAGAAAAAGCCAACTTCCTGTCAGTACCCAGTTAAAAACCACTCGGGCTTTCTTGTGGCCCTGGGATCAAACTCAGATCCCTGCCTCAGAATTTCTCTCCTGGCTATGGACTCTAGGTTCACTTGCAGCTCCCTAAATGAGACAAACTAGCTCCTGCTCCTCCCTCTATCCCCACCTCCCACACCCTACCTGGATAATTCCTCAGATGTCATTTTAAGCATCATCTCCTTGTAGAAGCTTTTCCTGACTACCAAAGAAATCCCTCCTCTCTTCCACCTGAGGGGCCCTCTGCTGCCTTCTCACAGCCACCAAGTCCCCCTCCCTGACCTCCACCTCAGCAGGAGCACTCCATACACTGGCTGGCAGTGTCCAATGAGCATCTGAATGTCAGGAACCATATCTTTAAGTCTGGCCCCAGAATAGTTTAGAGAATCTGCAAAATGTTCAAACTCTGCCACCCTGCCCATTATGGTGAGCCCCCTGGGGCAGCTTGCCTACAAGATCCTGCCTGTGGCAGTTCTCCAAGGCTGGCAACCTTCAAGAGGCATGGGTGCTATTGTGAGAATTGGTGGAACTGGACCCAGCTCCATCACCAGACCAAATGTGCAGGTAAAGCTCTCCTTCCTGTAGGCTTGCTTCTTCTGTCAGATGAAAGGGTGGGATTTTGAGCTCTAATGATATGTCCTTCCTAAACATAAAAGCCGAATGACCAACCAGACAGTTTTAAAGAAGACAAGTAAAAGTTTATTGTGTTGAGCAGACCTTATTTTCATTACAGTACCAGGAAATTCATTCTCCACTCACTTCGGGTGCAGAGGGCTCTGCAGACACCTAGGGCCCCGGTACTTGTTCCCAAGCAAGGGGCAGCACCTGCACCTATGTTGCATTTAACGAGCAGGATTACAGTAAAACAGAATAGTTATAAAGAAGGTTTTCTAAATACATACTTTCCTTTAAAAATTCTAGTATTTTTCATTTTTTCTATGTTTACCTCATTATCATCAAGGATAACTGGTTGGAAAACATGGTGCTTGATAATCTTTTTCCCAAATCATTTGCCTTGAATTTTGCTACTTTTACTCTGGCGAGGATTTATGCCCACTTCTCTGGACATCTAAATAATGACGAATAAGGCAATGCATAAATTACAGGTGGGATGAAGGCCTTAGCTCATACCCCAACTTGTTTCTTCTTAAATCTTCCACATTTGGCCTCTATGTTGCTAGGTAATTTAAGATTCAGGAGACAGCCTCTTGCTTGCAAAATCAGTATCAGGGAGTTTAAGCTTAATGTGCTACTTTTGGGGAGCATGCCGCTGCTTGAAGCTGATTTTGTGGTTTCGTTTTATAAACTGTCAGCACTCAATGGCACCCTGAAGGGGAGAGACCATCTACTTAGTGCACTGACTCACTACTACCCACAAGTGTCATTTCTGAATTAGATCAAGAGATCAAATAGCAAATGAAAGAGAAATTGGTATCCTCCAGATAGTCTGAAATATTAATTACAACCTGAGTTAATGAAGTCAAATTTGCTTGAATTCAATCAGGCAATTACCAAAGTTGTGATTGAGATCTTCCCCCACTACATCAAGACAGGGAAAACATGAATTTAAGTAAAAAATGTTATCCCACCAAACTAGACACATGACAGCTATATTTAACTCTAATCATCCCACAAAAATGTCCCCATAAAATCAAATACTTAAAAAATTATTAAAATTATACAACAGTTGAATATATACTTAAATTACTTTGTGCACAATGCACCTTCCATTTGTTGTTGCCAAGAAAAACTTTCCATTTACCAAATGATCTACCAGTTTACCAGGTGATTTAGCAGAACATTTCCATCTCCATGAAATCTGACACCATTAGCATTAACAATGGAATCAGAAAAACACACTAGAAATTCCCTTGTGACTCATTCATGGCAATTTTAGAAAAGGGCTACTTTCAAGTACCCAAGTTTACTCACAGGGGAGATGTAAGGTAAGAGGAATTTTACTCAATCCTAGGAGGGTGGTGTCTTGACTTGTTCCAAATTACAGTGGCAGTCAAGTATGATTCCCAGCTAAAGGACAACGGAATTTCCTTCCTATTAGCTGGGCCCATCCCTTCTGAAAACCCCACTCACACCGCCAGCTTCTGGACCTTCGTTCAGGGACCACGTCCTGCAACCAGGCAGAAGTTGTTCCTTCAAGCACAGCCTCCACATGGTTCACAGCATGAGGACTGGAGGAGAGCAGAGTTCATTAAGCTCCGTTCTTGGAAACGATTTCTGAAACATATGTAAAATCTTTGCTCTCCCACGAGCTGAGTTCATGAAACAAGGGCCTACCGCGAGGCATATACACAATATACACATAGTAGGTAGGCAAACATCTGCATGTTTCCGTTAGAAACGCCACATCTTGAGATTCGACACCTTATCATCCTTATGGGAAACTAATGTGTCATCATTCTCGGTGTGGTCAGTACTGAGTTCAATTGTAAAACACACATAGGCATGCCTTCTCAGCTCCAGCAGCAGACTGTGTGAATGGGGTTTGGTCTCAAATACCACTGTTCATAGAACACAAAAACTCACATGTTGCATGTCATTCGGACATGTCACATTATTTCACATCACACTGGCCCTGATTCATAAAGAAAATTTCCCATTATGGCATGATGAGAGACAACAAATCCCGTTCCATAAAAATGATGGTTAAAAACGATGCACTGTGAACAGTTTCCAGAACCTTGAGCATTTCAGTGCCATCAATTCTTGCTTCTTGGGAAAAAAATCTCTATCTTTTGGGTCACAATTTGCTTTCGCACAGTAGAGTCAATGGACAAAGCTGACCAAGACCAAATTTTAGTGGTATTATCATTTCCTAGGACATTAGAGGTTCATCCTGAAAGATACTGTTGCCACGTGAACCAAGAGAAGGAAGGAAGGCCCTACACCACTTCAAAAGCAAATGAGGTCTTACACACTTAGAAACAACTACTGATAAGACTTGTGCTTAGGGTGGTGATGGACAAGAGCAGTGAGGACACACACTACACGGAGAACAGATATCACACTGTACGTTCCTCACATGGAATATGCATAAGAGACCTAGTGGAAAGACATGGAGAAAGGTGGCATGCTCCATGTCCCAAGGGAACCAGTATTTAAAAAGCACACCCCAGTGACTTTAGTATTTCCCACTCAATCTCCCAGAAAATCAACTCGGAAAGTACACAGTTCTGTTCACGGGTGTAGACTGAAGTGGTGGTGGCAGAAGGCTCTCTGACAGCTTTTCTTCGATCCAAGATGAGGCTAAACAAATGTTTTTTGTTCTCATTGATTCTATCCCTTCAGCTGCTCTGACAAGTGAGCGGCAGGGCAGGGGGGGAATCAAGCTACAGCCTTTGTCAACAGCAATGACTCTGAGGGACCTTTTCAGTCTTGGATCCATTTATCTAAAAATTTGAGCTCCCTTCTTCCCAACTTTTAATGGAATTATAAAAGCTCCTTCTGACTGAGAGACTCCTAAGCTACTTTTGCTTATGTGACTATAGAAAAAAATAAATTACTTGATATTTGCCATAAGACTTTGATTTCTAAAAAAGACTGAAAACCTATGTTCCCTGGCTTAGAAGAGTGAGGAATCAGCTATCATTTGCAGCCCCTCCTAACATTTGTAAAAAGCAGGCAAAATATTAGGGACAAAAATGGTTTGCAATGGAAGGAGGCACAGTCCACAGGAGTGTTCTTGTGTACCCTGCAGCCTGGGCAGACAGAGGGAAGGCCCTAGAGCCTCACGCCCATGTAGGCTAAAAACACACCAGAAGACTCCCTCTGGGTGCCTCCCAACACTGCCCGCTCACCAGGAGAGGCCACTCCAGAAGGGCCACTCTGGGCCACTGAAGTAAAGACACTAAGAGCAGGGCTGATGCTGCTTCAAGATGCAACTATGTGCTGTCAGAAGAGTGGTGTGCCGGCAATTTCGGCAAACCAGAGGCAGCCCACAGCACTGAACTAAAAGGAATAGAGGACCACGTACAGAGGAACACGGATTACAGTCAACATCTCTCCTCTTCTCAGCTCTGGGAGTCCTGCGTAGAGAAAAGTCAAAGCCAACTTTGCCTGGGTCTGAGAAAGAACCCCCTGCCCCCCACCCAGAGGAGCAGAAGGTGGATGATGTGATGACCTTCCCGAGGGAGACTGGAGCCCCTCAAGATGGATCACCAGAGGGGCTCACTATGGCTGTATCCAGTGAGGAAATCAATAACAGATTTTTTTTTTTTTTTTTAAGAAAGTGGGAAGAAAAAGTAAAGACTTTCACAAATAGAAAAATTATTTACAAAACAATTTCCTAAGAAGTTTACTGGGGTTGGGTGGGGAATAAGAATAATGTTTTCATTTTAAATTAGTCACATGGTACTGATGGTTTATAACAGGGAATGGCCAATTTCTGTCTTCTTCACCTCCCCCAAAATACCCTAAAGTCCTCCTACTCCTGATATGTTTCCTACCCTCATCCCAACCCACCCCATCTTGTCCCCAAATTAATTGCCTGGAGCCAATCTCAAAGACACATGATTGTTGGTTGGGTTTCCATTTAACAATGAACCCACTGCTGGGGAAGAGAACACAAGGACACAGGACGCACTGGCATAAACCTCAAGGTGTGTGGACCTCGGACAAAGCTTCTGCCACCACAGCGCAGGCTGCAGACTGAGCTCCGCTGTCAGTAAACTGAGGTAAGGAAGAACATGGCAGCTCTGGCGGGTCGGCTTCCCATGGTGATGCAGCATATATGTGCTCTTGGTGTGGGCACCACAGGACTCATTTTCTTCCAGTTGCCTCTGCCATTTTCCCTTCTGGTTAGAAGACTGCTCTTTACAGAGTCCCAAAAGATCAGCCATTTGTCTTCCTCTGAGGTACAAATCCAATAGAGCCTTGACTCCAAAGATCCAGAGCCCACTGGCATGTAGAAGTCAAAATCAAATGCTCAGAATCAAAAGGTGTGGCACGCCTGCCCAGCCAGTTTATCAGCAGTTGTAAAGACAGATCAGAAAAAACTAGCATTTAATACAAAAAGTGTTTTTCAAATGGTGCAATTTCCTGTCCTCCTGTGAAGATCATAATTCTTCTCGTTTCTGAGGTCCTGTGGAAAAGGAGAACAATTGAAAATAAAATGGTTTTATCCTCAAGTGACAAAAATACAGACTGAATATTTCTCCTGGTACTGTAACCTATTAATTGTGGCCCCACCTCCATTTTATCTCTATTTTGAAATTTTTAGAAGCTTTGGTGTGGAGTGTTTGTATTATATTTTGAAAGCAAAAACAAAACAAAAAAGACCTTTTTGTTTTCAAAAACACTGAAACCACCTGCATATCCCTATTCCAGCAGAACTGTTTCACAAATACAATCTTTACTTCTGGTAAAAATATACACATTTTTAGTCAAGATTCTTCTTTTTTCATTTAATAACACACAAACACATTTTCCTAAGTAAAAGTGTAGCTCATTTACCACTCTCTATTCTTGGATGTTTAAACTGTTTTTAATAATTTTGGGAGCCTGGGTGGTTCAGTCAGTTAAGCATCTAACTCTTGACTTTGGCTCAGGTCACGATCTCATGGTTCATGGGATCGAGCCTCACATAGGGCTCTGTGCTGATGGCACAGAGCCTGCTTGGGATTCTCTCTCCCTCTCTGCCGCTCCCCCACTTGCTCACGCATACACTCTCTCTCAAAATAAAAAAATAAACTTAAAAAAATAATTTTGGTTTAGGGGCACCTGGGTAGCTCAGTCGGTTAAGTGTCTGACTCGGCTCAGGTCATGATCTCATGTTTCACGGGTTTGAGCCCGCATCAGGCCCTATGCTGACAGCTCAGAGCCTGGAGCCTGCTTCGGATTCTGCGTCTTCCTCTCTCTCTGTCCCTCCCCCACTAGCACTCTCTCTCTCTCAAAAACAAACATTAAAAAATAATAATAATTTTAAAAAGTAATTTTGGTTTATAAATAATACATTTCTCCATTTTTATTATTTTCTTATGTGAACTTATTTAAGGTAAATTCTCAAGAAAGGAATTACTGAGGGTATAAACATGTTAATGGTTTCTGCTTTTTAACAAGGACTGTTCTAATATACAGAGCTTTGGCAAGGTAGACCCAGAGCACTTTCCTCATCATCTTCCCAACAAATAGCATTATCAGTATCAATATGCACATTTTTTCAATGGAGTGTATACATATATTTTTTTAATGTTTATTTTTGAGAGAGAGAGAGAGAGAGAGAGCACGAGCAGGGGAGGGGCAGAGAGAGAGGGAGACACAGAATCTGAAGCAGGTTCCAGGCTGTCAGCATAGAGCCCAACGCGGAGCTCGAACTCATAAGCCATGAGATCATGACTGGAGCCAAAGTTGGGCGTTTAACCAACTGAGCCACCCAGGTGCCCCTCAAGGGAATATTTATTAACAACAGATTCCTTTAATGTGACTGCTGTTTTCTCAACTTCATTTATTTGTGTTTTCCTCTTATTTGAACAGAATTGTACATTATTTACCCAAGTATCGATAGAAATCCTTCAGGTGTTAATAGCGAATTTGAATTATTTTTATTATTTTTATTTTATTATTATTATTTTATGATACTTAACAACATAGTACAGGCTTCAGGATGATTAGGTGAATCACTCATGATCCATGTTCTGTAACTGACTTCTTAGAATTAGTTTTGAACTGAATAATGTTAAAAATCCAGAATTCAGCTTATTAATAGTTTACAAATGGTCACTATTGTATTCTAATGATTTTTGTCAACTGTATACCATTAGAGATTTACATAAGAGGGGGGAAAATATTACATGAAGATTTAGTCCCTTCTATTCTTAGCCTAAATTAAATAAGTCCACTCCAATATTCTTCTTTGAAAGAACACTTTTTTTTTCAAAATCAATATACATTTTGTCTTGACCCTAAACATGTTCATTTAATAATGCCTGGACAGATTTAATAAAAAACCAAGGAATCTGACAAAAGATCCCCAAAGTAATGTCAGGCTTAGCTTATATATCACAAAATTCATGAGCCTAAATAACAGAATTCTCAACGCACCTTTTCTCAAAAAGATAAAATAAAATAAAATAAGGGAAAAGAAAAGGGGGCAGCAACTGTATTAATACATACGTTTAGAAGGCCAACTAAAAAAGGAAAGTAAAAATATACACTGGTTGATGTCAGGATGGAAGGGCTGAGATTCCTTTTATTCATTATTCTGTTGTTTTTGCAACAAACACAAATCAGAAATGCAAATAAGTACTTCCCTAAGGCTGACCGCTGGACCTACCTTCCCAGCGTGGCTCCTGCGTTGTCTTCTTGTCCAGCATTCCTGTCTCTTTCTCCCTCTGGAACCGGGTCTGTAGCTGCTTGATCTCTTGGTCGTAGTCCTGCCACTCTGGGACAATTCGAACAGCTGCTTCCAGCTTGGGCTCTTTGGTCATTGGATTATTACACTGTAAAACCCAAATCACATGCTTCAACCAAGCTGAAGACAGGGCACTTTATACAGAATTCAAAGATGTGTCTGTTCTTGGATTCTAAGTCCCAACTGAACAAAAAGAACAACACTGAAGAACCAAATGAGAGACCAGCAGAAGCAATGTGGTAGTGGGTCACATAAAGCTTCTACAAAATTGTGGAGAATGACTGGAAAGCAGGAACTGAAAGTTCCTTTGATAAAATTACAAGGCACAGAGATAATCCATGGACAAGTAGTAACTTCACTGATTGTAAGTAGTGAAATAGCCCCATCAGACACCAGAAACCTGGCTACCTGCTGCACGCAGCAGAGATCTGTGGATGTTACTACAGGATGTGCTACAGTCCCCCAACTGCACAACTACAGAGAAGACTAAAGAAGAATCTGTGTGTTAATAACAATCTAGTCATAAATCACACTGGAATAAGATGTAGAAAAGAACCACAGACAGCTTACCAAATCTATTGTTTTAGCCCTTTTCTTAGAGGCATCATCACACCACGTTTCACACCAAAGCCATTCTTGAGGGAGTGATTTAATTGGCACCTGATGGATCATGTTATTGGGCAAATCCTGTTTGGTAAAAAGAAAATAAGACACAATACTCTCAAGTTCTGAGGGAAACTGAAATAAACTCAGAGCAAATTAGTGGTAATGGCTGCTCATTACATATCACATACCAATCACAATTTTTTAGAACTGAAAGGGTCTACTAAAAACCTGTGAGAAGCTAAAATACTTATTTGTGATTTTTTGTAAAACTACAGTTTAGAGGACTTCTAAAACATCTACCTATGATAAGCACCTGAAAAACTTTAGCTTAAAACTCACAAACAACCTACACCTAGACTTCTCTCCATGAGGGCAATTCTAAGAAAAATACTAGTGCTTCTTGAAAGTTAACTAATCATAGAGTGTGGTTTTGATACTTCACAACTTTGCATAAAGGATGCTCCAAATCAACCTTGTCAACTGAGGCTTGATCCCAAGTGGATGAAGCTTACATGTTTTCAAGCCAACTGTATGCTTTGAAGCTTTTTCTCAGGAAAACTTTTGAGTTTGACACAATAAAATGTTGCACTATCTTAAGACACAACCAATATGATCCAGAAATTCCACTTCTGGATATATGCACAAAAGAAAGCAGGGACTCAAACAGATACTTGTACACCAATGTTCACAGAGGCATTATTCACAACAGTCAAAAGATGGAAATAAGCCAAATGTCCATCAACAGATGAATGGATATACAAAATATGGTGTGTGTGTGTGTATACACACACACACACACACACACACACACACACACACACAGGAAAATTCTTTCAGCTTAACAGGAAGGAAATTCTGAAAGCTGCTATGACATGGATGAAACTTGAAAACATTATACGAAGTAAAATAAGCCAGGCACAAAAAGGAAAAATATTATATGATTCTAAAAGTACCTAGAATAGGCAAGTTCATACAGACAGAAAATAGAATAGAGGTTGTCAGGGACTGGAGGGAGGAAGGAAAGTGGAGTTGCCATTTAATGGGTACAGAGTTTTGGTCTGGGATGATGAAAAACTTCTGGAGATGGACAGCTGCACAACACTGTGAATTCACTTAACACCACTGAACCGTCCACTCAAAAATGGTTAAAGTGATAAATTTTGTGTTACCTGAATTATACCTAATATTACAGATAAAGACACTTGTAGATGAGAAAAATTGAAAAAAATTGTTACTAGTGAACTTACACTAAGGAAAATTAAAGGATATTCTTTAGGCAGAAGGAAAATAATCCTATATGGAAGCTCAGAAATGCAGAGAAGATTGCAGGGTAACCACATGAGCAAATCTAAATAGATAACAATCCCATTGTAGGAGAAGAACTTCTGGGGTTTAAAATACAGAGATATCTAAAATCCACAGCAACAGCCATTCAGGCTGGGATAAGGATAAATGGAGTCAGTGAATTCTAAGGCCAGTATTACTCAACCTGAGGTTATGCAGATGCAGCAAGGAGTCTGCTAGGAATGTCGGCTCTTAGGCCCAACCATACATACACCTACTGAACTGGCCCATGCGAATGGGACCCAGGAATTAATGCTTCAATAAGTTCTCCAGGTGAATCTTTTATGTATGCTGAAGTTTGAAAAGCACTGTTCTAATGTTTTTGCACTGTGTGGTAGGTGCAAATATACCAACTAGTATTAGCCTTTGCAAAGTCAGGAGTGCATACTGTAACCTCTAGGATAATCATTAAAAGAACTGCAAAAAAGTATATAGTTCAAGGGGCTCCTGGCTGGCTCAGTCAGTGGAGCATGTGACTCCTGTTCTTTGGGTTGTGAGTTTGAGCTCCACACTGGGTGTAGAGATTACTTAAAAATTTTAAAATCTTTTAAAAAAAAGTGTATAGTTCAAGCTACTAGAGGGACGATGGAATTATAAAAAACTCTCCATCTGAAAGAAACTAAGGAGAAAAAAGAAACAGAACACATAAAATAAGCAGAAACACTAGAAAAGCCAGTCTTACTGGTGATCACGTTAACTATAAATGGACTAAATGTTCAAATTAAATGACTTATACAAAATGTAAAAACCAACAGATATAAGCCTATTTATAAGAAATGGAACTGGGGTGCGTGGGTGGCTTAGTTGGTTAAGCGTGCAACTTCGGCTCAGGTCATGATCTCACAGTTTGTGGGTTCGAGCCCTGCATTGGGCTCTGTGCTGACAGCTCAGAGCCTGGAGCCTGCTTTGGATTCTGTGTCTCCCTCTCTCTCTGCCCCTCCCCCACTGTCTCTGTCTCTCAAAAATGAATAAATGTTAAAAAAATTTTTTTTAATAGAACTAAAATATAAGGATAGGAAAAACTGAAAATAGAAGGACAAAAACAATATACCATTTAACAATAACCAAAAGGAAAGCTGGCATAGATGTACTAATATTGGGTGAAGGTTCCCCCAACAAAAATCATTAAAAATTCAGTTGTAGGATATATATGCTTCTAAGTTTTAGGTACCTAATGGTATAGTCTCAAAACACATAAAGCAAAATTTGACAAAACCAGAGATGAGGAAGATATCACAATACAGAAAAATATTTTAATACAATTCCCTCAGTAACTAATAGAAAAACAGACAAAAACACATAATATGACCAAATGGATACAAAAATACAAAAAACCAGATGAATACAAAAAAACAAATGAAATGTTTACCAAAACTGATGACATTTGGGTCTAAAAGTAAATCTCCACAAATTTCAAATGTCTGAAATCATACAGAAGAAATCCTCAAATCATAAAGCCACTGAGCTACAAATTAATAGCAAAAATGTAACTAGAAAATCCCTGTGTATTTGGAATCACTTCTACATTACTTAAGAGTCAAAGACGGGGCGCCTGGGTGGCTCAGTCGGTTAAGCATCCGACTTCAGCTCAGGTCACGATCTCGCGGTCCGTGGGTTCGAGCCCCGCTTCAGGCTCTGGGCTGATGGCTCAGAGCCTGGAGCCTGCTTCCGATTCTGTGTCTCCCTCTCTCTCTGCCCCTCCCCCGTTCATGCTCTGTCTCTCTCTGTCCCAAAAGTAAATAAACGTTAAAAAAAAAAAAAAAAATTTAAAAAAAAGAGTCAAAGACATCACACTGGAAACTAGAAATACAATGTACCAAATGACAAGGAAAATGCTACATATAAAACATGTGCAATGCAGCCAAAGTCTTGCTGAGATAGAATCTGATCACTTCAAATGCATATATTAGAAAGACTAAAAATTATGAACTAAACATCTCAGGAAATTAGGAAAAAAAATCAACAAATTAAATAAAGTAAAAGGTAAGCACAATAAAGAACAAATTAATGAAACAGAAAAGAAACAGGATGAAAAACATTAAAAGATGTTTCCTTTTTTTTAATGTATATTCATTTTGAGCAAGAGTGAGTACGCGCATGCAAGCAGAAGAGGGACAGAGAGAGAGAGAGACACAGAGAAAGAGACAGAGAGAGAATCCTAAGCAGGCTCTGTACAGTCAGCATGGAGCCCGATGTGGGGCTTGATCTCAAGAACTGTGAGATCATGATCTGAGCTGAAATCAAGAGCTGGACACTCAACTGACTAAGCCACCCAGGTGCCCCTAAAAGATGTTTCTTTAATTCCCAGTGAGGTGATAAAGGCAAAAAAGAGGAAGCACAGTAAACAATGTCAGAAAATTATAAAAGATAGAGAAAGAGAGAGAGAGAGAGAGAGAAGACATCAATATAGATCCAGCAGACTTTAACTGAAGTGATGAAAGCATTTTCCAAAACTGATTATACAGTGCACTTACAATCTGAACATGTTGCGCTATATAAATTATATCTCAATTTTACTTAAGTATTTTTTAATGTTAATTTATTTTTGAGAGAGAACAGAGCATGAGTGGGGGAGAGGCAGACACAGAATCCAAAGCAAGCTCCAGGCTCTGAGCTGTCAGTCCAATATGGGGGTCCAATGTGGGGCTTGAGCTCACAAACTGTGAAATCATGCCCTGAGCCTAAGTTGGATGCTCAACTGACTGAGCCACTCAGGAGCCCCTACATCTCAATTTTAAAAAATGAGAGGGTAGTACGGGGCACCTGGGTGGCTCAGGTCATAATCTCGCAGTCAGTGAGTTCAAGTCCCATGTCAGGCTCTGTGCCAACAGCTCAGAGCCTGGAGCCTGCTTCAGATTCTGTGTCTCCCTCTCTCTCTGCCACCCCCCCCCCACTCCCACTCATGCTCTGTGTCTATCTCTCTCTCAAAAATAAACATTAAAAATTTTGTTTAAAAAATGAGAGGGTAGTATAAACAACTTCATGATGATATGTTAGTAAATTTAGTGACACCTTAACAAAAACATTGATTAAAGTAGTAATAGAAAATGTCAACAGTCCCATAACTCTTTTTTTTAATTTTTTTTTAATGTTTATTCATTTTTGAGAGAGACAGAAACAGAATGAGAGTGGGTTGGGGCAGAGAGAGAGGGAGACACAGAATCTGAAGCAGGCTCCAGGCTCTGAGCTGTCGGCACAGAGCTTGACATGGGGCTCGAATTCACGAGCTATGAGATCATGACCTGAGCCAAAGTCAGACACTCAACCAACTGAGCCACCCAGGCACCCCTACAGTCCCATAACTCTTAAAGAAGCTGAAGTCATAATTTAAACACAAAGAAATTTCTATTAGGCTTCACTAGTGAATTCTACCAAACATTTAAGAAAGAAATAAGGTCAATCTTACACAAACCATTACTGGTAAATGAAAAAAAAAAAAAAAACAAAACCCAACTCATTTTAGTAAGCCAATATAGCCTCAACACCAAAATCTGACAGAGATATTACAAGCTATTATGTCACACAAAAACATAAATACAAAATTCTTAAATAAATACTAACCACAAAAAATCCAGAAATATATAAAAAAGAATAATAAATCATGACCAAGCTGGATTATATAATTCAGAAATTATATTTAGGTATATAATTAAATTACACTTATAGAATAAAAGAGAAAATACTAAAGATACTAAAATACTAAAAGAGAAAATACATCTCAGCAGATATCAAAAACATAAAAAATTTAACACAAGTGATTTTTTTTAAGTACCAAACTAGACTTCTAGTGGTGTGGCCTGGGGCCTGAAGCATGGGGCACGTAAGGAGAGGTGGGGTCGCAGGGCTGTGGAGCCACCAAGTGGTTGGCAGGGCAAAGTAGGACATGCAGGGAGGGCCAGGCCAGGCCCCAAATGAAAAATAAAATAAAAAATAAAGTAGGAAACTAGGAATAAAAGGAACTTCCTTAATCTGAATAAGAGGAAATATCTACAATATCTAAAAAATATCTACAATAAACATCATACTTAGTGGTGAAATGCTGAAAACTTTGCTTTTGAGTCAAGAATGTCCACTATCAACATTTCTGTTCAACATTATGGAAGTCCCAGTAAACAGAAAAGCAAAAAAAAAAAAAAAAAAAAAAAAAAAAAAAATTATGTGAAATTAGAAAAGAAAAAGTAAAATTGCCATTATTTGTAAATGATATGCTTACATATACAGAAAATACAAAAGTATATACAGATTAGTAGGGTAGCCGAATACAACAATGAACAAAAATCAACTGCAATTCTAGATACCAGCAACAAATGGAAACAAAAATTTTTAAAAATAACTTTTAACACAGATGTATAAGATCTAAGATCTCTATGAGGAAAAAAATGAGAAATTAAACACAACCCAAATATAAAATCCTAGGGGCAACTTGGGTGGCTCAGTCAGTTGAGCGTCTGACTTTAGCTTAGGTCATGATCTCGCACAGTTCATGAGTTCAAGCCCTGTGTCGGGCTCTGTGCTGACACTGACAGCGCAGAGCCTGGAGCCTGCTTCGGATTCTGTGTCTCCCTCTCTCTCAGCCCCTCCCCCACTCACACTCTATCTCTCTCTCTCTCAAAAATAAACATTTAAAAAAATGTCAAAATATCACAATAAACAAAAAATTTTTAAGACCTAAATAAATAAAAAATAAAATCCTAGTAAATGTTTTTTTCCTCCTAAACTTGACAAGCTCATTCTAAAATGTATATGAGAAAATAAAGGACAAAAAAGTACTCTAAGACACTCTTGAAGAATGAGGTGGGAGGATTTGACTTACTGGATATCATGACTTATTATATATAGAACTAGAGTATTTGAGATTTATGTAGGATGTTAAGATAGACAAACAGGTGAGTCAAAAACTAGAAGATCCAGAAACAGATCCATGCATACATGAGTACCTCATATCTGGCAAAGATGGCATTGCAGAGCAGTGCATTTCATTAAACAAGAACAACAACAAACTGATGTAACTGTATATGCACAAAAAAGTGAAAGTTGAACTCTATCTCACACCATATATAAAACACATTTCTACTGGAATATAGATTTGAATGCGAAAAAAAATAAAGCTCATATTTTAAAAATGTCTTTATGACCTTAATAGGGGTCAAAAAGCATTAACCATAGAAGAAAATACTGACCAGCCTGAAAACAAAAGATACCATTAAGAGGGTTCAAGTAGAAAGTTTTGCAACATATACAACAAAGGTTACACTATTAGTACACATAAAGAATGCCCATAAATCAAGAAGAAAAATTTCAAATAATCTAAACACAGTAAAACCTTGGATTGTGAGTAACTTGTTCTGCGAGTGTTCTGTAAGAAGAGCAAACATTTCTAATGAATTTTAACCTGATAAACAAGCAATGTCTTGCAATACGAGTAATATGCAATGCTGAATGTCACATGATTACAACTAAGTCAATGGTTCTTGAAATTTGCTTTGATATACGAGTGTTTTGCATTACAAGCATGTTTCTGGAATGAATTATGCTTGAAAACCAAGGTTTTACTGTATTTAAATAAGCATATCACAAGAGAATATCTAAATGACCATAAATACACAAAACGGTACTCAACTTCATTAAATTATGGAAATGCAAAATAAGACCACAATGAGGAGCAACGCCAACAAAAATGGCAGAGTAAGGAGCTCTGAAAGTCTGCCTTTTGATAAAAGCAACCAAAAAAGTGATAAAAATTGAATCAACTTTTTTCAGAACTCCAAAAATTAACCAAAGGCTTGCAGCAACCCAAGGAGCACCTAAAAGTCAACAAAAAATGGTTGAATGTTGATAAGAACAGTGAACTTTGAGGCATTTGGACTTCTATCCCCATTCTCCTGTTCCCATTAGTCTCAAAAAATAACAGCCTGCACTGCCATACTGGAGTAAGGAGAACAAGGCTGGAGGTCTTTCAAAGTTCATTCCAAAAGCAGAGCCATCATTTGAAGACCGTACTGTATAGGCCTGTCTCTATTCAATCTCACTTGAACTTACCCCATGCTAAAAGCTTCTCCTTGGCAGCCCTTGAAAAATGTGTTAAGCTTTCTGAGGCTGTCTGAGATGGAGCAAAGAATACATTAAACAAAAATCTTAACAAGAAATACTGAAGAATGAGATAACCATAGAAGGCTGTGAAAAGAAAAGACAGATTCCTGGGAAGACAAAAGGCCATGAGAATAGTACGTGTAAGGCTCTGAGCATGCTCTGTGTTGCGTACATAAGTAAGAAAGCCCTAATAAAGCCATAAACTCTCACCTCTTGTTGATCTTGAAGCCCTATGCAACAGAGAAGTGCAGACTAAGGTACAGTTGTAAACTGCCTGGCTGACTGTTGAGGATGTGTCCCAACAGGCACCCAGAGGCCTCTGGCAAAGACTGGAAATCTTTGTGGTTTTGAACACTTAAGAAATCTCTGTCCAATTTTAGCTGACGACTAAGCTAAGCAGGCATACCAAATATGCAGACTTCACAGAACTGGTTTAGAAGTCCAAAAACAAACAACTACTACAATAAACACCAGCAACGAACCCTGGGAAGGGGGGAAAACGGATTTCCAGAGTTGCCACACTGCATTACTTGAAATGTTCAGTTTTCAATGAAAATGGGACATGCAAAATACCAAATATACAAAACCCATATATAGGATGAAAAAGCAATCAATAGAAACTATACTTGTGGAGGCCTAGACACAAGGAATTTATATCAGGTATCTTAAATATGTTCGAATAGGAACAAAGGAAATCATGTCTAACAGAACTAAAGGCAAGTATGTGAATGATGTTCCAAAAAATTAGAGACGATTAATAAATTAATTATACAAATTATACAAATTAACCAAATTATACAAAAGAACCAAACAGAAAAATCTGTTGAAAACACAATAGCTTCAATAAATGAAAATTCACTAGATAGGTTCAACCACAGGTTTTAGCAGCAGAAAAGATAATCAGGTCAAGTGAAGATATATCAGTTGAGATTATCCAGTCTTGAGATTATCCAGGAGCAGAAAGAACAATGAAGAAAAATAAACAGAGCCTCAGAGAACTGTGGGAAACCATCAAATATACTAACGCACACAATGGGGGTCCCAAGAGGATAGAGAAAGAGGCAGAAATAATACTTAAAGAAATAGAACTTCTCAAATTTGGTGAAAAACATTAGTCTATACATTCAAGAAGCTCAATGGACTCTAAGTAGGATAAACTCAAGAGACCCAACATCATAATCAAACTCCCAAAAGACTAGAGATGGCGACTCGTCAGATAAGGGATTCTCAAGATTAACAGCTAATTTCTCATCACAAAACATGGAAGCTAAAAGGCGGTGAGACAATATATTCAAAGAAAAACATGAGAAGAAAAAAAACTGTCAAGCAAGAATTTTATATCCAAGCAAAACTATTCATGAAAAAAATGAAGGAGAAATTTACATATTACCTAAGAAGTTTGTAGCTCCAGAGCCATTCTATCAGAAATACTAAAGTGAGTCCTCTGGCTGAAATGAAAGGGCACTAGACAATAACTCAAATCCACATGAAGAAATAAAAAGCAGTAAAGGTAAGTAGGTAAATATAAAAGATAATATCAATGTATTTCTGGTTTAGAGCTCCTTCCCCCTGCCCCCGGTTTAAAAATAATTACAAACAGTAATAATTATAAATCTGTGTTGACAGGCATAAAATGTATAAACATGCAAACTGTATGATAATGAAAGTAAGCAGGGGAGGGGGGGAACCACAGCTCCATAGGAACAAAGTTTTTGTATACTATTAAGTTATTATTAACCCAAACTAAACTGTCATAAATAAGTGTTAATGATAATCATCAGGACAACCACTGAGAAAGTAAGTCAAAAATATACAGGAGAAACAAGGGAATTAAAATGGCAGATGTTAATCCTACTTCACTAATAATTTTATTTTAGATATACATGTGATAAACTCTCCAAATGAAAGCCACAAGGGATGGCAGTTCACATGTACCAAATTAACAGACTGACAATAAATACTGGTCAAAACATGGAGCACCAGTAATCCTTACACAGCTGATGGGTATATAAGTTAGAACTACTTTGGAAAATTGTCTGGGATCATCTAGTAAAGATAAATATACAAATCTGGTAACTCAGCAAATATATATGTAGCTGAACACACAACTGAAATATGTGTACATGTGCAGCAACATAGGTGCATGAATGATCACAGCAGCATTATCCACGGAAGACAAAAATGGAAAACAACCCAAATGTAGAATAAACAAAACGTAGTACCTCTACACACACCAACAGGGATGGATCACACAAACATAATGTTGAGCAAAAGAAATCAGACTTAAAAGAGTTTATCTTTTAAGATACAACTGAAGTAGGGAGAAAAAAAAACAAAACAGGCAACACTAAACCACAGTATTAAGGATACACGTTAAAGTAGTAATTCTATATAGAAAAGCGTGGGGTGATTACCACAAAGGTCAGGATGCTGGATACTTTTATTAAGAATGGTAGCTGCAGGATTTTAGTAATGTTCTACTTGTTGAACTGGATGGTCATATATGGGCATTAGATCTGTGGTAATTCACTGGTGCATGTGAATATGTATATATTGGTATAGTTTTGCTTTGTATGTTTTCTTTTATGGGTGCTAAATATCACAATGAAAGTTTTAAAATGTTTAATGCAGACTTTAGCAAAACAAAATATGTGAAAGTAGGTATCCACAACAAACTAAAAGCTTACTTCTGAAAAATGTTGAGCATTAAAAAATCGATTGAGATAAACTTCTTAAAAAAACACCATGGTTTCCAACAGAAAAGAGGGAAACTGTGAAACTATACACTGTGAATCCTTGCTAGTTAGTCTCTAAAGAGAAACAGATTTCCCCTAGCAAGCAGGAAACCACATTTATCAGGTTATCTTAGGTGCAAAATTAAACAACATGGTAATGGTTTGAGGAGGCAGCATCCTCCTTTCCATCTCCCTTCCAAACCAACATCATTAGGCCTACGACATTTTTTCACTACTATGCATTCTGTTGAGGACAAAAATGTCTCTCTCTCTCTCTCTCTCACACACACACACACACACACACACTTCTGTCCATGAAGAAACAAAACATTGTTCCAACAGAGGAGAAAACTGAGAGGAAAATAATAAATTCAATTTCTGACATAACCCATCACTGCAAGTGTTAACCAAAAAAATAGCCACTTACTTGATCAAGATTTGAAAGGCTGTTAGGATCCTGACTCAGACCTTGGTACTGTCCCCTGAGTCTGTCACCAGCAGCTATTTTCCTAAACTTCTTTAGATCCACGACATACAGTGCACTGGATAGAGAAGAACTACTTGTTATAACCATGGATTATGACAAAGAATAACCCCACTGAATAATGGTCATCAGGTAAACATTCTGCCCTCTCTGTGAAAAGGTAAGCTGTGGCCTCCAGTGGAGCTCAGGGTCAGCATGTGCTTCTTCAAAGATGGCAGGAAATTATTGCAAAACACATACTCTACCATAAGCTCACTTTGTCACTCCTTCTTAATTGCCTTCCTTATTTAGCTGCCTTAAGTCTCTGACAATAGAAAACTTCTACCAAACGTCAGCAGATTAGATAATAAAAGCTGACCATCAGCCAAAAATAGCCTGATAATGTTTTAGATGTTGCTGGGAAAAAAAAAACATCCACACTGTTATGGATCTTCTGGACCAAGGACATAACTAATGATAAAAAAATCCCCAAACCCCAACTTTTATTCTCTGTAAATGCTGCTTCCTACACATCGCAGACCTTCCAGATCTTCCAAACCACATTCTGCCAAGAACAGATAATGCAATGGTACACAGTCTGACCTAGGAGTTCTACTTCTAGGAATTTGTCCTACAGATATATTTGAAATATACCAAATGATGTATTTATTCACTGCAACACTGTATGTCACAGCAAAAGACCACAAATAACCTACATATACTGCAATAAAATGCAGATGTTAAGAAAGAAGGTCTCTCAACACATTGATAGAAGATCTACTATAGTAAAAAAAAAAAAAAGGCACAAAACTGAAAATATGATGGTATATTTTGTGTAAAAAAAAAAAAAAAGATGTAAGAATCAAGAAACTCTAGGGGCATCTGAGTGGCTCAGTTGGTTGAACATCTGACTCTTGATTTCAGCTCATGACCTCATGGTTCACGAGTTTGAGCCTGCCTGAGATTCTCTCTCTCCCTCTATCTCTGCATCTCCCCTACTTATGCACTCTTTCTCTCAAAATGAATAAATATTAAAAAAAAAAATCAAAAAAAAAAGAATCAAGAAACTCTGGAAGGACATACTGCAGTAAATAGATGATGTTATCTGTTATAGGAGTAGGAACTGGGTAGAAAACAGACAGAATTGGGAGGCCTTTTCACAGTATATTTTTTATAATTTTTATTTTTGAGCCACATTAATAACATATTACCTATTCATAATTTCAAATATGTAAAATTAATTTTTTGAGAAAAGAAAATCAAACAGCTTTGGAGAGTACTCCTTTTTCAGTACCTGATATGATACTTTCGCCCAGCCAAATGACTGGCCCAGTACCCTGATTTCCAGAATCTGTATCCATCCATTTCTTTTCGGCTATCACAAAAGGGAGTATAGCCATAAGGAGCACCATCCAAATTGAAATCTCTTAACTCTTTCAGATCTGTTCGGACAATCTGGAGAAAAAAAATCACAAGTCATTTGTTAAACAGCCATGCAGACAGCAGTTTCCTTAAAACACAGATTGTCTCACTGAGACATTACAGAGGGCAGCTCTGAGGTTACCGGCACAGGCTCCAGCAGCAGACCCAGGCTAAGCCCAGATTCCTTCACTGATTAGTGGGCTGCCTTCACTAACATGTAAGACACTTTGCATAGTGGTTGGCACACAGTATTCTAAGTATTCAAAAAGGTGGCAGTAAAACAAATTTACACTGCTTAGCTTCTGTGATGGAGTTTCCCCATCTGTAAAATGGAGACCTCACAGGATTACATGAATTAACATATGAACACATGCGGAATGATAACTGACACAGAGCAAGTGCTCAACAAAGGTAAGTGTGCTTATATGAGAACCCAGAAAACATGCTTCAGGTCAAGCTGGTTGTGACACAGTGAGCTGAAGGAGGCAGGGAATCCCAAAAAGGTGGATGAAGTTTCTGGCCGCATGACCTTTGCACACATTCTATCATTTCCATTCAAATGATCACCTCAGGTTTCAGCCGGCTCAGGGAAAAGGGGAAGATTGTAAAGGAGAACTATATTAACACTTTTTGAGTGTGTATGCTCTAAAATCACAGTGTGTTCGTTTTAAGTCAAATCTTGACAGGAGGAAGAGTATCTGAAGAGCTGCAAACTATCAAAGCTAGGCATCTATCTGGTAGAACTTCCTCTGTCTTACCCATGCTGATAACTCCTAGCTTTTGGGTAAATAATTGGAGACGATAGCAAGCACTGTTAAACCTCAATCTTCCAGTTTTTAGTCTGTGTGTTAAATGAATTAAGACACAAGACTGCATGTATGATGTATAGAGGCATAGAAAAAAAGATTAAAAGGAGATACCTCAAATGCAAACTGTAAAAGTGATCACACCTGGGTGTACCTTTTCATATATTTTAAATAATGTCACAGAGGCATGTATTTTTCTGTAACCAGAAAAGTAAAATCATTTAAAAAGGAGAAGGAAGTCTAACGGCTTTAATACAAACTGTTTAAACCTGGCTTCTAAGAGCTTACCTGATCAGCATCCACAAACAGGAATTTGTCAACAACCAGTGGGAACAGCACGTCCAAGAAGAGGATCTTGTAACCCCAAATGATGCGCTGTTTCTCAGTCTGCTGATGAAGCCACCGGGGCCATTTGTATTGAACAAGCTCATACTGGAAGTTGTACTCATTTGCCATATAAGGTATGAACTCCTATTTTGGCACATAGGGAACAACAGACAACCATTTACTCAGATGAAGAAAATCGGCTCTCTAATGGAAGTCAGTCACCATGATGACAGCACAAGTAAAACATATTTACCATAACGGCAGCTGAATACAGAAATCTGACCGTGACTCACCTGTGACTAAAAGAATACATATAAACTTATCAAACCCCCCATTTCTTTAGGACTTCTAATTATCACGTGAAGTGACAAATCTTTCAATGAAGGCTTTTAGGTTTGTGTGTGTGTGTGTGTCCTATGGAAATGAAAATTTACAGTAAAACATTTTTTGAGCTTGACTCAAAGGCTTTCTCAGACCTGGGCCTAACCCAGGGAATGACACGGCAGATCCAAATATTCTGAACAAATTTGTTTTTAAGTTTTTAGATCGTAAATACAAGTACCTTCAGGGGACCAGAAGTGATTACTGAATAAAATAAAAGTTGTTTAGTAACATCTATAGAACCACAACAACAAAAGACACAAACAAGTCAAATTTAGATGACAAATACTAACTAATAAATAAAGCAGAAAACTTCCCAAGTCTGTTTTTCATGGTGCACAGATGAAACAACACTTCCAGAAATCACTGTTGTCCATGAGACAATGAATAATCCTCCCCACTGGAAACCAGCACTATGCTTTCTAATTAAATTAGAATATACATGCTCAGAGGAAGACAACATTATTTCATCAAAACAAAAGATTCAGGGGCACCTGGGTGGCTCAGTTGGTTGTGCGTCAGCTCACGGATCCCAGGGTTGCGGGACTGAGCCTCACGTTGGGCTCCGCACTGACCGTAGAGCCTGCTTAAGATTCTCTCCCTCTCCCTTCCTCCCACAGCCCCTCTCTTCTGCTTGCACTCTCTCACTCTCTAAAAATTTTTTTAAAAATTAAAAAAAAAAAAAATACAAAGATACAGATTCTCCTCAGGTCACAATAATTTTATGTTTGGTTTTATGATGACTGTTCCCCCTAAATAGTCCAGGCTAGAAGACTAATCAACACAAAGTATGCAGCTGAGCTACGGAAACCCAAGGAAAGATTTTTAAGTTACACAAATAACAGAGAAGCAGTAAGAAGTATATTATACCATCATATCTCCTTAATGTCTCCTTTCCTCTCCCCTGAGAACAAACCTTAAATGTGGGGGACAGATAATTCTTCAAGAACCAGAATTTCACAGGAGTCCTGGTATTCTTCAGTACTGACAGCATCATTATACTGTCAAACAAAAGCAAATAATAATCAATATTAATTTTCCAATGCTTTTTAATCTCAACAAAATTGAGCAGAGCTGATCATAAGACCGCTGAATGTTTTTCACAGCAGAGCTGATGGCTTTAAAAACGAGACCCTTAGTAATGGAAAATGAAAAACTGCACTCATTATAAAATTATCACTGAATGGAAAAGAAAGGGTATTTCTCACCTATAAAAATATACCTAACTGACAAAGGCAGATGTTTTAATCATGTTACATCTTTAAATACTCTGCTTCATGAACTGCCGTATTAATTATGCTACAAACGAATAACGGAGGTTGTAGCTAACAGACTACATGACTATGAAAAGAAAACTGGAAAGCCGCAGCAGCTGTGTGTGGCTGCACTGCCCCCCACAGCCTATCCTGGAGATACTGCTAGGGAGGAGAGCAGGAAGAGGTCAGGGGATGGCAAGTGGCTACAGCATCAGGATTTCCCTACTACAAAAACAGACAAAAACACACTGAATCAAGGAATTTAATTAAATTGAGTTACTACTAACATTTGACATTACTATTTTAGGTCAGTTATTATTTCTTGGAAATAGAAGGTTGAACCTGAGTAAAATGACAGTTTAATTATTTGCCATACTAGATTTGTCATGGAAAATTAAAAGTAAAATGAACCTGGCATTAGGAAAGTCACTCTCAAGCAAAGGAGCATATTCCCAGCCAAGCCTTCCCCCAGCAGCCGCTGTGTCAACCAGCACATGGCTGTGGCCTCTCCTTGGCTCTGGCTGTGTGACCTCAGGCAAGTCCCTTCACCCTCTGAATCTGTCTGTATAACAGAGGTGTTCTTTGAGAACTAAGATCACTCCTGGCTCTACACCCCTATGAATCTCTAGGCGACAGGTCCACAGCCCTGTTCCACTTCTACTCTCTGTGCTAACTTCCTAGTTTCTGGGTTAAGCAATGCTTGGTGGCCAATTAAACACCATTATTTATAATGTGTGCGCAGTGGTATTAAAGGTTTATAGCCTTGTAATAGCCACACATATACATTTATGATACAGCTGGACTTTATGAGATTGGCAGATCAAAACAAATACAATTCTGTACTCACAGTCCTCAGCGTGCTTCACATATACAGAAGCATAATGGATAGAATGCCATGAAACATTTACTCTCTTACTCTCTAAATAAGAACACTGTGACAAACTCATTCATAATGTACTGAAATAATCAACATGACTAACCGAAGAAATCTTTCATAGAGATGGCCGGATGCCACGGAGAAAATATTAATTATGTCATCTTTATCCTGTTTCACTTCCTCAGTCTTCTGTCCTCCTGTAAAGCCCCTGTAACAATAAAGGTAAAAACAAGAACACTTGAACTGCTAGTATAGACACACAGCCCTTTAAGGGGAGAGCTACAGAGACCGTGTTTCCCATCCTATTCCTTCCCTAGAGGGTGATGCAAGGGGAGGTGGTGAAGCATCAATGGCACCCTGGGAGGGCACAAGGGAGCCAAGCCACCACAGGATAACGAAAAGGATGCTGCCTGCAAGGCCCCACGTAGCTTCAGAAACAAACTGAACATAGGCTACTCCACAGAATGCAATCCACTCAATGGAAAGTAAACTAAGCTCTCTGAAGGACAGGCACCATGCAGTAAGAGTCAAGAAGTAACTACACCGTGGGGGGACATTAACCTCCTTCGTTCATTGTGGGAAACACCCATCTACTCTAAGTGGAAGTGCAAGATTTGCTGCAGAGTACAGACTCTGAAAGGTCCACATGGGATTCTTACACTCAAAAGAAGGGAGGGATGGGGCTTATACTTTTCCTTAAAAATATTACCTTTTGGGATGAGCACTGGGTGTTGTATGGAAACCAATTTGTCAATAAATTTCATATATATAAAAAAAAAATATATTACTTTTTTTTTTTAATGGTGCCAATTTACCATTTGAAGGAGTCCCAAAATCCAGATTCATTTTCATTAGTTCCGTCACTCAGCAGGTCTTCGTTCACCATGTCTGCCTTCTTCTGAACCTGCAACCATACGTGAGGGGTACCATGAACAGTAGGGGACGAAGCCCCTACTTCCTACAGCCAAGTCTAGGCCCCATAACTCAATCTGGTGCCCATATTCTGGCGAAAGAAAGCTGTGTCACAGGCAGGCACGGCCCACCTACAGTCTAGACCAGTTCAACAGAATGATCTTTCACATACCACATTAACACCTCAGGTGATGAGACAGAAACCTCTTGTAATTCAGTAATAACTGTAGTCTGAAAAATGGTCAAAGAACCTCAAATTCAACTGTATAGGAAACAGAGTCTGAGCAAAACTAGCAGCATCATCCACCCAGCTGACAGCTGTTCCAGGGAGAGTGCAGCCCACAGGAGAGCTACCCGTCAGGACAGAGTCACTTCGCGCCACAGCCTGTTTTCAGGATTCACCAGGATAAAGATGGGTTGAATCTTCTCACCAGCACAGGGAGCAGTTTTCTACTCTTCTGTGTGTGGTCTGCTTTAGATTTTACTGTGTGTAATGATTGTTTATTCTGTAATACCTTTTACTTGAATTTAAGGCACTAAGAACTTTAAAATTCTGAGACATGAAAAGAAATGAAATAGGGCTACCAATTACCGTTGTTGAAATTTTCACTGTCATTCTTCCCAGTTTTCTGAGAACAGTCAGCAATAATGTGAATTGTGGCTATGTAAACACCAGAATATCTGAGACTTGTATCGCTCACTGAGATTACTCAAAAGGTGCAATCTCTCAGTTGAAGAAAGCCACAAATGTATATTTACAAAAGACGTTTCACACGTAAAGAAGCATTCTTATAAACCCTACAGTAAAATCCCAAAGGTGAATTAAAGCCTTAGACCAGTTTCTTTTCTTCCCCACCAGCTTTACTGAGAGACAACTGACACACAATATTGTGTAAACTTCAGGCATACAATGTGATGATTTGATACGCATAGAAGCTGTAAAACAATGATCACAGTGATAGCATTATTATCAGTTAAATCCATCTACTTCTAGATGAGAGCTACTGAATGCCAGAATACTGCTACTTTTACCCACTATAAAAGTTGCTGCCTTAGTATTTCCAAGCTCACCTTCACTTTAATAATTTTGCTCTTGAAGTTGTTGAGGACGACAACAACTTCATCCGCATCGGGAGGAGAATCTGTGCCATCATGGCTTCGAGAGAAAACAAAGGGAAAGAGTAAGGCAGATGTTATAAATCACAATTCTTGAAATGCAGTAAGGAGTCTGATATCAAAATGCCATATTTGTCCATCATCTTTATCATAAAGGAGTTTTCCAGAACAAATTATTTTCCCGCAAACTGTAGCAAGTCCCTTCAAACTACACAGAAGCACTTGTCAGAATCTCTATCCTTCAAACATTGAGCATTCCAATCCGTCACAGCCCAGACTTTCTTCTTGGGTCTCCCCTTTAAATTACCTTTCAGAGAGTGAGAGGCTCCCAGTGCTGGCGCACTTAACACCTGTATTTACTAAGTCTGAGCCATGCTCACCACCAGCAATAAAGGAGTGCCCACGGACATGAGCCACTGAACCATCACTGGAAACACATCACTTCTACTCTTTCATGGACAGGTGACAAAGCATGGCTCTACTTCAGAGTTCTGTAAAGTTGTCTACTCTATCCTTCTGCCTGGAGGTACACAATCAGCCAAGTCTAGGCTCTGTAACTCCGTCTGGGGCCCATACTCTGGAGGAAGAACTATAAAAAGCTATTTTCAGGCAGATCTGGGGCAGAAGAAGAAAAACTTTAAATTAAAAATAAAATATCCCCAGTCAACTGTAATGCCTAGAATTTCCAAGTACCAATTTTCAAGATGTTAAGTGCAGAAAGCCACGATAAAATATAAATTCACTGCATTCACTGTCATCCCACAGAGAGCAGAGTTCTCAGGAAAGGTAAGATTCTCATGGGGGAGCATGAAACACTCCAGAGACTAGGAATATCCAAGAGGAAGGGAGGTCTAGACAGGAGGAAGAGAGGAGGTCTCCACACTCCAAGAGAAGGGGAAAGAATGGCTAGGGAAAGGGCACACAGAAGGCAGAAGGGACAAGGTTCAGAAGAACAAGTAAACTTATGACAGGATTAAATTCTGCAAAACCATATGTGGAGAAAACATTACTTAGAGGAATGGTATTTAAAACGAATACGTTATTATAATAGCTTCAAGAATCCACACTGCTTTCACAAATGTCGGGTAAGATCTTCTAGAACTAAGATGACACAACAAGAGGGTGTTTTAAGTACAGTCTAATGGAAATCCCTCTCTAAAAAATTGACACAAAGTCTCTTCACAGAGCTTAAAACTAATTTAAATTGTATTTAGCAAAATTCAGATTACACTTTTTAAAAGGCTATATAATTTTTTTTAAACTAATAGCCATTTATAGCAAACCTAAAGGCAGAACCCTGGCTACTGAGGAAATGCTCTGGAAGTACTTCCTTACTACCACAGACCAGGAAAGCCAGCGCTGGCACCCAGATTTCACAGTCACACCTTACACATGCTGTGCATCTGCGACTCACCCAGCGTGGAGAAATACACTGTCTAGGTAAAAAAGTTTAACTGTTCGTCATTTCTTTTCTCTTTTTTCGAAAGGACTCAATTTCTCATCTACATATGGTTTTCATCGCAGTGACAGAATGATCTGATTCGGAGATACCGCTAGCACAATGGAAAGACTAAAGAGTGAAACTTAACTATACTTATTACTGTTTATACCACTTATTAACTAATCATACCCTGCCAATTCTTCTATACTCAATTTCCCAGAAAAACATTGTTTCATCACACATAAATCAAATTCTTATTCCCTGGCTAACTGCCAGTGTAGAACTCAATTGAAGCTGATTCTCTGCAAAATGTTCTGGAAAAAAAAAAAAGCACCTCCGTCACTTAATCTTACCTGTATATTCTATAAATATCTTCAGAACGACCCTTCCTTAATCTGAGAATCCAAGCTCCTGGGTTGGCCTTTAACTGAAAGTAGCCCTAGGGTAAGAAGAAAGACAAATTTTAGTTCTCATCAAAATGCTATTTCTGAGGAACAGTTACTTCCTTTTCTGAAGTATCAGTCACTTATATTTTATGTGTCATGTATGAAGAAGCTACAAAGCTCCAAAGCCAAGAAAAATGCTGTCAGCTCACAAGCTATGCATTTGCAGGGGCCAATTTGATTAGAGCAGAACATTCAGAATATGTTAGCATTTTTTTTAGGCTGACATATAATTCCAATGTATAAATTTAAGTAAACTTATGATTTTTATATTGACCAAACTGTCAATTATGAACTTTAATCCCACTTATGTTCAGAATGCAAACTGCTCCATCATAAATCATACTGCCCAAATTAGCATGACTCAATACCACCATGTGATGTACTGATGATTATTTACCAGATTGGCCATAACAATGGTATCCACAATGACTGGGTTGGCCGAAGTTCCTAATGTAAACTGCAGTCCTCGTGGGGGCTGGCCTGTGGTAATGTCATAGCAGTGACCTTCTAGTAAGAGGTACTCCAGTTCATACTCAGCGGCCACTATACTATCCACCTGCAATAGCAGAATTAAATCACTTGAAAACTACTTAGCAATAAAAAGAAACAAACTATTGACACATGCAACAACATGGATTTCAAATGCACTGTGCAAAGTGAACAAAAGCCAGACATAAAGGGCTGCATACTCTATGGTCATATTTCTAAGAAATTCATGGACAGGCAAAACTATAGTGGCAGGAAAGGGAGGGGACTGCCTGCAAAGGGGCACAAGAGAACTTTCTGGGGCGATGGAAATGCTCTGTATCTTGACTGTGCTGGTGGTCAACAACTGTTTACAATGTTCAAAACTCAGATGGGCTGGAAAGAGGAAAAAAAACACAATAAGGAGGTTTTTGTACAGATGAGAGGATAAGACTGCCATCTAGGAAGGTAGTATTGGAAAAAGCATGTTAAAAAAAAAAAAAAAAACCTGCCAAAAGAATGAACAGATCTAAAAGCTAAATAATAAAGAAAACAGAAAAGAATACTACCAGGACTAACTTCCATGAGAAAATGAAAAAATAATGAGAAACAGTGAGAAACCGCAGAGAAAAAATGTAAATTTATCTTGGCCTTTAGGATATAGCTGAAAAGACTGCTATTTTTTTTTTAATTTTTTAAAAAATATTTTTTTGAGAGGGAGAGAGAGAGAGCAAGCACAAGCAGGGGAGGGGCAGCGAGAGAGGGAGACACAGAATCCAAAGCAGGCTCCAGGCTCTGAGCTGTCAGCACAGAGCCCAATGCCAGGCTCGAACTGCAAGATCATGACCTGAGCCGAAGTTGGACACTTAACCAACTGAGCCACTCTGGTGCCCCAAAATATTGCTGTTCTAAATCACAATATCCAAATGTATTTGAGGGCTCCATAATGGCATAAAATTCATGTTCCACACCAACTGCCTAAATTATTACTGATTCCTTGCAGAATATAACATATAATTGCAAGGTCTTGGGACAGCCTGGCTTTGGCTGATGAAAGGATTTTTTTTATCCCAAGCTGGTTCAGACTTGGCTCTGTCATCCTATCTAATGCTAATAACACACTATTTGGAGCTTAATATTACTGCTACACTAAATTCTAAAAGTTTAATAAGGAAAGCTAAGGAGTACACCTCCACGAAAGCACCAAGTCCTAGGCTCTGTGTTTTTAGTGGATACAGAGAAACCAGAGAAAGTCTAGGAAAGAACAGCAAAAATTCTAAGGACATAGAAGAGAGCTACTCTGCATCTGTTCTGTGCCTACTTGCACTGCTCTTTAGTGCTTTTTGTGGCCATTTTATAATCTCCTCAGCAAAAGTTCATTCTTCAAGGGCAACAACTCCACTTCCTGTTTGTTATAAATATGGTAGACAAGTTTGAGGCAGGGAATAAGGCAAGTGTGTACACAACACTCACCCCTAACTTAGCACCTGAGGGATTCTTCTTCACTCTAATGATAAGAGGGCTGAGAATTTCTCTAATAACTACCTTCAAGTTCCTGTTCTCCCAAGTCTGCAGAAGACAGAATGAGCAAACAGGCTTCAATTGTAGAATATATTTAGGGTAGATACAGAGACAGATGTCTTAGAAAGGAAGGAGGCCCTGAGATGCTGTAAGCTCCTTGTAAGTAAAGACCATATGTTTTGATTCCTTCGTTAATACACTCTGAACTAGGTACAGAGAGTGAGGGCTATGAAGAGACATCAGCAAACAACTCTTGTGAGCTCTTGGTCTTTGAAAATGGACTGGGGGAAAAGGACCACTTACCTTAAGTTATATGAAAATGAGTGAAAAAAAGAACAGAAAAACAGAAAAATCACCAAAGCCAAAAGCTGGTTCTTCAAAAATATCAACAAACCGACAAACTTTTAGTGAGACTGACCACAAAAAAAGAGAGGAAGAGCCAACTCACTGTAAGAAAATGCTATAACCAACTGTAAGCCAACAAGCTGTAACCTAGATAAAAGGGATAAATTCCTGAGACACAAAACTGACTTAAGATAGAAAATCTAAACAAATCCACAAAAAGAGACTGAACTGGTAACTTAAATATTTCCCAATTAGGCAAGAAAATTTAAAAGACATCTTGTTTGGAAAGAAAAAAATAAAACTACCTCTATTTGCAGATGACATGATCTTTTATAGGCTTGTATAATAAGAACTACAAAACACTGTTAAAAGAAATTAAAGACCTAAATAAATGGAAAGACATCCCATGTTCATGGATCAGAAAACTTAATGTTAAAATGGTAATATTCTTCAAATTGATCTAGGAATTTAATGCACTCTCTATCAAAATCCCAACAGCCTTTTCTACAGATATTAACAAGCTGATTCCAAAATGCAAAGAACCCAAAACAGTCAAAACTATTTTGAAAATGAGGAATAAAATTGGAAAACTCACTAACCAATTTCAAAACTCACAACAAAGCTACAATAAGACAAGTGTGGCCTAAGAACAGGCACACAAATCAAGGAAATAGACCTGAGAGTCCAGAATTGAATTCATATTTAGGGCTAACAGATATCTGGCTAAGGTACCAAGACTATTCAGTGGAGACAGAACAGTCTTTTCAACAAATGGTGCTGTGACAAATGGATATTCACACACAAAGAATAAAGCTATAACCGTACTTCACATCATATACAAAAATTAACTCCAAATGAATAAAAGACCTCAATGTAAGAGTTTAAAACTTTGAAAGTCTTATAAGAAAACACAGGAGTAAATCTTTGTGACCTGGGGTTAAACGTTGGTTTCTTAGGTATACTACCAAAAGCACAAGCAACAAAAGAAAAGGTCATTTAGATTTCATTGAGATTAGAAATATTTGTGCTTCAGAGGACATTTTCCAGAAAGTGAAATAGCTAAGAAAATGAAAGAGATTATTTACCAACCATATATTTGATAAGGGACTTGTTTCCAGAATATACAAAGAACTCTTATGACTCCCTCCACAAAATGGTAAGCAAATTTTTTAAAATAGGCAAAGGATTTAAACAGACATTTCTCCCCAAAGATGATATACAAATAGCCAATATACACATGAAAAAATGTTCAACATCATGGGCAGGAATGGAAAATGGTGCAGTCACCCTTGGAAAACAGTCTGGCAATCCCTCAAACAATTACACATAGAATTACCATATGATCCACCAACTCTAAGAGAAATAAAAGCACATCTACAAAAACTTGGGACATGAATGTTCTCAGCGGCACTATTTATAATAGCCAAAAAGTGGAAACAACCCAAATGTCTATCAATGAATGGATAAATAGAACATGATATGTCCATACAGTATTACCTGGCAATAAAAAAGAATTAAATACTAATACATGCCACAACATTGATGAATCCTGAAAATAATAATTTAAAGTGAAAGAAGCCAGTCACAAAAATGTACGATTCTCTTTAGATGAAAAGTCAGAACAGGCAAATCCATACAGATAGAATGTAGATTAGTGGTGGCCAGGGGTCAGGGGGCATGGGAAGTGACTGCTAATGGGTATGGAGTTTCTATCTAGTGGTGATGACTGCAAAATTTGTGAATATTCTAAAACTACTGAACTATATATACTTTAAAAGGGTAAATTTTATGATATGTGAAAAAATCTCAATGAAGCTGTTAAAAATACAATCACACATGAACACGGACATCTCAGAGTCCTGCCTGACTGAGATCCAGTCTGTTCAGTCAGAAACTACCACCACTTCTTAAAAAAAGGTTGTACACATGATTATATACATAGAAGCAATGATATTCTTACCTCTTCTAAATAAATATTATCAAGATCATATGGTGTTCTGACAGACTCCACCATCCAACTCTCAGGTGTGTTCAAATTCAGGGTGAACAGAGGAGACTGTGGCATATCCAAAAATTTTGCTATTGGACCCTTAGCAAAGCTATTGTCTGGAGTGAAAGAAATCTCTGGTTCTAAGACATAACGGTAAAAGCTGAAATTGGAAAGAAAAAAAAATTGAGCCTTTTTAATATACCCACAGTCCTTAGGTTCCCAGGCATCCACACAAATCAAAACAAACTATATTTGGAAAGGTAGCCCCCCACACTGGGAAAAGTGTTTCCAAAACCATCTCTTGACCTAATTATGCCTCCTGTGGCTGTTGCAGAAGCAAGATAAGGGCATGAGGGACAGAAATGAGAGGAAAGGTCATTCTTTCTGGGACTGCTAAGGGTGGCTGCTGTTAGAGGCACAAGATTTCCTAAGCACATGTTTCCCTTCAATGAGAAAAACACTTATTTTTCTCTTAAACACAAAGTCCTAAATGGTGACTGGGTTCTCAGGTGGGCCCTGGAAACACTATGCACAATAGTTTAAACATCTCTCCTGTTCAAGGACAACAGTGGAAGCTGAGAGCCATTGAGTGACTTTGAAACAATATCTGAATTCACTTAGAATCTAATTTATAAAACACAGCACATGTGCATATAAGGAATTTCCCACAGACCCAGAAGATGCTACCCTATTACTATTAACTGCTTTTTATATAATTTTTTTCATAAATGACCATTCCAAGGTTTAGACAACACACAGCTAAGCCTGCCCTCCTTCTCAAGACACATGCAAATGGACCTCACCAAGTTTCCTCTGACAAATATACTACAACTTGAAATAATTCTGCTCCACTTTTAAGATAAAAAAAGACAGGCAAGTTTCTTCTTGCACCACAGCACATTTTTTTAACTAGGTAAATTTAATAGCTACATTGATCCAAATGTTTAAAATTAAACAATGACATAATTCTGAGAGAGGGATGGAGGCAGGGAAGAAGGAAGGAAGGAAGGAAGGAAGGAAGGCAGGCAGGCAGGCAGGAAAGAGGAAGGCAGGCAGGCAGGTAAGGCAAGGCAAGGCAAGGCAGGCAGGCAGGCAGAAAAGAAGGAAAGGCAGGCAGGCAGGCGGAAGGAAGGAAGGAAGGAAGGAAGGAAGGAAGGAAGGAAGGAAGGAAGGAAGGAAGGAAGGAAAGGCAGGAAGGAAAGGCAGGAAGGAAAGAAGGAAAGGCAGGCAGGCACACACGGTAGCTTGGGTTAACGCCACCTAAATGCTTCCATGCCCACGCTAAGTTCTCAGAACTTCTGATTAAAGCAGAAATTTAGCAAACCTAAACATTCAGTAAATGATCTTTTCAAACATGAAGTCCAGCTATAAGCCCATTTGATCCTTAACACGCAATACCAGCTTTCAGATTTAGTACCACGTTTTCAACTGATTTCTTAAAGAGCTTTGTTTTACCTTTTTAAAGGCATGTCAGAAAGTTTTGACTGGCAGTTCATAAACACTCTTAGATTCATGTTGATCAGCTGGGTTAAAACCTAAAAGTGCAAACAAGAGACAAAACACATTTTCTTATAGTGAAACTAAATGATATTTGAGACAAAATATTTACATTTTCTCTTCAGAAATTTATCACTCTGACACTGAGTTGAGAGAACACCTCTTAATATCTCAAGAAAGACAGAAAGAGAATAATAGTCTGCAATGGAGAAATTTCTGGAAATCACAACTCTGGGGCACAATCTAAATCACACATACATTTCATTTGGCAAAAACATAGCAAGTGGGCTACTGCAAATTACTGTTCCCCATGTGTTGAGGCAACTGATGGATAATGGAGAGCTGTCTACAGAAGGAAAATTTTTAAATTTTTCTAATGTGTATTTATTTTTGAGAGAGAGAGATAAAACATGAACAGGGAAGGGACACAGAGAGAGGGAGACACAGAATCTGAAGCAGGCTCCAGGCTCTGAGCTGTCAGTACAGAGCCCGATGCAGGGCTCGAACCCATGAACTGTGAGATCATGACCTGAACTGAAGTCAGGTGCTTAACCAACTGAGCCACCCAGGCACCCCTACACAAGGAAAATTTTAAAGGTTCATCAGTGCAGTTTACATACTACAGTGAGAAAAATGCATATATATACACACGCCCACAAAAAGGTTAGCTGATTACACATCAATAAAACTTTACCTTAAAAAAGAAATACAACTCAAAAAAAAATGTTGAAGCAACTGTATTTTTGGCAGAGCTCCTAAATTTTCTTAAAACTGTAGTATCTTACACAAATGTACAAGACATGCTACAATTTTTAAATTGCTAGTTTTAAAAAAGGAAAATGATAAAGCAACATTCATTTATCTTTTTACCTCTTATTCCTTATAAATCAAAACATGGCATAAATAAAGTTAATTAAAAGACATCTTGCTCTGGGACGCCTGTGTGGCTCAGCTGGTTAAGCGTCCAACTTTGGCTCAGGTCATAATCTCACAGTTCGTGAGTTCAAGCCCCATGTCGGGCTCTGTGCTGACAGCTCAGAGCCTGGAGCCTGCTGTGAATTCTCTGTCTCCCTCTCTGTCTCTGCCCATTCCCTACTTGTGCTCTTTCTCTGTCTCAAAAATAAATAAACATTAAAGAAAAAAAAAAAAATCTTGCTGTAAATAGGACTTTTTTTTTTTTTAGTACATGAGGAAACCAACCAAACTTGTACCAACATCCTAAGGTTAGAAGGATGTTTCCAGAGCCACTACCAATTTGTATGAAGACACTTGCTCTGCCATGACGCCCTGTGGCATTTTCCAATGCCCTGTGAAGATAACTACGGGAACAATAAGACTCTCAGAGAGTCACAGGACCTGTGACCACTTCAGATAGAGATGAGAACAGCCTCAGAAGCCATGCCTACCAAGAGCAACGGGGCAAGTCTCTGTGCTTCTCTGGTGACAGGGTCAATGACAGCCACGACGTCAAAGTACGTCTCCCCTTCTTTCGGCCTCATTTTAATTGCACTACAGAGATCAAAAAGACAAAACGTGAATCTCATGGAAAACAGGAAACAAAGTTAACTTTGTTTTTTTAAGGCCAACATAAGCTATCAGCCCTCTCAGCATTTCCAAAAACACTTTAGATCTAAAACAATAAGGCTACATGGTGGTTAACTCTGTTATTACATCTACCTCAAAGTTTGCAAAACCTGAAGATTCAAATTCACTCAAAATGAACCAAAAGATATGTGTTAATAGAGGAAAACCAGCTTGAAATTGTATTTAACCGAAAACTGCTAAAAGCTGATGTTTGTTTTTGACAATTACAAACATGCCAATTTTTTTTTCTTGACGAGAAGGGTATGAGGAGAGAAGAAATAACGGATTTTTTAAATACAAAGAACATTACAGAAAACTTGTGAGAGAAAAAAGAAAGAAGCATAAAATCTTGCCACCCCAACCCAACCATTCTGTGGCATTTTTCTCTGTAGACCTTCTCAAATGCCTGTATAAAGATAGTAGCAATTTTATAACAATTTCCTTCCTTCCCCTACCACCTTATCATGATTTTTCCATACTGTTACACATCAAATATCCTGAATAGGAAAAAATCTATTTACCCTGTGAATCTGCCATATTTACCCAAGCTATTTCTTATTGCTGGACATTTAGATGGCTTGCAGCCTGTAACTTCGTAGATATACTTTTTTTCCACACTGGAAATTTCGTTGGAGTGAACAAAGTCCTAGACATGAGATTACTGAGCCACAGGACACAAATATTTTTCTGGATGGGGTGTCTGGGTGGCTCAGTCAGTTGAGCATCTGACTTTAGCTCAGGTAATGATCTCACGGTTAGTGGGTTCAAGCCCCGTATCAGGCTCTGTACTGACAGCTCAGAGCCTGGAGCCTGCTTCAGATTCTGTGTCTCCCTCTCTCTGCCCCTGCCTCACTGGACTCTGTATCTCTCTCAAAAATAAACAAACATCTGGGGCGCCTGGGTGGCGCAGTCGGTTAAGCGTCCGACTTCAGCCAGGTCACAATCTCGCGGTCCGGGAGTTCGAGCCCCGCGTCAGGCTCTGGGCTGATGGCTCAGAGCCTGGAGCCTGTTTCCGATTCTATGTCTCCCTCTCTCTCTGCCCCTCCCCCGTTCATGCTCTGTCTCTCTCTGTCACAAAAATAAATAAACGTTGAAAAAAAAAAAATTTAAAAAAAAAAATAAAAAAAATAAAAAAATAAACAAACATTAAAAAAAAAAGAATATTGCCAGTTTTCTCATTTAAAAATTAGCAAAATTCAGGGCACCTGCGTGGCTCAGTTGGTTAAGCGTCCAACTTCGGCTCAGGTCATGATCTCACGGTTCGTGAGTTCGAGCCCCAAGTCGGGCTCTTTGCTAACAGCTCAGAGCCTGGAGCCTGCTTTGGATTCTGTGTCTTCCTCTCTCTCTCTGCCCCTCCCCCACTCGTGTTCTCTGTCTCTCAAAAATGAATAAACGTTAAAGAAAATAATAAAAAATTATTTTTCTGAATAATATGTACTGTTAATCACAAGTTCAGAAGAATTAAGCCAATTTACAAGGATATTAAGTTATACATATTTTGTCTTAATAAGTAAAAAACAGCAGCTGGTTAGATTGCAATTTGTACCCCCAAGATTTCTGGGGGAGAATCTGCATCTTCCCATCTGTGGTTTCCAGCTACACAGCCTCCCTATGAAGTCACATTGACTTAGATGACTTAAGAGGAGCAAGAACTTCTGATACATTTTGAAAAGGAATAAAGGTGAAAGAATTCCAAAACACATCCAATTTTCCAAAATCTTAACTGGTCAAATCAGTGCCTATCTTTGTGCTGAACAATGTTTTAATGTAGTTCCGGCGCTAACCACTACTATTCTGTGCAAGAATATTTACCCAGTGGGAGGAAAACAAAAGTACAAAATAACTAAAAATAACTAAATAACTAAATAACTAAAAATTAACTAAAAATACCGTGTAAGTATAGTTTAAATGGTGATGAAGGTTATTTCAAATCCTAACAGTTTTGGAAATAACCATCGGAACAGCTTTGTGCCTGTATCAAAGCAGATGATTTCAATTTTTGACAAAATTAACAATTTCAGCCGCCAATAATTATTTTAAAATAACCATTTTTTTGTTGTTTTTTTTTTTTTTTTAACTCTACTACAGCTGTTCTCAAAATGTGGCTCCAGACCAGCAGCACCAGCTTCAGAAATCATCTGGTTTCTAACAGATTCTCCATTCTAGCCTGGATCAAACAGTCCAGTCAGATTTGATCCCCACAAGGACTGGATATCAGAAAGCATGGGTCAACTAAACCAAAGTCCAATCTACGCCAGACTAATTAAATTAGAATCATAAAGGAGCAGGAAGCAGGCATCTGTATCTAAAACCTCTAAGGTTTTAGTGGTATATCTAGATATATCAAGATATATAACCTGCCTGGCTACATATATCAACTGTAGAGGTTCTTTCTAAAGACAAGTTAATCTTAAGTCTAATCATGAGAAAACAACCTAGACTATGGGACATTCCACAAAATAATTGGCCTGGACTGTTAGAAAAAAGGGTCATAAGAGACAAAAACAAAAAAACAAAAAAACAACAACAAAAAATAAAATAAAATAAAAACAAAAAGCAGGGAACAGTTCTGGATTTAAGGAGACTACAGAGACACACAGCAAAGGACTGCAATGTGTGATCTGGACCAAATCAAAGAACAAAACCATTTTCAAAGGTCATTACAGGGGCCTTAGAGAAAGGTGAATAGGACTGTGTGCTACTTACTATCACCGTATCAAGGCTAAATCTCTGAAATATGCTAATGGTAGAGATACCCCAAGTGTTCAGGAGACACATGCTGAGGAATTCAGACATGATGTGTAATGATGTCTGAAACGGACCTTCAAATGGTTCAGGAAAAATGTGAGTGCATGTATGCTTGTTCACAAACATACACATTGTATATACTATACATACATACACGACCCACAGGTAGATGACAGATAAATGTGGCACAATGTTAACAACCAGAGAACCCAGGTTGAAAATATTTGGGTGTTCACTGTAATAATCTTTCAACTATTCAGCAGCTTTGAAACTTTTCAAATAAAAAACTAAAAAAAACAAAAGGCAAGAACTTCATAATACTAAACTTATTTTTATTTTATTGAAAACAAAACCATTTTCAGTAAAAGATGAACGATACAAGTGTTCTAACAACCTGCGTTTATTCTTATCAGAAAATTACAACTGATCTGTCATTAAATGCTTTCTGTTTTCTAAAAGGGTACTGTCTAAATAAATTTCAGATTTAGAAATAAACGTCAGTGTTTATGCAACCAAGATCCCTTTATGAATTCTGCATATGAAAATGCGTATATATGAAAAATACACCGTGGACAAATTTGCCATTCCAGTAAGAACTATGTACACACTTCACATGGAAAAATAAAGGAGATGAGATACAGGCAACCTTAAGAGTTTATTCAAGAATATGCATGAATTCAACATTAACTCTGTACCTATGTCTGTCTTCAAAAAACTGGTACTCGATTCTTGCATCTCCTTTTGGTTGAGCCGACAGGAGGGCATCCACCTTCATGACCAAGTCACTTGCCCTGAAAGACATGGTTGGTGAAGATTTAGCATCTCTTTCACCGAAGGTTTTTCCAATTATTGCTGAACATGATATAATCAGCCTAAGTAGTGAATACCAACAAGACAGTTTGAAGAATGTACGAACTTTTTACCAACAGGCACGCATGAGAAAAAGTACGATTTTGTAACTGAGTAGTTTCATAACCTTGAAAGAAGACACCGATTTGCCCATATGTGAAATGGGGATAGTAGTACCTACTTGGTATGGCTCTTGTAAACATTGCACCAGCTCAACAGAAAGCACCAAGCTCAGGGCCCATCCCGTAACAGACTGTCAGTTTGTGGTATTTACCTTCTCCCTCACCCGCTGCTAAACACCTCTAATAGTTTTTATGATTATTAGAGTAATAGTTCACTGGAAAGAATTCAGAAAAAAAATGAGAAAACAGATATACATATAATGCCCTTATCAAGAGTTAAGCACTGATGACATTTTGGTTCATAATTCTTCTATATTTTTAAACATATATAAATACATATATAATCATAAGTGGGATTATATTATTTAGTAACCTGCTTCTTCGTTTAACAATATATTGCAAACATATACTACAAACATATTTTTGTTAGCTAATAAACACAGGGTGCATCAATATTTTCACTAATATGTTTATGGATAGGTCATAATCACCAACTGGCTAGCGAACATCCAGGTTGCTTCCTATTTCACTATTACAATCAGCGCTGCAGTAAACAATGTAGAAAAGTATTTCTGCTTTCCCTGACCCTTCTAAAGTTGATTTCTAACTAAGGAAGATCTTGAACTAAATCAGGAGACTTATAAAAAAGGTCAAATCTGCTGAACCAAGCACTGAATTCTAAGAATTCTAAAAAACACCTGTAACTATGTGAACTGGAATCAAGCCTATACATTTTCTCACTGAACCAAACAGCTATATCAAACTACCTCTCTGGTACTTCTCACTACTGACTCTGAATACATATAATCCAGGCCACTTGTTTCCTGTGATGTGTCAACACTGTCACAAAACATGCCAAGGGATGCTGGGTTGTATGGACTTGGCTGAGCAGGCAAACAACAAACTCCCTAAAAGTTCACAAAGCACCCTGATCAAACAGCCCAGAGCTGAGCTTCAGAAAGCTAAGGATGGCCTTGTGGCTGCAGGTCTGGGCCATGAGTGAAAGCTGTGGCTGTCAAAGCGGGCCACTCCAAGGTGGCGCAGCTATGGCACTACTGAAAGCCCTAGGCAAGCAAGGTAATTCTGAGAGCCCGAATAGTTTTAGTTTATCTTTAGGTAGCCCTGGGACTACCTTATTTCCCTCAATCCACCTAGGAGAGACCCAGAGCCACTTCTCTTTAGTAAAAGGCAAGTCTCTGGTGCACAGTCTGGCAATCATGTAGTCCACAAAGACTTCACAGAGAGAGGGAGTGGTCCAAGGACACACCACACCAAGCCTATGCCCGTGACATGATGGCTTCGAGACATGGGAACACCTCCTAGCCTGCATCAGAGAAGTGTTTCATAGGCCAGAACAAGGGGTATCACTGAAAAGCCACTGAGGTAGAAGGAAACCTCCTTATCTGTAGCCCCACTACTGACTGAGATGAAAAAAGATTCCTTCCCCTATCACACAAGGCTTGGCAAAGAGACTACTCTGGCAGCTATCGAGGTCAGTTCTTCACTAAGACATGTATCTTAAACCCTGTGGCATGAGGGTATGTGAAAGAGATGAAGAAAAAAAACAGAACTTTTAAATTGCGTATCCTCCAACTACTCATCAAAGAACACTACAAATGAGTGAAAATACAACTCACAGAATGGGACAAAATATTTGCATCTCATCTATCTATAAAAGATCAATAGCCCAAATATTTACATATTTCCACAGAACTCCTATAAGTCAATAATAAAAAAACACACAATTAAAAATGTGCAAAGTAGGGGCACTTGGCTGGCTCAGTGGGCATGAAAGTCTTGATCTCTGGGTTGTGAGCTGGAGCCCCACACTGGGTGGAGAGATTACTTAAAAAAAAACAAGGTACAAAGCACTGAATGGATATTTTTCCAAAGATATTCAGATGTCATCACTAATTGTTAGGGAAGTGATAATCAAACCACAAAGAGATACCACTTCAGATCCATTAGGGTATTACCAAAAAAACCCAAAAAAGAACAAGTATTGATGAGGATGTGGAGAAATTGGAACCCTTACACATTACTGATGGGAAAGTAAAATGGTACGTCCTCTGTGGGAAAACATGATGGTTCCTCAAAAAATTAAACATAAAATATATCCCTCCTACTACATTCATTTAATATTTAATACAAGAACCATGTGTATATGACCTATGGGCCCTCGTTATGGGTCCATAATGGACCTATGGGTCCACACCAGGGACGTGGACCAGTTAAATAATTCATTTTCTTCCCATTGAGAAATAACTCATTAAAATACATTAGCTAACAAGAACACTGAAAGAATTAAAATAAATATTAAAAACCACAATAACCAATTCATCACCTATGCAGGACACAAGAGAAACAACTCATTATTCTATGCTAATAAATAAAGGAAAAGAAGCATTTAGCCCACTTTCCTTTCCTGAACAAAATAAAACAAATGAGAGAAAGTACCTCTTTACAAAAGTATTCCAAGGTTAAAAACAAAAAACAAAAAACTAAAAAAAAACCCTCACCTCACCCCTCTACTTTTGCATATGTTTGAAATTTTCCACAACCAAGAAAAAACAAAACGAAGAGACCTACTTCAGTTCTTTAAATAAATTAACTTGTTTCAACAGAAGCAAAAGTAAACACCTGAACTGAAAAGCATTATTATACGCTCAAGCTGAAAATAAAACACCATGAAATAGGAAGCACAAGGAATGTTCAATTAACCCAGCCCCTAGGTATGCACTAATTAATTTCTTCCATGGCAAAACGTACACATCTTCTTCTACCCGAAGCTGTTGAATATGGGATTTGATTTTCTGTCCTGAAGTTTTTAAGATGATATTTTCTAGGAGGTGGAAATCGTCTTGATTAAAGAGTTCACCGTCGTCCAGCGGCCCAATGATCTGTGAAGAGGAGCAGCATGGTCAGTGCTAGAATCAGCAAGCTGTAAAGAAGCCCTCTGTGGTCGTCTGGCTATCTTAGAAGCCTATCAGGGTAAAGACCCAAGACATGTATACATCTAATAAAATCAATGAAAAAGGCAAAAATTAAACCCAAATCAATTCATCCAGTTATTTATCAATTCCTCAACCACACAGAGTGTACACTTGTATATGTCACAATATTTTTAGTCAGCAACTCTGAAGTAAAACAAAATAGCAATAAAGTTTTCATTAATTCTCACTGGATATAAATAATAAAACTAAATGCAGTGCAGTGAAGTTTTTAAGATGTTTTTAAGAGATGCAGTGTGGTGAGTGACAGACAGCAGAGATTTCACCCTCTGTGCTAAGAGTTTCAAGTTTGGTATGCCCCTCTTGGCCCCCCGAGTCTCATGTCTATGGCTGCAGATATGCATGAAAGAATCTAAGCCTGCACCAATGAAGTTCACAGAGACTGCACAACTATGAACACGGTCCCCACAGGGGATGAATACTTCACAGATCAAAACTTTATCAGCTTATTCTCTGAGAGACACCACACTCTCGTCACTATACACAGGACAGGACATAATAAACAGTGGGAAGGTTTTACACAAGAACACTTGTAACAAAAGCAAGCCTCCTCTGAAATCAGGGTGCAGAAATTATCATCAGCACTGCATAAGCCCCATTCCCCTCAGGAAAAGAGTGACTCTGTTTGAAAAGTTAGTTTACTAGCTTCAGGGAACACCGCCAACACTGTTCACTGATCTAATTTGAGGTCAAGCTTGTCTCAGAACAAAATCCTCACCCTTCCATTGCTGATCACTGCCCTCTGTCCCTTCTTCAGCTTCAGAACATCCCTGCAGTACATGGCATGAGACAAAATGAAATCCATTTTGGAAGACTCAAAGACCTCTTTAAAAAGACTGAAATCCATGCCCTAGGAAAGTAATTGTTATTAAGGAAAAGTAATTGTTATTAAGCAAGCCATAAAAATGAATAATCATAATGAATAAATCACAAAATACTCTTTTAATGGAAAGTCAGAACAAAATTTTAATAATTAACATTATGATGTTTCAATTCTTCACTCTTCCCATTTTCCCCCACCCTCCCACTTATCAAGTAATGCTTATTTTCTGTTCCTATTCTTTTATGTGATTGTTCAACTGGCAAATTATTCATCACACCTTTATTCTGCATTTTAAAATCTTGCTAATTTCAAGGGTCTTTTTTCTGACTGAAACATCAAGTACACCATCATTTTATAAGAATTTTAAAACTACAAAACAGTCCAGGGCCGCCTGGGTGGCTTAGTCAGTTGGGCGTCCAACTTCAGCTCCGGTCATGATCTCATAGTTCGTGAGTTCGAGCCCCACGTCGGGCTCTGTGCTGATAGCTCAGAGCCTGAAGCCTGCTTCAGATTCTGTGTCTCCCTCTCTCTCTGACACTCCCCGGCTCACACTTTGTCTGTCTCTCTCTCAAAAATAAACATTAAAAAAAAAATTTTTTTTTTGAAAACTACAAAACAGTCCAAAAGGTAAGTAACTTACATGATGAATACATGTGGGCCTATATCAGAATACATCAAGAACACATAAACCCCTAACTTTTAAGAAACTTCAATCATTTTGCTATATAGACAAATCAAAATATTGCTCATCTTTTAAAAACTATATAAAATATAAACTTATATGAATCATATAAGATATGAAACTTTATTTAAAAATATTAAAAGTAGTGAACAGAATGTGGCAGAATTGTTATTTCTTGGAAAGATTCTTCCAAACTAAAAGAAATCCTCTGAAACTCAGTACTAAAATAAAAAATCCCGATCATGAACAAGATGCATCAGCCCACGGGAGTGAACTTCTGTGGAAAGTAACAGAACAAGGCAGCCCTATGCAACACACAAAGACTTACCCCAACAGAGAACCCCCCGATGTCAGCTCCTGCAGCCAAGGCCTCTGCAGTCTCCTCCTTGGCCATTTTTGTGATGAAGTTCTTAGCAGAGTTGGACGTCTGTGTTTGGAGAGCTGCCCAGATGGCTCTGGAGATCTGAGTGTTCTTATAACTTATATCTTCACTAGGATTATTGATCATGCTTATTCTAACATTGTTACTGGATTTCTATTTACAAAAGGGGAAATAAGAGTTATATGGTAGATGTTTTAAAATTAAAAAGTGGCATTAACATCAGTCATAGTCCAGTAAGTAGCAAATACAATCTCTCTTAAAAGTGTTCAGCAGTTCTCTTCTGCACACAGAATAAAATTAAAATGCTATAGCCAGGCTTTCAAACCCCTACATGAACTGGTCCCCAGCCTACCTTTCATTTCTTACCATCCCTGAAAATACAGCTCCATTACAGACCATCAGAGTCCTGTATTCCCCAAAACACTTTGTATTATTCTAACATACTCCATGCTTTATGTTGGCATGCAAATTCCAAGTCTATCCCATCTTTCCTTCCCTCAGCCCAAACCAATCTTCAGGCTTCTGTTCAAACACCTCTTTGTTCACATGGCCTTTCCAGATTCCTAGTAAAAATTGATCTCTCCCTGATTAAAAAGACAATAATCCGTGTGGGAGAAGAGATCTGGGACCCATAAAACCTTGTGTCATGACCATAAGCAACAAAAATTCATACTAATGTGTTATCTAAAGACAAATACAAAAATAGTCATAGCAGCTTCTTCAGAATAGCCCCTAACTAGAAAAAGATGACATTGTCCATGAAATAGATTAAACAAACAAACAAAACTTTGTGGTATAGACATACAATACAGCACAGCGAAAACAAACTAACTACCACTATTGGTAATATCATGGATAAATCTCAAAATGCTGAGTAAAGAAAACAAACATATATAAGATTCCATTTAAATAAAGTAAAAAATAATCAAGAAGAGGGAACAGGGAGCAGGGTGATGGCTTTCAGGAATTCAATAATTCTCTATTTCTTGACTGAGATGGTGGCCACCTGGGTGTTCCCTTTGAGACACTATGTATCTTATGATTTGTGCACTTCTTTTGATCCTATATTTTACTTCAGTTAAAATATTTTTTTTTTTTTAATTTCAATTCTCAAGGCGCCTGGGTGGCTCAGTCGGTTAAGCATCTGACTTCAGCTCAGGTCATGATCTCACAGTCCGTGCGTTCGAGCCTCACAGTGGGCTCTGTGCTGAAAATGCAGAGCCCACTTCAGATCCTCTGTCTCCGTCTCTCTCTGCCCCTCCCCCACTCTCACTCTCTCTGAAAAATAAACATTAAAAGAAAAAAAAAAAAAGAATCTATTCCCTTAAATAAAGTCTGAACACTCCAGTCTCCTCTCTTTTCTCACCAGAAGACAGACCTTCGAAGAAACAATGCTCCTTTCCCTCAAGCACTAAGACAGCAGGACAGCTGCCTTCCGCATAGAACAGTAACATCAGTACACAGAGTGGAGGTGTAGACACTTGCCTGATGTTTAATAGCATCATACAGTAACTGTCTTCCAGAAGGGCTATCAAAATCTCCAACAATCCAAAAAGTTACAGGCCTAATGAAGGAATCGTCTGTATAAAAAGAAAACAACATACTGAGTCGGAGGGAAAAAAGCACATTCCACGTTTCAGTATTGTTCTTAAGCCAAATGATTTCTGAAAACCATGCAAAAAATAAGAAAATGTATGTTTAATAAAAATACAAAGCAGAAGTAGTGAAATTTCTCTACTAGAACGAAAGCAGGGTAACCTTCCAATTGGCTTAATTACAAGCTAGGAACATGCACTTATTAATTCTACTATGGTTTAGGCATCTGTTAGCATGTACAATGAAACATGTGGGTAACAGATCACAGTCTTGAATCATATGGATTTGTAACTTTCTGAAATAGAATTCTTTGCAAACATTTACACAAATTTTGTCTGCATTTGAAAAATTATCTACTGTTATCCACAGGTTCTAGAAAGGTCACAATAAAGTATCAATAAATTCTAAATCACAATGCTGCCTGAAACCACATAAGATAATTACAAAAAGAAACAAAACATTCTAAAGTTTAAAGTTACCATAGATTTCCTTGGAGGACATTCCTAGACAGAGGTAAAGGAAAAAGAGTAGAAGAAAATGTCATTGCTATAACTGATGCCTACCGTAAAGTCAAAATTTTAAATAATGTCTAACATGATCAATCTTCTCTCTGCTCCGTAGTCCCCCTAATGGTACAGCACTGTTCCAGGCCCCTCAGAACCAATTTTCTTGAACCAAATGGAGCAATTGTTTTTATTCACATAGATCTAGGAAGCCAGAAATTCTCTCTAGGAGAAGACTAAAGCATAGATAAAAATAGCTGCCTAGGGGCAATGATCTCACAGTTTATGAATTTTAGCACAGAGCCTGCTTGGGCTTCTCTCTCTCTCTCTCTCTCTCTCTCTCTCTCCCCCCCCCCCAGTCCTCCCCCGCTTGCATAGGCATGGGCATTCTCTCTCTCTCTCTCTCTCTCTCTCTCTCAAAATACATAAATAAGCATTTAAAAAAAAAAGAGCTGCCTTAAATGACAGTCAGTGCTCTGAAGGAGTAATAAGTGGCTAGAGGGGGAAAACATCTGTCTGCCATTAAAATATCATTTCACATAACTTTAGCCTAACTAGCTGATTCCATATTAAAATCAGTTTTAAAATATGCACAAGGATTCCTAGAACCAAGTTTATCCTATAAACCCTAAAAAAATTAAATCAGTGTTGTCACTGAAGAGGTAAGTCAAACTAATCTGCAATCCATTAACCCATGTTTACATCATAAATGTTTTCATTTTTAAATCAAGAAAATAAGTTTCATTTGACCTTAATATCTAATATAAATTTATAAAAACATTTGAATTTTCAAAAACATACAAAAGAATTTTAAGTAGGTATTTCCTAAATTCAAATCATTGTAAGAAATAATGAAAGAAATTATGGAATCTCCAATACACTTAAAGATTCAATTACTTCTACAAATACTAAAAAAAAAAAAATGCTGAATCCAAGATAAGCCAGAAATGGATTACCTTTCTTTGTCAGATAGTTCATACTATTGGCTATAGCAGCAGTTTTGCCTTGGGAATCCAAGACAGTAAATCTGGCATAGTCATCCACAAAAAAGTTATCTGAAAAAAAAATTGAAACAGATTTATAATTAACATGCCTAATTCAATCCAATGTTAATATTCAAATAATAAACTGATTTGACCATAATACAAGATTTATAAAAAACACATAAGTGAAATCTGTTGTTTCATGTTTACTGAACAAGTTCACAAGACACCTACCCATTAATCACATTTTAAGACACAAAGTTAATAAAAAATGGACACATCCCATATAACTTTCATGTATGTATATACATACATGCACCACTTTAACGGTTTATATTTATTCTATTCCACCCCTATGACTCTACAACTAGAAACCAATCCCTTAATAAGATCCCCTAACTCCTTGTCTCCCTTCCATAGTCGACACACCTGAGTAAGCCCTTCCCCATACCACTGGGCGATGGAGGGCAAGAGGGAGAATGATGGGAGAGAAGATCTAAGACTCTGACTTTCATTTTTTACACGTCTACCAAAATAATACAATTTTAGCTTTAATACAAACAAAAGGTCATTTTCATTCTTTTTAGACAAGTCTCTTCTCCAACTAATGGCCTCTTATCAACCATTTTTCCTTGGGTTACTCTAGCTAAAATCCCAGTTTCATCGACTCATTCATTTGATCTGAACTACCCAGTAATTTCTTCCTACCTACAAAATGGTCTCTGTTCTGTATAATAAACCCTCTATGTCCAAGAATGTCCCCAATCTTCTGCATTACTGTGTTCCAACACAAATGCCACTCTTCTCTCACCATCCTCCAAGCACAGCTGGCTTATCCACCCCACCACCTATGTGTGTCCACCCATGCACCATCTGTCCTTTCACTCAACCAACTATGCCTGGGGCCTACTATCCTTCCAGTCAGGATTCGAGTAAAATGAAAGCAATGCGAAGTAAGAGCTCATGACATCATGCAGGGGAGGGGAAAAGGCTCCAAAGGACTTAAAGCCTTGAAACTTAGTATCCTTCTAAGAAGGTCCCAGGACAACAAAGGCCAAGGGCAGGGTAGGTAATAGAGCTAGGACCACTGGGTCAGAAGGATGCCAGCTGCTCCTCCAAGGACAGCTCCAACATGTTCATGAGGCAAACTGCATTTTCGGCCCTGTGAACCAGCATCACTTCACAGCTGAGCGCTACAACATTTAGTGGAGAAAGGTACCCCAAAACACGGAACTGTTGTGCTCCTTATTCAGGAGTACTCCAAAAAGAGCTCTTTACAGTTTAATTTTAAATGATGGAAACAACAAAAACTTAGAACAAAGACTCATAATACTGCTTGATTTGCTCTATTCAAACTTGTGGTAAAAAGCTAAAACCTAACTATGAAGAAACAGTTTATCTCACTCTCTAACCACTTCCTTTTTCAAACAGAAGCAGAGAGATGTCCCTCTTCCTCTAAAAGGAATTTGGTTTCAAGTTGATTAAAGACAGCTGCCATAAAGGAACAACCACACCTTGGAGCTGTGTGTATCACACCCACCACAGCAGCAAAGGCCCTTGGCTTGGACTTCTCTGTTATGCTTATCTTTCTCACCCAGTGACATCCCCAGGGCGAGTGACAACAGCTCCACCTCATTTCCAGCTATTTGCTGAAGTGGCCTTCAGAGTCACAAGGAAAGGCAGAAGGAAGACACTGTTCACACAACTACCTCTGGAAAGGTATTCTTGTGGAAACAACGCAAACATCCATCAACTGAGGATTAGGTAAGCCAAATGTGGACTGTCCATATAAGAAAACATCAGCCATAAAAAGGCATGAAGTACTGAGACATGCTGCAACATGGGTAAACCTTAATAACTTTATGCTGAGTGAAAGAAGCCAGTCACAGAAAACTTGAATTATATGGCATATCCAGTAGAAAACTCCCTTAGAAACAGACACTAGGTCAGCGGTTGTGAGGGGAAATGGAGAGTAGCTACTAATGGTTACATGATTTCTTCTTGGGGCAATGATATATATTCTAAAATTAGACAGTGATGATTAGACAACTGAGAATACGTTAAAACTGTGTGCTTTAAAATGTGTAAGTTTTCAAAAGGCTGAGTTTTGTGGCATGTACACTATATCTCAATGAAGGTTTATTTTTAGACAGGTATTCCTAGCTTCTCAGAGTAAAACCACCTGAGGTGTTCGTCCACATCACTGCTGGCTGATTCTAGAACAAAGATGAAGAAAAGACAGCTGCTTAACAGCTCTACAACTGTAAAAAAAAAAAAAAAAAAAAAAAATACAGATGTAGTCTCATCACCCAAGGCCTGTTTAACCGGCATTTAAAAGACAATGGATTTTTTCAAAGCTTACAAGGATTTATCTATATAAACTTGGAGAAAATTCTTGTGAATTTAGAGGCTAATATTATGAATTAAAACATAAGATTGTGTCACAATCTTAGGTTATCTTCTGAACATTACAATCCAACAGATGCAAAGGTTCTGAAACCTAAATCAAAAAAGGTCCAAAGTTCTTCCTGAAATGATCCTTACTGGTTGCTGTTAAATCCAGGTATTCTCGCTCAGATGTCAAAATCCTCGAATTGATTCGTGGAACAACATTTGGCTGATTCATGATATACTCCACCACATCCTGATCATGGGACAATTCACCCTAAAAGGAAAAAAAGAACTGGTGGGAGTGGAACGAGCATTAAACCAATTACAGCAATAATCATTTATTAGGCACTAAAAAGCATTAACTTTATACTGGTAAGAGCCAAAAACTGAAGTTCTCATGTTATAGGTCCCTATCACTGCCAAGCACAGCTTGACATGTTATTTATGTACATTACCTTTAACTCTGCATCAACACGAAGCCAATGTTAGTGACATCCATTTTAAAGATGGAAGCTGAGGTATAGAAAGGTGACATACCTTACTCAAAGAGCTAAGGGGATCCAAATATGAAATGCAAACCCATGTTTCTGTGGTCTCTCCACACATCACTGTTCTTCCCCCAGAAATAAGCAAACTCTACAAACTAGATAAAAGTTAACATTAAAAAAAAAAAAAATCCATCCTAAGATCTGCTCATAGTTAGCCTCTCTCCAAAGGAAAAAGGCAAATGCCTTCTCTTAAGCACTTAACGTATTTTATAAAAATCACTACAAGCTTTTTGCAACCTCAGGCATCCAAGTAATGCTACGTTTCCAGAGTCACAATTAGACAGCAGGGAGGAAAAATCACTTATCGTTTTCTCTTCCTTTTCATGCCTCTCAGATATACAGAAATACTTGTACTCCATGAAGTGATCTCAAATCGAAGCGTAAATGGCTATGGAAACTTGCAAGTTCTCACACTCAAAATATTTCATACAAAACCATATTTTAAAGCGATTTTCAAGGAAGAGATAGATGTGACTCAAATATACACAGTCAAGTCTAAAAAACTCCAATCAGTCATCTTCTGTGGCTACTGATTATCCCAAGAAAGAGAAATCATATGCAAATTCTCAAACTAAACTAATAATGAGTCTATGAACCATCCATACAACCCAACAGACTTACAGAGGTACTAGATGACTTAGTAGAGATGTACACCCCCATGTATACAACTTTGGTCTCTATTATAAATCTGAATTGATTCCAGTTAGAAGCCTAGCCAGCTGAGGGAAAGCAATTTGGCAACATCTATCAAAATTTTAAACGTACATAACTTTGGATGCAGCCTGTCTATACACACACACACACACACACACACACACACACACACACACACACAATGATTATTTCTAAGAGAAGATGAATGGCAGGCAAATAGGAGTGAATGGGTAAGTTTCTCTTCATTTATACCTCTATACACATTTTGAATTTCATACCATCTGCATATTGTACCTTTTTACAGTGACTCTAATTCAAAATTTTAAATGTATCATACCCTTTGACAAAACAATTCCAAAAATTGATATTTCTCAAAAAAAAAATAATAAGGTACAAAGATACACATATGAGACTATTCGCTGCAGCACTATTTATAACAGTACAACTTTACAAGCAATGTGCAATATCAGGGGATGAAATAAATGATTGTTCATTCTTTTTTTTTTTTAGTTTATTTATTTGTTTTGAGAGAGAGAGACAGACAGAGAGAGAGCACATGAGCTAGCATGCAAGTAAGGGGGGGCAGAGAGAGAGGAAGAGAGAGAGAATCCCAAGAGGACTCTGTGTCATCAGTGGAGAGCCCAACACAGGATTCAAACCCATGAACTGTGAGATCATGACCTGAGCTGAGATCAAGTCAGACACTTACATGACTAAGCCACCCAGGCGCCCCAATTATTGCTCGTTCTTAAAAAACTATGCAGCAATCTAAAAGTACTGACATAGAGCTGTATGTTCAGAAACACAAAGCTAAAATGTATTCAATTAGAAAGGTAAGCTAAAAAATACAAATGTAAACATATATTTCAACATACATGAAGTCACAAAGAGTTATTTCTCTAAGGACTGAGATGAAGGGAAGAACTTTCATTTTTACTTTACACACTTGAATATTCTCCCCAATTTAGTATCTTCTAAATATGTACAGGAGCACATATGACTTATGTCATAATATTTAAAACAAAACTTTCTTTAGCTAGACCAAACCAAACTTCTCACTGGCAATATAAGGAAAAACAGAGGAAAACTAGCATTCAAAAAGGGAATATTTGAAAATGACCATTCTTTTAAACAATAGGTATGTTGGTGTCTAAAAACAGAAAACTCTTCTGAATTTTTACATCCAACAATGTTGTAAAAGAAATGGTTTAAGTGGATGCTGGAAAACAAAAATGTTTGAATTATCTTTCATCTTTTTATTAATATCACTTGAACAAAGAAAGTAATTATCAATTCTTCTAGACTATTCTTAACTTTGGAAAATTAAGCCAAATGCATTCAAATAAAAACTATGTTTTCATATTTTATTTCAGTAGCTCCATGAATAATAAATTCCCTAGTAAACTACCAGGATAGGTCCTCATTCATAAGGAGACATGTAATAGAATTTAGCCAACACTTTTTATGTTTTTTGGGCTTGTTTTAATAAATGCACTAACAATCAGCACAATAAATAGCTTCTTTTAAAAATATATTTCTGGTCTTTTCAACATATGGTGCTGGAAAAACTGGATACCCACATGCAAAAGAATGAAGTGAGACCCTTACACCATGCACAAAAATTAACTCAAAATAGATCAAGGCTGCAACTATAAAATTCTTGGAAGAAAACTTTGGAGAAAATCTTCAAGACATTGGATTTGACAATGACTTCTCGGCACACCAAAATCACAGTCAACAAAAGAAAAAACAGGTAAACTGAACTTCAACAAAACTCAAAACTTTTGTGCATCAAAGGACACTATCAAAAAAGTGAAGAAGACAACAGAATGAAAGAAAATATTTGCAAATCACATCTGATAAGGGATAAATATCCAGAATATGTAAGAAACTCTACACTTCAACTACAAAAAAAAAAAAAAAAGCCTAATTTGAAAATGAATAAAGGACTTAAATAGACATTTCTTCAAAGAAGATACACATATGGCCAATAAGCAAATGAAAAGATGCTCAGTCTCTTTAGTCCTTAAGGAAATGCAAATAAAAACCACAATAGGATACCACTTCACACAAACTAGAATGGCCATTATCAAAATAATAGAAAGTAGGGATACCTAGGTAGCTCAGTCCCTTGAGTATCAGGCTCTTGATTTTGGCTCAGGTCATGATCCCAGGGTTGTGGGATGGAGCTCTACTCGGGATCTGTGCTAAGCTTGGAACCTGCTTAAGATCCCTTATCCCCGCCCCTCCCCCTCTTCTCTTTCCCCAGCTCCCTCTCCCTAAATTAAAATTTTTTTCAATGTTTATTTTTCTGAGAGAGAGACAGAGCGGGAGCAGAGGAAGGGCAGAGAGAGTCAAAATCCGAAGCAGGCTCTAGGCTTTGAGCTGTCAGCACAGAGTCCAACCTGGGGCTTGAACCCATGAACCGTGAAATCATGACCTGAGCCGAAGTCAGCTGCTTAACCAACCGAGCCACCCGGGCACCCCTCTCTCTCTCTAAATTAAAAAAATAATACATTATTTTTTAATAACAGAAATTAACAACTGTCAGTAAGGATGTGGAAATAATGAAATTTTTGTGTATTTGTTGGTAAAAATGTGAAATGGTATGGCTGCTATAAAAACCAGGCCAGTAGTTCCTCAAAATGTTAAAAGAATATCCATAAAATCCAGCAATTTTCCTAGGTATATACCCAAAAGAATTGAAAGCAAAGACTTGAACAGATATTTATACACCAATGTTCACAGCAGCATTGTGAACTAGCCAAAAGGTGGAAACAACCCAAATGTCCAAAACATGAATGGATAAATAAAATGTAGTATATACATATCATTCCATTTTATAGGAAGGAAATAAATTCTGACATGCTACAACACATATGAACCTTAAAATAAGCAAGACACAAAAATGACAAATATTCTATGTGACAGAAGCCAGCAATGAGGAATTATTATTTAATGGGTAAACGGTTGCTGTTTGAGATGATCAAATATTCTGGTGATGGATACTGGTAAATACTGCATAATACTGAATGTACTTATTATACCTCTATGCATAATTTAAAGTGGTTAAAATGATAAACTTTTATGCTTTATATATTTTACTACGATAAAAATACTGTATGTGAGAGTGACATTCAGCAGAATGATAGAGTGATGATCTCTGAAAGCCCCTCCTCAAAAAACAAAAAACAAAAAAATCATCAAGGACACTAGAAAAAAATCATCAATTTTTTTCAAAACTCTGGAAATTAACCAAAGGCTTGCAAAATTCCAAATACTTTTATTCAAAATATGGCTAAATCCTGGTAGCAAAAATAACCTTCAAGACACTTTAACTTGCCCTATTGCTATCTACCTCTCCCAGCTACACAGGAGTCTTGAAAACCAGTAACTCTGAAATAAATGTAAATACCAGCAGACTAGGAATATTCCCAGGTGCTCTCTCCAGTTGAACTGAATTAGATCATACTGTGCCAACAGCTTTTTCCTAGGTATCTTTGTCAAAAGAATCAGGAGCAATTGTTTAATATCTCAGTTGCTTGAAGTGGTGACAAACATTGGGCTCACATGAAGTGGCAAAAACATAAAAGAAAAAGCTTGGGAATGAGATGTCCATAACAGGTTTTGAAAGGCTCTCACATATTCCTTGGAATCTAAAAGGCCACATGCACAGTGTCCAGGGATGTGTTTAAGCTCAAGAAAAATCTTAGAAGTCCCTAACGTTCTCACTTCTGACTAACCTGACACTGTTCAAGCAAGAACTGAAGGCTACGGCAGAGTTGTAAACTGCCTAGGGAAGGCTCAAGGAGCACCCCAACATGTATACAAACACTCCTGGGGAAAAACAGGAGACTTTCTTAGACTCTCGAATTTAAGAAAATCTCTGTTTATTCATTAGCTGACCAATAAGTTAACAAGCAGAGACTTACGCTACATGGGACAAAGAATACAGACTTTAAAGAATTAGCACGGGAAAGTCACAAAACAACCACTCCAACAACAGACCCTGGTAAGGCAGAGACCCTGATTTCTAGAAGTGTCACATTATATTAATGAAAATGCCCAGTTATCAACAAAAATTTAAAAGACATACAAAAAAAAATGACTATATGGCCCACACTAAGGAAAAGAACAGTTAGTATATATAGTTCCTAAAATAGCCCAAGTATTGGACTTACTCCACAAAGACTTTAAATCAGCTATTTTAAATATATCCAAAAAACTAAAGGAAATCCTGTCTCACAAACTAAAGGAAACTTTGGGACTTACGACTCACCAGAGTCTCTTTATTAAAGAGAAAGAGGGGTGCCTGGGTGGCGCAGTCGGTTAAGCGTCCGACTTCAGCCAGGTCACGATCTTGCAGTCTGGGAGTTCGAGCCCCGCGTCAGGCTCTGGGCTGATGGCTCAGAGCCTGGAGCCTGTTTCCGAGTCTGTGTCTCCCTCTCTCTCTGCCCCTCCCCCGTTCATGCTGTGTCTCTCTCTGTCCCAAAAATAAATAAACGTTGAAAAAAAATTAAAAAAAAAAATAAAAAAAAATAAAAAATAAAGAGAAAGAAATTATGGAAACGGACCAAATAGAAAAACCAGACTTAAACATACAATAACTGAAATTAAATATCCACTAGAAGGACTCAATAGCAGATTTTAGCTGACAGGGAAAAAAAAACACCTCAGTAAACTTGAAGATATGTCAACTGAGATTACCCAGTCTAAGCAACAGAAAGGAAGAGACTTGTGGGATGCTACAGAGTATCAATATACATATCTGTCCAGAAGGAGAAGAAGGAAGAAAGAGACAGTTGTGTAATAAAGAATTTGTCTGGCTCCCTTGTTAAAGTAATCTCTTAATCCTGGAGTTTCCTGAGTAATAGGAGTGGCATCTTTGTTACTCATGGTAGGCCCCTCAGACCATACAGTTTATACTAATAAGGTGACTCATGGTGGGCCTTTCAACAGTTCACACTAACGAAACAATTCAATGAAGGCTGCCCAAGCCAGAAAGACCAACCATGCAATTAGAGGTTTGGGGCTATAGTATCAGTCTGAACTCCGGCAACAGCAAAGAGGGGCTAGAGATGGAATTCAATTACATAGCCAATGACAATCAATCATGGCTACATAGGAAGCCCCAGTAAAAACTCTGGACACCAAAACTGGGCTGAGCTTCCTTGGCTGGCCATACCCCATGCGTTACCACACACCAATGAACAGGAAGGATAATGTATCCTGACTTCGTGGGGAGAAGATAACACAATCTTTGTTTGGAACCTTCCCAAACCTTGTCCTATGCACCTCACCCTTTGGCTGGTTCACATTTGCATTACTGTATCATCGTAACACAAATTGTAAGCATAGCATTATCCTGAGCTCTGTAAGCTCTTCTAGCAAATTACCAAAACTGAGGAGGATATTATGTGTCCCTGCATTTTTATCCAGTTCATACTTATTAAGGGTGACCGGGGGACCCCCAAACTTGTGCCCACTGTCTGTCTGAAGTGAGGGCATGCTTGTGGGAAATTGTGTCCTTAAACTGTCAAATTTGGCCTAACTCTGAGTAGTTTGGTGTCAGAAGTCATTACAGGCAGAAATACTACTAGAAGAAATAATGACTGGAAAGCTCCTAATTTTGATATTTAAGAAATGTAATGTACTCCAGTAGGAAAACTCATAGTTCCATACCTAGACATAATTAATGACATGTCAAAAGTGAAACACAAAGAAAGGATCCTGAAAACAGAAAAGAGACTCTTAACCTCATGAGATTAACAGCTAATTTCCAAGAGAACCCAGAGATCAAATGGCAATGGAATGACATATTAAAAGTGCTAAAAGGAAAAGACAGTCAACCAAGAATTCCATATCCAGGCAAACTATCACTCAAAAGTGAAGGATAAACAAACACATTCCCAGAAAAACAAAAACAAAGAATTTTTCACTGGCATATGTAACCCAAAATAAACAGTAAGGAGATTCCCTGAAAATGAAAAGGCACACAAGATAATAAACTGAATCCCTACCAAAAAAAAAAAAAAAAAAAAAAAAGTACAAGTAAACGTAACTATATAGGTAAATATAAAAAGGGTCTGAATGTATTTTTGTTTGTAACTCTTTTTTCTATTTCACTTATGCGACAACAATAAAAGGCAACGCTTATAAACTGATACTGATGGGCATATAATAAAGATATAATTTGTATGACAATAACAACATAATGTGGGGAATAAACAGAGCTATGTAAGAGCAAGGACTTGGTACACTAGTGAAATTAAGTTGGTATAAAAAATTTAACAACTATAGGGGTGCCTGGGTGGCTCAGTCAATTGAGTGACAGACTTCAGCTCAAGTCACAATCTTACAGTTTTCAAGTTCAAGCTCTGCGACAGGCTCTGTGCTGCCAGCTCAGAGCCTGGAGCATGCTTCAGATTCTGAGTCTCCCTCTCTCTCTGCCCCTACCCCACTCACACTCTGTCTCTGTCTCTCCCAGAAATTAAACATTAAAAAAAAAAAACTATAAAAACATTACATAAAAATCATAATATATCATATCAACAGATAAAGGACAAAACCACAGGATCACCACAGAAAAAGAATTTGACAAAAATCTAACACACTTTGATGATTAAAAAAATTCAATAAACAAAGAACAGAAGAAAACTTCCATGAACTGACAAAGGGAATCCACAAAAACCCATGGCTAATATACTTACAGGTGAAAAAGTAAAGCTTTCCCCCCTAACATCAGGAAGAAAACAAGGTTGTCCATTTACAGTACTTTTATTCAGTATCCTACTAGGAAGTTCTAGCCAGGCAATTACACAGAAGGAGGAAGAGGAGAAGGAGGAGGAGGAGGAGGAAGAGAAGAGAAGAAAAGAAGGAGGAGAAGGAGGAGGAGGAGGAGGAGGAGGAGGAGGAAGAGAAGAGAAGAGGAGAAGGAGGAGGAGGAGGAGGAGGAGGAAGAAGAGAGAAGAAAAGGAGGAGAAGGAGGAGGAGGAGGAGGAAGAGGAGAAGGAGAAAGAGAAAGAGGAGGAGGAGGAGAAGGAAGAGGAGAAGGAGGAGGAGGAGAAGGAGGAAGGAGGGGGAGGGGGAGGGGGAGGAGGAGGAGGAAGAGAAGAAGGAGGAGGAGGAGGAGGAGAAGGAAGAGGAGGAGGAGGAAGAGGAGGAGGAAGAGGAGGAGGAAGAGGAGGAGGAGGAAGAAGAGGAGAAGGAGGAGGAGGAGGGGGGAGAAGGAGGAGAAGGAGGAACGAGGGGGAGGAGGAGGAAGAGGAGGGGGAGGAGAAGGAGGAGGAGGAAGAGGAGGAGGAGGGGGAGGAGAAGGAGGAGGAGGGAGAGGAGGAAGAGGAGGGGGAGAAGAAGAAGGAGGAGGAAGAGGATGAGGAGGAAGAGGAAGAAGAGAAGGAGGAGGAGGGGGGAGGAAAAGGAGGAGGAGGGAGAGGAGGAGGAGGGGGAGAAGGAGAAGGAGGAGGAAGAGGATGAGGAGGAGGAGGAAGAAAAGAAGGAGAAGGAGGGGGGAGGAGAAGGAGGAGGAGGGGGAGGAGAGGGAGGAAGAGAAGAAGCAGGAGGAGGAGGGGGAGGAGGAGGAGGAAGAAGAGGAGAAGGAGGAGAAAGACAAGGAGGAGGAGAAAGACAAGGAGGAGGAGAAAGACAAGGAGGAGGAGAAAAAGAAGGAGAAAGAGAAGAGGAGGAGGAGGAGGAGAAGAGGAGAAGGAGGAAGGAGGGAGAGGAGGAGGAGGGGGGAGGACGAGGAGGGGGAGGACGAGGAGAAGGGAGAGGAGGAGGGGGGAGGAGAAGGAGGAGGAGAAGGAGAGGGAGGAAGAGAAGAAGCAGGAGGATGAGAAGCAGAAGGAGGAGGAGGAGGGGGAAGAGGAGGAGAAGGAGGAGAAGGAAGAGAAAAAGGAGGAGGAGGAGAAAGAGAAGGAGGAGGAGAAAGAGAAGGAGGAAGAGAAAGAGAAGAGGAGGAGGAGGAGGAGGAGGAAGAGCAGGAGGAGGAGGAGCAGAAGGAGAAGAGAAAGACATCCTGATTGAAAAGGAAGAATCAATACTATGTTAGATGACATGCTTTTGTCATCATCTGTAAGATGACAATATTTTCCACATAGAAAGTTTCAAAAAAAAAAAGGCTATTAGAATAAAATGAGTTCAACAAGATTGCAGCATATAAGATCAATATACAAAAATCAATTGTATTTCTATTCACTATCAATGAATGATCCAAAAATTAAGGGGGCACCTGGGTGGCTCAGTCGGTTAAGCATCCAACTCCTGATTTCAGCATGTATCATGATCTCATAGTTCTATGATTTTGAGCCCCACATTTGACTCTATGCTGAGAGTGTGAAGCCTGCCTGGGATTCTCTCTCCTCTCTCTCTGCCTCTCCCCAACTCACAAAGTGTCTCCCTCCCACCTCCCTCTCACTCAAAATAAACATTTTAAAAGTTTTAAAAATATTAAATTAAGGAAATAATTCCACTTATAGCATCAAAAGGACAAAATAATGAAAAAAGTGTAGACTCCTTCATTGGAAACTACAAAACATCACTGAAAGAATAACAAGACCTAAATAAATGGAAATACATCCTGGGTTCATGGGTTAGAAAATTCAATATTGCCAAGATGTCAATACTCCTCAAACTGATCTACAGATTCAATGCAATTCTTATCAAAACCAAACGGTCCCTTTTGGCAGATACTGACAAGCTACTCCTACAATTCATAAAAAAAATGAAGGGGACACAGACAAGCCAAATAATCTTTTAAAAAAGTAAAAAAGAGCAAGAAAAACCCAAAGTTGGAAAGTTCATACTTGATTACAATGGTAGTCAGGACTGTGAGGGGGGAAAAAAAAAAAGACCGTGAGGTATTTACAGAAGAACAAATATATAGATGAATGGAAAACAAGACAGTTCAAAAATAAATCTATACATTGGAGCACCTGGCTGACTCGGTTGAGCACCTGACTCTTGATTTCGGCTCAGGTCATGATCCCAGGGTCATGTAATCAAGCCCTGCATTGGGCTCCACACTCAGTGTGGAGCCTGCTTAAGCTTCTCTCTCCCTCTGCCCCTCTCCCCTGTTCATGCACTTTCTTTCTAAAAAAATATAATAAAATAAATAAACATATACATTAATGTTCAATTTATTTTTGACAAGGGTGCCATGACAATTTAATGGGAGAAGAGTATTCTTTTCAATAAATAGTATTGGGACAACTGAATATCATCCCAAAAGACATCCAGTTGCATGCCAAATTGGATAGGATAAAAAAAAAAAAAGTGGACTCCTACCTCACACCATATAAAAAAACTAACTGAAAATACATCCAAGAACTAAATTTAAGAGGAAAAACTATAAAACAGAAGAAACACAGGCATAAATCTTCGAGGCCTAGAATTAAGCAATAATTTTGTACATACGGCACAAACAGCACAAGGAACAAAAGAAAAAAAAACAAATTGGACCTAATCAAAATTTAAAACATCTGTGCTTTAGAAGACACCACCAAGAAAGTGAAAAGACAAACCATGAAATTACAGAAAATATTGGTAAATCCTATATATAAGGGATTGGTACCCAGAACACATACAGAACTCATAACAGTAACAAAACAAGTAGCCCAATTAAACACAGGCAAATAATTTTAATAGACATTTCTCCAAAAAAGATATAAGTGCTCAATAAACATGGGAAACAAAGCTCAACCTTATTCATGTTTGAGTAATGCAAGTCAAAACCACAATGCAATACCACTTCATACCCATTAGGATATAATCAAAGAAACACACAGTATCGATTGTTGGCTAGAATGTGGAAAAAGTAGATAGAACCTGCACACATTGTTGGTAGCAAAGTATAATGCTTTGGTGCTGCCCCTTTGGAAAACAGTCGAGCAGTTCCTCAAACTGTTGAAAACAGAATTACTACATAAATAGGCAATTCCACTTCTACGTAGAATGGACACACAAGACAAATAAGAACACGTCTACACAAAAACTTGTGTTTGATTGTCTACGGCAGCATTATTCACAGTAGCCAAAAAATGGAAACCTAAATATACATCAACTGATGAATGGATTTTTAAAAAGTGGTACATCCATTCTAGGAACTATTATTTGGCCATAAAAAGAAATGAAGTACTGATACATGCTCCAACAGGGATAAACCTTAAAAACATTATGCTAAGTGAAAGAAATCAGACATATAAGACCACATATTCAATGATTCCATTTATATTAAATGTCTCAAATAGGCAAATCCATAAAGCAAATAGATTTGTGGTTGCCAGGGGCTACTGTAGGGGAAATTGGGAGAGTGAATGCTACAGTGTGTTGGATTTTCGAGGGGTGGTAATAATGTTCTAACATTAGACAGAGGTGACAGTTGCATAAACTCTATGTATACACTAAAAACACTGAACTTTCCACTTTAAAAGATCGAGTTTTATGGCACGTGAATTACCCGTCTCAGCAGTAAACGTGTGTATGTGTATATAAATATTTGAGTCTTTCCTAAGTCAAAATTCCTTACAAGTAAAACAAATGTCTCTTAGAAATGCTAACTACTTTAAAATGTTTTAAACAAACATTTAAACATTTAATCTTGAAAACAATAAACTTAGCTGTTTCAAATACAATGCACAAAGTCTCATGAATATTCTCAATATAGCAGAACTTGATGGGAGTCTACAAACCAACTATAAGTGGTGTATGAAAAACAGTAATACTTACAGAATGTTCTTGCTTACTACAGAGACTACAAAAACATAAGCAAACCATTCTCTTTCAAAATCAGCCTTGAAATACCACTCACCAAGTATACTGCTCTCTGGAAAAAGGTTGTGGTCTCCAGGATTTTGTGCATTGTGATGGTTTCCAACTCATCAGGATCTAGCTGTTCCTTTTCAAAGGGCATTCCGTTGAACAGAACAACAGGCAGTGGACCAACCCCAGTCTGCTCATAGTAGCCTCTCGCTTCCTGAAACACAAGGGACCACAAACAACGTGTTTTGTCCTTTGTGAGACAAACAGAACAAAGCATATTTTTCATACATACGTGTGCTAACAAAAAAAGCAAAATCAACAGAAATATAGTTACCAAGAAATAACTAAAAATATTTTAAAAATGTCAGAAGTGACATAGTTAATATCCTACTGGGTAATCTGGAATTGAATTATTGAGTTTTTGTAAAACCACAAAACCTTGCCAATTAGAAAGTGATTTGGGGGTGAGGGTACTTTGAAGCTGTCCAGGCTACCAAACCTTAATTACATATACTATAGCTAAGATTGTAAAAACACACCCTTTAACAACGATGGAGACACTGTATCTTGGCTATCCAAAGCAGTAGCCACTAACCACATGTAACTACTGAGCACCTAAAATTAATTAATTTCCATTTTAAAAGCCACATGTGAGAAAAAAAAAGCCACATGTGGCTAGAGGCTACATAATGCGCAGCACAATGACAGACTGCTGTAAATTATGAGTGCTCCTGTGCAGACAGCCTGAGATGAAATATTTACACTCCAATCTAAATTAAAGAGGATCCGTGTCATTAACAAAGAAATTACACTTTTAAAAAACAAGGCTGATGGGAAGACAGTGCTTAAAAATTGCTCCATAATATACTAAACCTCATCTTCTTCTAAGACAAAAGAGGTTCCTTTCCGGGGAAATGCCAGGCCAACAAAAAGGCAAACAAGCCTACAATGAAGAGTCTTCTCTGATTGTCAATATAGGTTCATTCCCCCTAGATATCAACCACAGACCCAAGACTAGCTGGCCAGAGTAAAACCCACATTACTACGCAAGATGTAAAAAGCATTCCTTAAAACATTCTTGTTAGACATCTTTTAACTGATACTTTCTGAAAATAGTAGAATTATATATAGCCTCTATTGTAGATATCACAAATAGAAAAGTACTTCAGCTGGATAACTGGTAATCAGCAGCAGCAACAGACTGGTTAGTTTCTAATCAGATCTGGCCACAGTAGTATCTGATGGGACAGACTTACCAGATGGACTCTGATATGGCACAAGGAGAAAGGCCTTCTAGGTTCATTTCTGACATTTCTATCTACCATAGTATAAACTTTTAAAATTTACACTTACAAAATTCTTACCATGTTAATTCTGTTCTTTGATGTCTCAACTATTTCGAAGATATTCATCAAAAACTCAATTCTAATATACTCTGAGTTTTGAAAATAATCCCCCCAACAAAACAAAACAAAACAAAACAACACCCACATTATAACTCTAAGCGACAATAAGTGACACTGGTTTTCTCTGGAAATGGCAACTAAGTGAAAATCAGGAGAGGGACATGTTTTGACTATATACCTTCTTTCCTGCAAAGCATAAATAACTTACCAGACCAAATAACAGAATGTAGCCTAATTACCAAAAAGCCAAACTTAAAAAAATACATATGAGAAGTTCTATCAATAACTAAAAATGTTAATTATAAATAATTTTAAAACCTTAATAATTACAGGTAAGGTCTTATGAATGAGCTATTCAAATGGTAACAGATTAATAAGGACCCAGAGTTAACATGCCAAATGCAAAACGTCTTTATGTATAAGGTAGAAATTAAATATCACTATCTTACTAGCTTGAAAGATACAAATATACACCTATAGACTATCTTATCTTCAGTTTATAAATTCTACTTTAATTGTACTGCCTAGTTTTAAAAATAATTACAACTTTCAAATACACAGAGGATATCATAGCTTCAGATTTATAACAAAAGATACAGAAATTTATAAGTGTAGTAACAACTGCTAAATGAAATCATTCCTCCTTTAAAAAACTTTCAAAAGAAACTTCTCTTGGGTTTTTTCATATGCAGAGGTACAACTCCTACACTTTTGAAAATCTTATTAATCATTAGATTCTTAGGACTTCTGGGAATCTCACAACATCCCTGTCATGAAAGTATATGTTTACCCAAGCAGCTGGGAAATTAAGAGGCATAAATACAAAGAAGATGATCTGCTTACATGGGAAGGGCCTCTAATCAGTTATTTTCTTGGAAAAGAACCAAGTCTAAGGAAATTACTGAGGAGCTAGGTCTGTTATACATTTATTTGACTCCTCAGTAAAATCAAGATTTCAACACATGTGAAAAATATCCTTTTTCCCAATATGTCTAATATTTTTCAAGAAAATACAATCATCCACAATAAAAAGACAATTATATACTGCTTTTTCGTAGGATGAGAGAAAATTAAAGTGAAACGTTTTCCAGGTGGGGGGATGGGTGAACAGAATCACTTATGATGAGCGCCAAGTAATGTATAGAATTGTTGAACCATTATATTGTACACCTGAAGCTAATATAATACTGTATGTTAATTACACTTGAATTAAAAAATTTGGAGGCACCTGAGTGGCTCAGTTGGTTGAGCATCCAACTTCGGCTCAGGTTATGATCTCGTGGTTCATGAGTTCAAGGCCCACATCAGGCTCTCTGCTGTCAGCACAGAGCCTGCTTTGGATCCTCTATTCCCCTCTCTGACCCTCCCCACTTGTGCTCTCTCAAAAATAAATAAAACATTAAAGACAAATTTTTTAAAAAAACAACATAAGATCTAATGTTAACGTGGTAAAAAGCAAGCAAGCACATTGGGAGAAAATCCAGCATTTCTCTAAGGGAAAAAAAATAATAAAGCTAGACATTTTCCAAATGTAAAATAGGAGAAAACTTCATGAACTCCCTCAATTCTTTGGTATTACCAAAGTGGTCCTTCTTTTATTTCACCTATTCTTTTTTTACAGAGTGCTACTCTTGCTGTTTGTGTCTATCTGGAAAATCACTGGGTACCACATCAGTTTTATTTGATTTTAAAAACCACATAAGGCAACTGAGTGAACGGAAGAATGCAATACAACAATGGGATGCTCTTCAGCCCTCAGTAGATCTCATGACCAGTTGCAACCCAAAACCTGGCCTGAGACACCTTAAAACAAGGGGACTGAACACTAAAGCAGAAGTGACATCAGTATTGTGGCTGAACAGGACATCCCTCATTGGTGGCCCCCAATCCTGAACAACAATTTGGTATCTATCCACAACGAAAGTGCCTTTGTGGAAGCCTTGGAATCCAGCACCATATGCCAAGGAAACCAGAAGAAGGCTCACCCACCTGAGCATCAGGTAACAGGTATACAGACTTCAACCCTAGCTGTGGACCCTACGTTGGTTCATTAACTGGCTCCACCTTCTCCCAGCCATAGTGTGAGGAGCCCTAGAAAAAACTGTCTTAAACAATCACCTTCAGACAAGACAGTCTTTGTGTAAGTCCAGGTTTCCAGCACAGAAGTTCCAATACACCACTCGAGAAAAAAAAAAATGAGATTGGATGCACTGGAGAAGAAGATCCACCCTCCGCCAAAGGAGCAAGAGAGATCTACTGGGCCCATGATTTCTCCTGTAGGGGTAACAGAACAAGTGAGCAAACACTCAACTTCCCCAGCTATATGGGACATTGCCAAAGAGGCTCATTTCTCTCTCACCCCATCGAGAGTACTCAATTGTGAGCTGCGTGACTGAGAGTAGAAAGACACTGGGGGAGGGCTGCAGACAGTACTCTCAGAAAGCATTTAAAGGGGATGGATCCTAGGGCGCCTGGATGACTCAGTCGGTTAAGCGTCCACCTTTGGCTCAGATCTCATGCTTCATGGGTTTGAGCCCTGCATCAGGCTCTGTGCTGACAGCTTGGAGCTTGGAGCCTGCTTCAGATTTTGTGTCTCCCTCTCTCTCTGCTCCTCCCCCACTCGCACTCTGTCTCTCTCTCAGAAATAAATAAACATTCAAAAATAAAAAAATAAAGGGGATGGATCCCAATTACTCTATCACGGACTCGCATCAAGAAGCCACCCATGAGCTACTGTGGACACTTCATCCACAGATCCCACCAAATGGCTACAGGCAGACACTCACAGCACTCGGCTCACCTCACCCACACTCACCCTCCCCCTGTAGCCAGCTCCATGTGTATGCTCCTGACAGTGTTGGCAAGAGTGAATTTTGCCAGATGGCTAGGGAGCAAGCACAGAAAGCCAGCCCAAACACGTGGGCCAGAGACAGACAAAATACATGAGCTTTAGGGCCACCCTGGGGAAAATAAAAGAAAGGCAGTCAGCACCCAGCCTTGGGCACTGTAGAATTGAGAAGTCACACATGCTTAAGAATTCTGTACAAGAAAGAACAAGTATGGAGCATATGTATCCACAGATGGCCTAAGAAAGCCTCAGAATTCCTAGCAGGTCTGACAGAAAGTACTTCTCTCCCAAAGGCAGTTAGTAAAGACTGCAGGAGATGACTGCTATCTCAAATGCAAAGAAAGCAACACAAAACTACAAGGAACATCAAGAAAGCGTGATAGCATCAAAGGATTGCAATAATCTTTCAGTAACCAATTTCAAAGAAATAGATATTTGTGATTTACCCAATAAAGAATTCAAAAAAATTGTTTAAAGGGAAATTCAATTACCTACAAGAAAACACAGGAAGATAATTCAACAACAACAAAAAACCACAAACAAAATCACAAGTTTAGCAAGAAGAGAGAGAAATCAGAAATCAGGGGCACCTGGGTGGCTTAGTCGGTTAAGCATCCGACTTCAGCTCAGGTCATGATCTCACGGTCCATGAGTTCGAGCCCCACGTCGGGCTCTGTGCTGACAGCTCAGAGCCTGGAGCCTGCTTTGGATTCTGTGTCTCCCTCTCTCTCTGACCCTCCCCCATTCATGCTCTGTCTCTGTCTCAAAAATAAATAAACATTAAAAAAAATTTAAAAAAAAAGAAGAGAGAGAAATCATAAAAAAAGAACCAAACAGATACTCTGGAGCCAAAGAATACAACAAATGAAAGGAAAAATGAAATACCATTAATATCAGAATAGATCAGTGCTCGCTTCGGCAGCACACACTAAAATTGGAACGATGCAGAGATTAGCATGGCCCTACACAAGGATGACACTCAAATTTGTGATGCATTCCAGATTTTTCTGAGATACCACCTCACACCAGTCAGAGTAGTTTAAATGAACAAATCAGGAGACTATAGATGCTGGTGAGGATGTGGAGAAACAGGAACCCTTTGCACTATTGGTGGAAATGCAAACTGGTGCAGCCGCTCTGGAAAACAGTGCGGAGGTTCCTCAAAAAATTAAAAATAGATCTACCCTATGACCCAGCAATAGCACTGCTAGGAATTTACCCAAGGGATACAGGAACGCTGATGCACAGAGGCACATGTACCCCAATGCCCAATGTTTATAGCAGCACTTTCAACAATAGCCAAATTATGGAAAGAGCCTAAATGTCCATCAACTGGTGAATGGATAAAGAAGATGTGGTTTATATACATAACAGAATACTACCTGGCAATGAGAAAGAATGAAACCATGTCATCTGCAGCAACATGGATGGAACCGGAAAGTATTATGCTGAGTAAAATAAGTCAGTCAGAGGACAGATACCATGTTTTCACTCATATGTGGAACTTGAGAAACTTAACAGAAGACCATGGGGGAAGGGAAAGGAAAAAATAGTTACAGAGAGGGAGGCAAACCATAAGAGACTCTTAAATACAGAGAACAAACTGAGGGTAGGTGGGGGAGTGAGGGGGGTGGGGGAGAGGGGAAAATGGGTGATGGGCATCGAGGACGGCAGTTGTTGGGATGAGCACTGGGTGTTATATGTAAGCCAATTTGACAATAAATTCTATTCATAATAAAAATAAATAAATAAAATTTAAGCAAAAAAAAAACAAAAACAGTATCAGACTAGATCAGGGGTACCTGGGTGGTTCAGTCAGTTAAGCATCCAACGCTTGATTTCAGCTCAGGTCATGATCTCATGGCTCGTGAGTTCAAGCCCCACATTGGGCTCTGTGCTAACAGCTCAGAGCAAAAAGTCTGCTTCGGATTCTCTGTCTCCCTCTCTGCCTCTCCCCTGCTCAGGCTCTATCCCTCTCTCAAAAATAAACAAACATTGGGGCGCCTGGGTGGCGCAGTCGGTTAAGCGTCCGACTTCAGCCAGGTCACGATCTCACGGTCCGTGAGTTCGAGCCCCGCGTCAGGCTCTGGGCTGATGGCTCAGAGCCTGGAGCCTGTTTCCGGTTCTGTGCTCCCTCTCTCTCTGCCCCTCCCCCGTTCATGCTCTGTCTCTCTCTCTCTGTCCCAAAAATAAATAAAAAAAAAAACGTTGAAAAAAATTAAAAAAAAAAAAACAAAAAAAAAAATAAACAAACATTAAGAAGAAAGCTTTTAAAAAAAAAAAAAAGCTTATTTAAAGAAATAATGGCTGAGAACTCCCCAAATCTAGGGAAAGATTTGATCAAGTTCATGACGCTTATAGGTCACCAAATAAAATCAACTTAAAGAAATCCTCTGCAAGATACATCATAATAATAAAACTGTCAAAAATCAAAGACAAAGATAGAATCTTGAAAGCAGCAAAAGAAAACATGCTTCCCTTACCAGGGAAGGCTCGGAGCAGATTTCTCAAAAGAAACCTTCCCAACCACAAAAGAGTGGGATGATACCAAAGTGCTGAAAGATAAATACTGCTAACCAAGAACACACTACCTGGCAGAGTTATCCTTTAGAAATTAAGGAGAGGTAAAGACTTTTCCCAAACAGAAGGTGAGATACTTCAGCACCACTAAACCTGTCTTACAAGACATGGTGAAAGGAGTTGTTTAAGCTGAAATGAAAGATGATTAACTAGTGACATAAAAACACACAAAAATATACAACACACTGGTAAAGGTAGGTATATAGTCAAATTAAGAATATTCTATGGGCGCCTGGGTGGCTCAGTTGGTTAAGCGTCTGACTTTGGCCCAGGTCATGATCCCACAGTTAGTGAGTTCGAGCTCCACATTGGGCTCTCTGCTGTCAGCAAGAAGCCTGCTTCAGATCCCCTGCCTCTCTCTCTGCCTCTCTCCCCTGCTCACGCTCACGTTCTCTCTCTCAAAAACAAACAAACCAAAAAGAATATTCTAATAACCGCTGGGTTAACCACTTAATAACTCTAATATAAAAGTTAAAGGGCAAAAGTATTAAGAATAACGATAGCTATAATACTTGGTTAAGGAATACACAACATAAAAAGAGATAAACTGTGGCATCAAAAACAGAAACCAGGAGGGGTGCCTGGGTGGCTGTCAGCTGAGCAACCAACTCCTGATTTTGGCTCAGAAAATGATTTCACAGTTCACGAGATCGAGTCCCACATGGGGTTCCTCACTAAGCATGGTGCCTACTTGGGATTCTCTCTCTCTCCCTCTGTCTCTGCCCCTCCCCCGCCTCTCGAAAAAAAAATAAACTTAAAAAAAAATCAAATGGGGAAGGAGTAAAAAAGGGTAGAGTCTTTGTATGCAATCAAAGTTGTTACCTGCATAAAACAGACACTATATCTATAAGATGTTTTACGTAAGCCTCATAGTTCTTGCTAAATAGTGTTTTGTTCAATCCCTCTAAAACCTGGAACAACTTAGAATAGATCTCTTAACCAAACTCAACTAACCAAGTTAATAGCAACAAATACTAGCTAATAAAGCACGCTGACATCTAACTCTAGTGAGCTACTCTCTAGAATGCACACACTTTTCTCCCCTCATTTGGGCTAAATGTTTACCAAAGATCAGATATATCTGTTCCCAAGCCAAATATTTTTCTCAGTTAGATAACATCATTCAATATTATGCAACCAATAAAATATGATTACAAAAAGAAAAAGCTGGTCTCCTCAAGAAAACAAATCAAATGACTAGAAATTCAAAAAGATGACAGGCTAAAAATAAGTGATGCTAAACTAGATGTGGGTAAGACTACTATAAAAGACTTGGGAGGGAGATTATAAAAATCTAGAAGAATTCTGTACCCAGATGAAAAAGAAAGTATAAACAATTCATTATGAGTACAGTTTCTAAAAGGATCACAACTCAGATCTCCAAACAAAAGAACCAAAGGCCTTGTCAAAAGTAAAAAAAAAAAAAAAAAAAAAAAGTTGGTAAATAAATACACTTTGTTTTAAATCAAAACATCTCAGGGGCGCCTGGGTGGCTCAGTCAGTTAAGTGTCCAACTTTGGCTCAGGTCATGATCTCACAGTTCGTGGGTTCGAGCCCTGCATTGGGCTCTGTGCTGACAGCTCAGAGCCTGGAGTCTGCTTCAGATTCTGTCTCCCTCTCTTTCTGCCCCTCCCCTGCTCGCTCTTTGTTTCTCTCTCTCTCTGTCAAAAATAAATAAACATTAAAAAAAAATTTTTTTAAATAAAACATCTCAGAAATATATTTTGATTTCTTGCCTGCACATTTATTTTCAATAAACCGACTACCTTGTTTCTGCTTGCGATAAAGGTCCTTTTACTGTATTTCATGTCTCACAAGAAATAGTATTATTTTTAAATAAAAATTTAAAATATTTCCCTATATCTTTATTACCACACTTTGCCATTCTGTTTATTGTATTCCTAAATATATTTTTATCTTTAGCCTAAACAACTAAATAAATGATACACATCAATAGGATACATCATAACCTGCTAAGCATGCATTATATATTTCTAATAGCTTTTATGTGGAACATATATCACAAAGTACTACCACTGCACTGCGAAAAAGAAATTTGTTTTTCAATTTAATAGTTAACATGCCAGCTAAAAATCAATTATATCTTTACAAAATTGAAATATAAACTTCATTTGCAAACACAGACAAGTGACCTGGTTTTTAAACTGTTAAATGAGAAGTACCTAAATACTTTTACTACCTTTTTTAATTACAATTCCCCCCAAAAAAGAGATAAGGAAAATATAGCATTGTGGTCCAATGAGAAGTGCCAAAGCAGTTCTTACCTTCCGATTCTGATCATAAGCAGAGTCAATCCCCAAAATGCTATTCACTTCAACATACGGATACTTCTTTTCCAGGACACTGACCACATGTTCAACTTTTACTTTTTCTCCAGTCCTTACTTTGTTATAGATCTGAAGAAAGAAAAACCGGGTAACCCCCACACTTTTAAATCCAAATTTCAGAATGTTTATTACAAAAGATTTCTGAATATAGAGAAACATGGCTACTTTTCTTAAAAGGTCATATGGAACATATTAGCAATCCCTTTTTCATATACTTCTTTAAGATGCCTTCTCATATTAGAAACTATATATTCTTAAAATGATCCAATCAGTTCATACATAAAGGCCCAAATGTAGAGTGGCTCAGCTGGTTAAGCAACCGACTTTGGCTCAGGTCATGATCTCATACTTTGTGAGTTCGAGCCCCACATTGGACTCTGTGCTGACAGCTCAGAGCCTGGAGCCTGCTTTGGATTCTGTATCTCCCTCTCCTTCTCTGCCCCTCCCCCACTCATGCTCTGTCTCTCTCTCTCTCAAAATTAATTACACATTAAAAAAATTTTTAATGTGTTGGGGCGCCTGGGTGGCGCAGTCGGTTAAGCGTCCGACTTCAGCCAGGTCACGATCTCGCGGTCCATGAGTTCGAGCCCCGCGTCGGGCTCTGGGCTGATGGCTCAGAGCCCGGAGCCTGTTTCTGATTCTGTGTCTCCCTCTCTCTATGCCCCTCCCCCGTTCATGCTCTGTCTCTCTCTGTCCCAAAAATAAATAAACGTTGAAAAAAAAAAAAATTTTTTTTAAAAAAAATTTTTAATGTGTTAATTTTTTTTTTAATCTGAATACCTTTACATAATCCTTGAAATAAGAACTTATGGCCATCATGTTTAGGGGGATAAGTTATAAAATACATGCAGCAAAAATCCTTGTTTTTAAAAAGCAGATATAGGGGCGCCTGGGTGGCGCAGTCGGTTAAGTGTCCGACTTCAGCCAGGTCACGATCTCGCGGTCCGGGAGTTCGAGCCCCGCGTCGGGCTCTGGGCTGATGGCTCAGAGCCTGGAGCCTGTTTCCGATTCTGTGTCTCCCTCTCTCTCTGCCCCTCCCCCGTTCATGCTCTGTCTCTCTCTGTCCCAAAAATGAATAAACGTTGAAAAAAAAATTAAAAAAAAAAAGCAGATATAAAACAAATAACAACACAACTATGTCTTTATATAGTTAAACACCTAGAAGGATATAAGACAACCTTTTAATAGTGGTTGCCTTTAAGGAACAGGATTAGAGAGGGGAGAGAGAGAAATTTTAAATCGATTCACTTTAATAATATTTTCAAAAATTATTTACAATGAACATAAAATTTTTGTTGTTGCAATTAAAAATAAACAAAAAGAGGGGCGCCTGGGTGGCGCAGTCGGTTAAGCGTCCGACTTCAGCCAGGTCACGATCTCGCGGTCCGGGAGTTCGAGCCCCGCGTCAGGCTCTGGGCTGATGGCTCGGAGCCTGGAGCCTGTTTCCGATTCTGTGTCTCCCTCTCTCTCTGCCCCTCCCCCGTTCATGCTCTGTCTCTTTCTGTCCCAAAAACAAATAAACATTGAAAAAAAAAATTTTTTTAATAAACAAAAAGAAATAAAAACTCATATTATCCTTTCCTTCATAGACACAGATATTGGCGGGAGGTGGGAGGCACAATTTTAAAAAACAGATGCTAAAACACATCCTCAACAACTTCTGAACTTCTTTCTTTCGTTCTTTCTTTCTCTTTTTCTCTTTCTTTCTTTCTTTCTTTTTCTTTCTCTGTAGCCCCACTGCTAAGCACCCCTCGCTATCACTTCTCAGAGATCCCAACAACAGCCCACCAACCAGTATCCCTGCCACTTTCTCTACCCTTGGTCAGACCCATGGTACATACATGCACCAGAACGTTTTTATCTGGAGTTTAATCCTCTGCAATCTGGACACTCATGGCCTGGCCTGGTAGCCTCAGTGGCTAGGTTCCCCTTTCAGCTCTGCTCAAGCCCCAGGGAATTGACAACAGGGAATTACTACCTCCGATTTGCAGCCATCATTCAACTCACTCCTGTTTTTCCTCCTGCACTCAGCTAGGACCACTTCCCACTCCACAACCAGGACATCCCTAGTGGAGGGAGTCCTGGTGTTGCTAGGGTGAGCTATGCTTAAACCATCTGCGTGGTCGTGTCCCCCACCACACCGTAAGGGCTTTGAGGACAGGGGTGAAGTCTTACACTTCTCTGTATCCCTTGCAGCTAGTACCAGGCCTGGGAAATGGTGAGTCTTCAATAGATGATAGTCAGATAAATATATGAACATTTTAATAAAAAATGCTCTGGACTGAATCTCTAAACAACAAACATAAAAAATAGCATGCTGACATCATGTTTATAGGTTAAAAAAAGGTGAAATGCTTTAAAGATGGTTTTCTAATAATTATTACTAACCTATAAGCAAAACAATTGTTACTTGTAAGTTTTTTATATATTCAAAACCAGGAAAAAAAATGAGAGAGTTCCTTGTTTGAACTTGAGCAATTATCTTAAGTATATATAAAAATCAGGGCATTTCAGAGTTTCCAAGGTAAAAAAAAAATAGAGAAAATAGACAGTTAGAATTTATGATTTGAATATTAAATTATCATAAAGAACTTAGAGGGGAAAAGCAAACATTTTTTTAAACAAGCAAAGAACATCACATTTACCAAAAAAAATTAGTGACTTCAAATTACCAAAAGTCAGAAGACTAAGATACCTTAGTAGGGCTCCTAAGGAATCTATCTTAGTTGAAACCACAGCAGTCTATTATGAACACTGGTGAATCAGTAAAGGCAACTCCTTAAATATAAAATATGAAGTTTGCAAGAATAATTTATCATACTTCTTCACAGAAATATAAAATCCTCTTAACTCATACTATTTCTTAGACGAAGTTAGATTAAGAAAATTATTCGCCATTTTGATTGAAAACATACATGTATCAGAGTTTGGAAGGCATGATAATCGTCCACTTCTTGGGCAACATAATTATACGCTCTCAGAATAGCCACTCCAGCATCTTGCATCCCATCAACATCTTCAGAGTCATTAACCACAAAGATTAAACCAATTCTGGGGAAGAGGGGGAAGGGCAAAAAGAAGAAAAAGAAACTTATCTCAAAAATGCAACTGGTTAAAAGGAATGGCATCTCTGATTCTCATTCACATACTGCAGCTTCCTCCAATGAAAACCTCCTCTACTGAAAAGCATGGTTCACATCCTACTCTAATATGGCGGGTAAAGGCACTCATCACTTGCAGAATAAAAGCAGGTTCCCAAAGGTGGCTTAGACTGTTCAACTGTTAAAGCACACTGTTCTCACACAGTGAAATGAGGCCTTCACTAATGTGAAGGGTTTTGATAGTTTTAGATGGAGACTTTATGGTTTTTAAAGAAAAATTAGAGGAAATGAATGTTTTCAGAATGTGAAAATCTATAAAAAGGGGGGAGTGGATTTTGAGATTTAACATAGACAATATGAAAAATGTGAAAATGTTTACTATTATCCATCGGCAAAAAGCTACAACCAAGGTTCATGTTTATCACAATTTAAATTTTAGATTAAAGGAAAGAACCACAAAAAGATACATTACACATCCACAAAGTGGCCAAAAATAAAATAAGATTAAAAATAAACCCAAAAGCCTTTCACTGGCCCATACAGAAGTCAAAGCCTACATACTGGAGCAAAACCAACAGAAGTGAGAACAGACAGTCTATTAACAAAGGGTGCTGGAAAAACTGGACACATTCACAGTGCAAAAACACAAATCTATACAGAGACCTTATACCTCTCACAAAAAATTAACTCAAAATGGACCATAAACATGAATGTAAAACACAGAACTACAAAATTCCTAGAAAAGAACACAGAAAACTTAGGTGATCTTAAGTGGGCAATGACTTACTAGAACTAACAGCAAAGACAGGATCCATGACAAGACAAAAAAAAAAAACAAAAAAAAAAAAAGGGGGAGCTAAACTTCATTGAAATGAAGAACTTCTGCCCTGTGAAAGAAACTGTGAAAGAAGAGAATGAAGACAAGCCACAGACAGACAGAAAACCTGTGAGAAACACATATCTGACAAAGGACAGATATCCAAAATATACAAAGAACTCTTCACACTCCACAATAAAAAGTTGAAAACCAGGCAAAAGATCGGAATTGGCGCCTCAGCAAACAAGGCACAGAGTTGGCAAATAAGCATAAAAAAAGACGCTTGACATGTCATTTGGGAATTTCAGAATAAAATCACAATGAGATACCACTACACACCTATTAGAAAAGCTAACACCCAAAACGTTGACAACACCAAATTCTGGAGAGAATGTAGAGCTCATTATAGGAACTCTTATTCATTGCTGGTAAGAACGCAAAGTAGCACAACCACTTTGGAAGACAGCGTGGCAATTTCTTATAAAATGAAATATACTTTTTACCCTAAGATAAAGCAATCACGCCCCTTGGTATTTACCCAAATGAGCTGAAAGCTTATATCCACACAAAAACCTGCACACAGATGTCTATAGCAGTTTTCTTCATTAATGCCCAAACTTGGAAGCAATCAGGATGTCTATCAATAGGTGAATGGATTAAATAAACAAACAAAACTATAGTACATCTACATAATGGAATATTATTTGGCAATAAAAATAAATGATCTAGGGGTGCCTGGGTGGCTCAGTTGGTTGAGTGGCTGACTCTTGATTTCAGCTTTAGTCATGACCTCACGACCATAAGATCAAGCCCTGAGTCAGGCTCCACGCTGGGCATGGAGCCTGCTTAAGATTCTTTCCCCCTCTCTTCATCCCTCCCCCACTTCTGCTTTTTCTCTCTCTCAAAATAAATAAACATTTAAAAAAGAAAGAAAGAATCAAGCTACAAAAAGACATGAACAAACCTTATAATCATACTGCTAAATGAAAAAAAAAAGCCAATCTAATAAGTTACCTACATCATGAGTCTGGGAAAGGCAAAATAATGGAGACAGTAAAAAAAAACCAGTGGTTGCCAGTGCCTGAGAGGGAAGAACAAACAGGTAGGGCACAGGAGACTTGGAGGGCAATGAAACTATTCTGTATGATTACATGATGGTGGAAACATGTCATCACACGCTTGTCAAACCCATGGAATATACAATGTAAACAATGAACCCTAATGTAAGCTATGAACTTTAGTTAATAATAATGTATTAATACCAGTTAATTAGCTAACACTGCTCTAAAAAATACGAAGTCTATTAAAAAGAGAAAAAGGTAAAGCCTAAAAACAGAAGAAGAAAATACACATATCAAACATTCTGCTCTCCTGAGGTATGTGGACAGT